>NC_133302.1:1729874-2075222 GCF_005239225.2 Populus alba | reverse complement strand
AAAAGCAGGTCTCTTTTGTCAACCGGGTTGTTGGGGAGGTTTTGACAGCTTTTCCACACGGCAAATTAATAAGATCATCTATCCAAAGCGTTTTCGGCTGTTTCTCCATCTCTCAGCCGGTGATTCAAATGGATATAAATTTCCGCGAACCTTTTTTCAAAGCCTCGGAGCTTTTCTCCCAAGGAAGACTTTGACTGGGCTCTTCAACAGCTGAACCTTCTGTTTTTACTTTTGATTAAGAAGTTAGAACTTCCCAATTAACACGATTTTCTACACGGCAAAAAAATATGTTCTCTTCTAGCATTTAATATTTATTTTCACGTATATTTTGTTGATGTGATGAAAGAAAACATACATCAAATTCATAGTTTTAAGATCCGGCATGGTAGTTGGGCCCGGTTTAAGATCTGATTTTAAGTTTTGATCAAGTCATCGAGTCGGTCGGTGTCAAATTTTTTTAAAAAATAAAAATCATTTTAAAAAAAAAAAAGTCAACATATTTTTGCAGCTGGGTCTTGCCGGTCACCGTTGTCACATCGAGTTTTTTTTTATTATTTTTTTTTTCAACCCGGCCTAGTTTTCAGCCCCGGGTCGGTCGGGTCCCGGGTTTGATCCGTTCGGGCAGGGCCAGATTTCCAAAACCATGCATAAAATGATAAAAACCAATTTTCCGAATATTCTCATTATATATATCCATCAAGTGTACGATTATTAAATAAAAACTACTTCAAAATTGACCAAACAATTAATATTTGTTAAAACCATTTAAGAACTCATCGTCGTGGTTACATTTAACATTCTCTCACTTGACTTGAGTAATATTATCTTATTCATGGTTTATTAAATATATTAATATTAAAAACCCATAGAACAATGCTAACATAAACATCAATCACACCATATCTATAATTAAGTAAAGATAACTAATATAAATCATGATAGTTGTACATCATCAATTGAACATAATTCCTTCTAACGTACTATAATATTAGTCTTTACTTAACATAATTTCTAAATAAGAAACATATAATTTTTCCAACAATAATATTTTTAATCAAAGACAATTCATGTTTATCAATAATGATGTATGTCATAACTCAAATTTTTTTATTTTTTATTTTTATTTTTACTATATTTTCTATAAATGATGAAAAAATGAAAAATAATAAATAAAAAATGTTGAAAAAAATGAAAAAACAAAATGCAAAAATGATGATGAAATACAAATAAAAATGAAATGAATGAAGAATAAATTAAAATCTAGGTTAATTCAATATAATTGGAAGTTTGAGGACTTAATTAAATTTTGGTTTAGTTTAATTAACCAAATCAAGGGCTTAATTAATTGCAGAATTAATAAGTTTTGGGACTTAATTGAACTTGTAATTAGTTTAATTAATGGAATCAGGGGCTTAATTGACAAATTACCAAAGTTTGGGGCTGATTTAGGTCACAATTGCAAGGAATGAAAATAGAAGGACCAAAAGTGAAAATATCGGGTATTGTAGGGAGCTTAATTTGATTTTTTATAGGGTAAATTTGAAAAAATTACAAGTTGAAGAGTCAATTAAGGACTGGATTGGAAACTTCAGAAACCAAGGACAGGTTCGTACACGGCACAAACATGCAGTGGTCCAATTAATGTTTATCCAGGGGCTTCATTACAGAATGTCAAAACCTAAAGCACCAAATTGCAAACATCCGTTCCCATCCCGAAAACGGCGTCGTTTCAATATACAATATGGGGAGAATAGGGGTGAACAAAACATAACCAGAGGAGAAAAACCCAGAAGTGCACAGGGGACGCAAACAGGGGGGCGAACAGGGGAGGAGCTTTTCCCAGAAAATAGAAGAACACGCAGGAAAACTAGAGAGAACAGAAAAACCCAGGAACACACAGACAGACAGAGAAGAAAAACTGAAGCGTTGTCCAGAGCACGCCATCACCATCGTTTCGACCTTGTCTCCCCGCATCATGCTTAATGTGGCTTGCACAAAAAAAATGTGTTTGGCCTAAAAACATTCTTGTACCTTATCTTTTTATTTTTATTTTTATTTTGATATCTTACCAAATGAGTTTCTTTGTGATATTAAAAAGTTTTAAAAATATTTGTGGACCTTTTGAATTTATAAGTAGGTGCTTGTATTGTTTTCTTAGATATTTCACTATATAATTAATTTATGAATTTTTTTAAAACTTTATACATGTATAGATTTTAAATCTATTTTTATTAGTTTATTCATTTATGTCAGAGTTATAAATATATTATATTATTATTTTTGCTAGTGTATATCAACATTAAAGGTTAAAAAATATTTGTAGTGGAGTATATGTCAGGAATATTAAAAATACATTCATAAGGATTGTTTTTACTTTTCATTAAAGTTAAAAATATTTGTAGTTGAGCATAATCTCATTCAGGACTTCGTGAACAACACAGGCTGTAATTGGTAACGTCTAACTTCCTAGTCTGGTGGTCGCATTGTTTTTACTTTTTATGAACTGAATGGTTCCTTGCCTTAAAATTTGTGTTGCGAAACTGAAAAATTAATGATGTAAGATATTATTTGAAATAGTTTTATGATGCAGTTCTGAAATTATCTTCTTGCCTAGTTCAATGGAATCCATAGCAAGTGTCAGCGAAACAGAGGATGATAAGTGTGAAAGAGTTGGTGCCTCAAGAGGATGAAAACGAATGACCATTGAGGAATAAATTCTCCGATACCTGTGAGTTTCTATCGTTGGCTTCTTTCGAAAGTAACAAGTCTGATTTTCAGACATCATCGTTCTCTCCAGATGATTAAGGATTTCTTGCACTTGACTCAGAAGCGGGCAATGATCACTCTTGCAGCAGATCGTACTCAGGCTTTAAACGATCAAGCTAAACATAATAAGCCAATGTTATCGATTCCATGAAGATATGCTCTCTATTCATGATAGGGTTCATCAGCAACTTCTAATTTCTACTGCTTCGTTTTATACATGGAAATCTGTTCAGAAACTTCCTACAATTGTTAAGATAAAATATTAATCGGTTAAATTAGATGAATTGAATTATTATTATTTTTTTTACTTTTTTTTAGGGCAAACATAAAAAAAAAGGCCTCCAACTATATAATTACCGGTTTCATCCATTCTTCAGATTTTCCATCCATATTTCCATCCAATTCTGTTTTTTCTCTAAGAAACAATGCCATTTTACACTTTCCATTGAGTGATTTAAACAAAAGTCCTTACTTAAAAAATCAAAATAGATTTAAACAAGAGACTGTTTGGATGCAAAATTTGATACTACCTCACAGACGTATCCGATTCTAGTTTTACTTTTTCTTTCATTTTTCTTGTCAGATTATTTTATTTAGGATTTTCTTATGCTTATTCTGTTTTATGGCAGAAGTTTCACGCTCTTTATCAGGTCAAACAACAATGTTCTCTACGTTCCATTGGAGCAGAGCACAAATAAGAAACAAATAATTTGCAAAGAACCATTTCCGATTGCAACCCAAAAACACTACCATCAAATTACACAAGCTTTATTAGCAAGGTGCATTTTTCAAGTACCTCTAACTTCCAATACAAGATGCATTGCTTACAAATCATATACCAGTACTGCGAAATGCAATACGTTAACACAGCGTCACTTCTGGCAAAGAAATTGGAACGAATGGAAGAATCTTGATCGTATCTGTACTTTTGTGGACATTTCAATCCACTTATCATCTTGTTAGTGCGGCGGAACCATCTCTCTGTTGAGTATAGAATGATAGAAGAATTGTTGAGTTGGTAGAAGAATGATAGAAGAATTGTTGAGTATAGAATGATAGAAGAACTGTATGATCATGCTGGTGAGGTATTCGGTGATGGTATTCGAGCTGCTTAGGGTCTCAAGTTTAATTAAAACAGGGCAATGTCCCAATCAAAAAAGCGTGGAAATTAAATGAACTTCTGTTAACCTTTTGTTTATTTCATGTTTTATAATGCCATTATCGTCGTTTTGCAAATGAACACAGGTCTGAAAGAAGATAAATTCAAGAAAAACAGAAACAAAACTACTTTGGACGAGCAAGGTTACAAACTACTTTGAAATCTTTCAGATAAATTGTGACTAATCCAAAGTTAAGGGCAGATGCAGAGAAAGGAATTAAAACATGCTCACCAAGAACGGTAGGTTAGTGAAACATAGTGGGGTCCCAAAACCACAAAGTGTGTAAAAAGACATCTTAGCATTAGGATGCTTCCACTTCTTCCACTGATTCCCACCATTTTTTTTTTTTTTTTGTTTTACATGGATTTTTTCAAAAGAAGGAGGAGATGGCTAGTCATTGTCAAGCAACTGAAGACAAATTAGCATGTTGGAGAGAATCGCAAATCAGTTTTGCACTACAGATGCTTTCAAGTTCAGGCAAATATCCATAACAAGCAAAGCGATTCAGACCAGAAATCATACCACCAGATGGCAATGGTGATGAAGCTCAACAAGACCAAGAAGATGAAAGCAAGCTCTCCATGCTATCACAGTCCTTAATGGTGATCATGACTTCATGTTCTGTTGCATACTTCAATGATGAAACTTCGCATAAACCTGAAAATCTCCACTGCTGATTCCGAAGTCATTCAAACCTGAGTGTTTAAATTTACTTGTGTGAAAATTTGTATTCATATTCGTTCCACAATCGAACACAAATTTTGCCCAGTGCTTGAGATTTGAGAAACGCTGCGAAGTCAGAGACTTGTTTAAAATGGTATTCCAAAGTTTCCGACTTCCTCGGGCAAGCTGCTTCTGTTCCTATAATTATAACTGGAGGACGTAATAAGAATCCAGGACTATCTATCTTTCCTTTATTTTCTCTTTTATATTTGCATGTTCTACTTTGAAAAAATAATTTATTACTAGTTGGCGATTTAAGGTGACTTACTGAATAGATCTATTCTTTTATAAGGTTACTTTAATGATAAATAAATATAATGTTTTTTTAGATGTTCATCGTGGAGAAATTTGATGGGATGGATATATATAATGTTAAATTTTAATTACAAAAAAAAAATTGAAAAACATTATTTGTGCTCATTATAAACTGACAATATAAATAAAGAAAATTTCATTTGAACCAATCTGGATGTTTGATGTAGGCGGAATTTAAAAAAGGTGTACGTGTTTTTTCATAGGCTAGGAAAATCAACCTAGACAATGAAACAAAATCAGAATCCTAACACAGAAAATTAAAAATGAATTCAAAAATAAACAATAATTCCAAAAAATATCTAGAAAAAATAATAAAATTAGTGTAAACAGTAATCTCCATTAATCTCCTCCATTTTCTCACATTCTCTGACTGTAAACTTCATTTGAAGAGATGACAAGAAAAAATATCCATCTCTATTGATATTCAAATTACCCAAAACAACCATTTTACTTTCCACAGACCACTGTACTTGAATTCCCAAAGTTTATCTTCCCTGAACTGTCCTACCACAGTCATCCAAAGGTAATATCAACAGGATTAGCCTACCAGATTATGGAGGGCTAATGTTATCAACAGGAAGATGTTGATATCAACATTAAATGAAGGCTAATAATATCAACGAGATAATGGAAGCTAGAAATACGAAGAAGGCTATATTAATATAAGGCCATGTTTGTTTTTTGAAAAGTAGTTTCCGGAAAATCATTTTCCAAACTTTTCTGTGTTTGTTTGCAATTAGAAAAGTTGGTTAACAAAAAACACTTTTCAGTCAACGGAAAATTTGGCTTGGTTTTCAGGAAAATGTTTTTCCTTTTAAGCTCCATTTGTTTGCAGGAAAGTGAATTCCGGGGAAAGTGAATTCCGGAAAAGTATTTTCCGATGTTTGGTAGTGTTATGGAAAATGAACTGGAAAACACTTTCCAGTGTTTGGTTGTGTTATGAAAATGAACTGAAAAATAATTTATTAATGAATTAAAAAATTTTTTTTTCAAATTTATCTAATATATATAAATATTTAATCACTTACAATAAAAAAAATGAAATCTAAAACTGTATAATGATGAATTTTTTTTTATTATATCCTATATTCATACATAGCTTATTTTATAAAATATAACTATATATATTATATCATTATTATAGAGAAATAAGTCTGTGAAATATTTTTACGAAAACCTATTAATATATTTTTTTCAATTTTAAAAGCTTAAAATAAGTTTTTTTGATATGAATAAAATTTTTCACTATTCTATTTGTTTAAAGCACTAGGAAATAAAAAAAAAATGAAAAAAACAAGGAAAATGAAATACCAATAAGAAAAAGGCTAAAGAAAAATAAAAAGAAATAAAAGAAACAAAGCAGTCATTATAATAATAAAAAAAGGGATGAAAACTGAATCCATCACACACAAAAGGGGACAAAATAGAGTTTTATATTAATAAAAAAGAAAAATAAAAATAAAGCATGTGTTTTTGGCAAAGTGCAGATTTATTTGGATAGGGTGTGGTGGATGAGGTGTATGTGGTCCTGTGATTGGTTACAAGAGAAGGAGACAACACACGTGTTTTTTTGGTAAGCAAAGGAAAAGTGTTTTCCTTGGAATAAGAGAAGGAAAGTGTTTTCCTGCCATAAAGCATTTATCTTTTCATTGACCGGAATCACCTTTCCTTTGACTAGTTTTCCAATGGTTACCAAACAAAGGAAACTAGGGAAAATGGTTTCCAGGAAAATGAATTCCTGGAAACAAACAAAGCATTTTCCAAACTTTCTTGTGTTTGTTTGCCATTAGGAAAGTTGGTCAACATAAAACACTTTTCCAGTCAAAGGAAAATTTGGTTTGGTTTTTCAGAAAAGTGTTTTTTCCTAGAAAATTTGGGCGGAAAACACTTTCCGAAAGTTGTGAAAAAATTTAGAAATGTTTATTATTTGTTGATTATATCAAATTTGATCCTCAACTTTTGATTTCTATATATATTTTGTTTTAAAATTATTTATTTTTCAATTCATCTTCTTAAAATTTAATTTTATATTAACTTTGGTCCTTATTTTTATAATTGCTATTTGTCTTTTCCTTATCATTTTTTTATTGAAATTTTTTTATCTATCAAATTTGGTTCTCATTCTTTTGATTGTTACTTATTTTATTTGAAATAATTTATGAAATGTTGATTATTATTATTTTAATTTCTTCATCTTTTATTTTTTTTAATCTTTTAGATTTGATCTCTATTATTTTGATTATTATTTATTTTATTTGAGATAATTTATATGAAATTATATTTTTTTTTTCAATTTCATTCTCAATCAACTTTTTAGTTTGTAAGATTTGTTCCTCATTATTTTAATAAACTTGAGAAAAATAAAATATTAATAAGTTATTTTCTAGCTCATTTTTTCATGACATAACCAAACACTAGAAAATATTTTTCAACTTATTTTCCATTACACTACCAAATATCGAAAAATACTTTCTCGATTCACTTTCCCCGGAATCCACTTTCCAAAACAAATTACTTTCCAGCAAACAAACGGACCTAAATACTTTTACAATTTGATTAGCCATATCAAGTTATAAAATCTAATAATATCGGTTGTATTATATCGATATTATCAAAATATTAGAAGTCATATTATATTTGGTATTAATATAATTTTAAAATAAACGAGTACTAATATCAGTACGGTTGTATTATATCGGCATTATCAAAATAAATGAGTAATAATATCAACAAGATTATGTTAATACCAACATTAAATAAAGATTTGGATTTTAAAGGCTAATAACATCAACAAGATTATGATAACATCAGCATTACTAAGTGACATGTTTTCTTCCGAGATAATGAAAGTTAGAAATATTAACAAGGTTATGTTAATATAAATATTTTTATAAGTTGATTAGCCTTATCAAGTTATTAGTACTGATGGAATTAATTTGATTGAAAATAAGGATTTTTTTATTACAGGAATTAATGCATGGCTAATTAAAGATAAATTAAAATGATTCCAGGAAATCACTTTCCAAACTTTCATGTGTTTGTTTGTTATTTTGGTCAATGAAAAACACTTTCCGGTCAACAAAAAATTTGGCTTGGTTTCCAGAAAAGTGTTTTCCTTTTATTTTGGACGGAAAACACGTTCTAGAAGTTGTGAAAAAAATTAGAAATGCCATATTATTTGCTGATTATATCAAATTTGGTCCTCAAACTTTTGATTGTTATATATATTTTGTTTTGATTTATTTTTATATTAACTTTGATCCTTATTTTTTGTAATTGTTATTTGATTTTTCCTTATCATTTTTTAATTAAAGTTTTTATCTATCAAATTTGGTCCTCATTTTTTGATTGGTACTATTTTATTTGAAATAATTTTATGAAAATGTTAATTATTATTATTTTAATTTCTTCATCTTTCAATTTTTTTTTTTTTTATTTTTTAGATTTGATCTCTATTATTTGATTATTATTTATTTTATTTGAGATAATTTATGAAATTATATTTTTTTTCAATTTTATTCTCATTCAACTTTTTAATTTTTAAGATTTGTTCCTCGTTATTTTAATAAATTTTGAGAAAAATAAAATATTAATAAGTTATTTTCCAACTCATTTTCCACGACATAACTTAATTATTATTATTTTAATTTCTTTATCTTTCAATTTTTTTTATTTTTTAGATTTGATCTTTATTATTTTGATTATTATTTATTTTATTTGAGATAATTTATGAAATTATATTTTTTTTCAATTTTATTCTCATTCAACTTTTTAATTTGTATGATTTATTCCTCGTTATTTTCATAAATTTGAGAAAAATAAAATATTAATAAGTTATTTTTCAGCTTTATTTCCATGACATAACCAAACACTGGAAAATGTTTTCCAACTTATTTTCTATTACACTATCAAACATTGGAAAATACTTTCTCGGAATTCACTTTCCAAAAAGAAAACTTACTTTCCAGCAAACAAACGGGGCCATAATGTCACAACCAAAAAGAGGGACTTGGTGGTAATTGTCTAATGAATGCAATTCTATATATATATAATTATATAAATATGAATCCACGGGTAAAGGTATTAACATATGTTGTTATTGTGTTCTGCATTGAATTGTTAGAATTTAGATTGGATTATATTTATTTTGAACTATGATAGCTTGAAATATTGTAAATACATAGAAAACTCTACTAAAATTTTGAGCCTAAAGTATACCAAGTCGACACAATTAACAAAATTACAAAAAAAGGCCTAAAGTTCACAAGTCACTTAATGTATACAAAGACACAATTTATTGTAGATTATAACAATAAAATAATTATTTCACCCTTCTAAAAACACCAACAGCCTTCATATAAAAAAGGACTTGGTAGTAATTTTGCAAACATACACACACAACTTCAGATAAAAAGGACTTGTAAAGCTGCTTCTTGAACGTCTTCAGGCATTTTACTACAAATTGCAACACCACGCCCTCTCACTTGAGACAAATGCCATTTGATCCTCGAAACGGAATTAGCAGACCAGATCGACAAATGTCCATATTCGCCATACCCAATTCCCAAGGTGGATAACTCTGCATAACCATTTCCAAACGCCTAAACTTAATTCGATATTTTATTATATTTATATAATCAGAGTATAAAACCAGTAAGCACCTAAACTTAATTCGATATTATATTATATTATATTATATTATATTAAGGGCAGACTCATATCATACCAGGAACTTTACAAAGGGACGAAGGACATCCTTAGCCTTAGGATGCTCCCACTCCACTACTGACTCCCACCATTCTTCTGGATATACCATGATGTCTCTAAGAGATGGGGGAGGAGATGGCTGGCCATTTAATTCAAGCAACGGAAGACAAATTCCCATCCTCTTTAGCTTCTCACATTTTGTTATAAAAATGAGTTCGAGAGAATTGCAAATCAATTTTGCACAACAAATGCTTCTTGTTGGTAATAATAGCACATTACACTCTGGAGATAATCACGGCAGCAATCAATGAGAAAATCACTCCAAGCATCAAGGATCAATCCATGGAAATCAAGACGTTATGAGGAGCTGATTTTCTGTATATATAGAATCTTAAATAGCTTTCCTTGTAGAGCTGATACTGTTGTTATTATTAGATTATATTCGATATTGTCATTATTATTAGGTTGTAATAATCTTCTATATAATGCAACATTCTGCACCATAAGCAATTGTTGTGGTTTCCATTATCATCTCTAAAACTATTCATGGTATCAGAGCCTCTATAGGATTAATCTCCACTTGATCTTATGGCCTCAGAAAATTCTTCCATACTCTCCTTCTGTAACAACCCCGATTTTCGCGATACATTGGAAATTTTCAGGTAAATTTTTTTTTATATATACGGGTTTCACCAAATTTCTACTAAAATTTCGGCAGAGTCTCCTCTATAATAGGAGGTCCCAAGTTATCGACAAAACCATATTACACTTCCAATTTTAATTCACATCCTGATCCAATCATCCTGGATCTCAACCCAACTCAACATCATCAACACAGCACATGTTATTCAATAACGTCATATAATGTAATTCAAGTTAAAGATTCGATTTTCCAACTCTAAACATGCATGGTTAAATAGGTACTTAAAGTTACAAACATTAAATTCATACATTCAAATTTACAAATTAATATTACATTTTCAAGTTTTAGGATATAAGACTTCTTATTTACAAATAATTACATGCGTCAAAAGCAAAAGGTAACTAAACCAGTATCATTCCGGACGCGACCTTGATAGACCTGAAAATACAAATTAACGTGTACACATAAATATAAAAAGGTAGTAAACAAACAATAACAATGATAGGTAATAATCTTCACTTTTGAGACATAAGATTAGGTATAAACCTCTTTTACAACATGCATTTTCAATCTATTACCAATATCCATCTAATATCCTTTCCCATTTGTTGAGAATAATTTCATCTTGGAAATCTCAACACAACTTAATGATTTATCGAACACCATCTCCTATAAATCAATCCTCTCTTTATACCAAGACATTTTTCTCTTGATATTCATTAGCTTATCTCATTCCTTTGGAATAACTAATTACTATTTTCCCTTTTATTTTCTAGAAAGTTAATCGCCGACACTAATAAATCTCATTAGTACATTAGTTCTTTTAATATTGGATAGACTAATCACTTACATTCACGTACCGATATTAACACAATCGATTAGTATCATTAACTATTTCTTTTCTGGAGTATCAAAATCTTATTCATATCTGATTTACCATCAAAGTTGTCGATGTCAAGAACCCTTGGACACTGTCAGCCTCCTTACCTGGAGTAGCTAATCACCACCAGAAATGGTTGTCGGATACCAATGTTAACCCATTGATATCATTTAACTATTCTCGACCCAGAATAGTTAATAAACCTATCTTTTTCACTGAACTAGAGTAACCATGCATGTTAGTAATCTTTACTAACATCATTAGTCACCCAATTGCTCGGGATCGACTAATCAATTTAAGAAATGCCGGCACCAATGAAACCTCATTGATACCATTAGCAATCCAAACCCGAATTGCTAATCAATGTTGTCTGAAATGCCGATACCAATGAAACCTCATTGATACCATTAACTATCCAAACTCGGATAGCTAATCAATGTCACTTGAAATTTCCATTCGTATCAATCCCCCTTTTTTTCTTTTCGTTCTTCTTCTTTTTGTTTTGTTCTGTTTTTTCTTTTTAACATCATATGCATTATAATAACTGTTGCTAAGGCATCATTCCCACACAAACTTAGTTATCAACACTACGACCATAATGACATAATTAATTCGATACATAACAACACACGCAAAGTCACTCCTATTCGTTCAAAACATTATCCTAACCAATAGAGGTATACTGTTGCACATAAGGTACCTTTACTCATCAAATATCATCGAAGAAATAGAAAACAATTAAATTCTAAAACGTTTACCGAATAAGTTACTCAACTAATAAAGGCGAAAAAGACAAGGTGCCGATACACGTGCTTTCCTTCACATATATATTTAAACACAACGCATCATCAGATACACATATATAAATCGAGCATCAATAACTTAATCATAATATACCATTATTTATACCCTAAAGTCGGTACTTCATTTTTTGTTATTATACATCTAACTCAGCAGTCAGTACAGAGTAGTGCCACTAACTCTATTCAAACCAGCTAGTCCACTATATTTTCCTTGACATAGAACATTCACAATTACACAAGCACAAGTACGTTTATAGGAAAATACCATTTATTTAACTCTAACAAGTATTGTAAAAACAAAAGTTTGAGGATGTTAAGACACCTACCTCCATGCTTTAATCGCGCAAAAGTCCCATGCTACTAACAGATTCTAAATTATCTCCTGATCATTAAAATACATATCGTAAATGTGGCTTCCACCATAATTGAAAAATTCCATTCTAAATTCATTTAAATTTTAGAATCGCATGACACATGCATTCGCAATATATTTATTTATTTATTTTCCTTTCTTTTCAATGACTTGTTTTTCCAGGCTGAATATCTTTAACATGACCTAACAATCTTAATTTTATTTTATTTATAGTTTTATTTTTGTCTACACAAGTCCATCATGTACAGACTTAGTAACATCACACCCTTGCATTTATTCATACCATTGAAACAATTCATTTTCCTTATCAAACACAACTCTTAGCCGAATGACCTTTATTTTTTATTTATTTATTATTCATGATGAGTTTTTCAATTCTTTTTCATAATCCACTTTACTTCATCTTAAGTAAATTACAGCAACATATTTCATGCATAATCCATGTACGCCTTAATTTAACCTTTTTCCTCCTCCCTTTATTATCCCATATTTGGACAACGTTAAAATTCCAATAAATGAATTTTCCTCAGCCATTTAACTCTATTATTTCAACATAACACAATTCATTTGGCATTCAACAAAACCCACAATCCATAAAATCCCCATAACATTAGGTCCAAATAAACTCAAGTCAAGATTTCCATTTTTTGGTTGGATTCCCCATATTATGTATGAGAATTTTGTATCTTTTTAAAATTTCTTCCAATGACACTCTACACTAATTTCTTTATACACAATATATCATCCATATCTAATTTTTCATAGAAATGAACAAAGTCTTATCTCCTTATTTCTTACTCTTCATTTGGCCCGAAGCATTGCCTTTATTCATGATGAGGGATGATTTCCCTTTTTAATTATTTCACAGATAAACGTTTTACCCAATTCATTATTCATATCTTATTCAACCTCATTCGAACTCAAATCCATTAGCAATTAAAACAATGAAGCTCACCATCTCATGTTATATTGTCGAGTAGGCCGTACTCTTTCATTTTAAAAGAGGATAAAGTTTTCTTCAAGATTATTCTTTTTCAAATTGAACCACTAGACGCCAATCCTTTTTTAATGCCTAATAAACATATCCATTCAATATCAACAAAACTCAATGTCCCTTCATCCAAATCTATTCTCAAAATCTCTACCACCAAAACACATTTTACCCACACAATTAAATCTATAAACAACACTAATAACAGAGAACACAATTTACCATTACGAAATGCTACATAAAGCTCTACACCCACAAACCAATTCTAATTTCATTCAAAACATTGTAATAAATCCAAGCTCCTAAATGTTACTAAGACTAGAAAGATTCAAATTTAGCACGAACAACTCATCCACCTTTGATTATTCCCTGAGCCCAACCCCGGTCCAGAACTATCATATCATTGTGTTGCTGTACAATAATATCTCCAAAATCAGAATATCAACGGTATTGGTTCTCCATACAGATCGGAATAAAAAAACCGAACTAACCTGAAAATGGACGAGCTACTTGTTCAACAACCAACCAAACCTTTCCAGACAAGTGAGTTTTCGATCTCTCACCGTGCCATGAGATGAATTGGCCACATCTAGGCGCAACCAACATACTTCCCAAAAAATATCCACGATCCAATCAACAAAGGTGCCCCAAGAGAGAGAATATCGGCCCCCGGCGACCAAAACTTTTGCCCTGCAAGGTATATTCATTTGTTTTCCAGGACCCTTCCGATGATGATTCGCTGCTCAATGATCTATGTTCTCTTCAAAATCTCCACCGCGTCAGTTAATAGAGGAGTGTCAAGAAGAACAATATATCCCAGAAAAATTTTCAACATGATCCCAACGGTGGATTCCCAGAGATATGGCCAGCCGAAAAGCAATTATGGGTTCATCCCAATCCTGCCACCTCTCTCCAACCGGAATTCTCTATTGTCTCTCCACCCCATTTTCGTTTTTCTTTGCTCTTTTTTTTTTTTTTTCTTATTTAATATGGTGGCCATTTTGCTGTTTTTTAAAGGCACAATTGTTTCCTAATTACATTTATGTTCCTCATTTAATGTATTTATATATTATTTCTTTTCTTCTTCTTTTTTTTTTTTTTTTTCATGGGAAAACCATCCGGATTGTTTCTGTTTTATAAATCGTTAGTCATTTAACAAACTCCTATTGGAGATAATCATACTTTCACCAATGTAGAAAACATATTAATAGACTTCATGCCAAAATTTCATCCCCTAATCTCGTGCGTGGATTGCTTGAGAGCTCTGCTTTCTATGTAAAATTGGTCAGTTTATGAACTTTTCATCAAACTACAGAAAAATTTTCTTGTTCAAATCTTCACATAAATAATAATATCAATTATCCTTCTAAAAAACCTTTAAGGTCATTTAGTTATTTTGGAAATATATTTCCCATTTTTCATTTCTCTCATTATTTTATTCACTCAAAACCACAGTTACCAGTTTTCTCATATTCTTTATGAATTCTAAAACAAAATTACCATTCATTTTTGGAGTCATTCCCCAATTCCATTATATATCACTTCAGTCTTACGTTTACATGGCAGGTGAATATACATGCCGCCCCAGATATTTAAATCATAAATTTCTAGGTTTCCACACCTTCAATACCAATGGTTTCTATATGATAAACAGTGACAGTTATCTATCAACAAACTTTCTTTATTTGCGCTATCAGGTAGTTTCCCCTGCTGATGTCAAAAAATCACTATGGCTATATTGATGGCCTCAACTCTTATACCTTCCGTACCAACTGATTCAAAGCCCTACAAATCTTTGGAAACAAAAATGATCAGCTAGTCATGAGTCTTCTTCTTTCTTCTCTCACAGAAGAAGCACTTTCTATACTCTTGATTTTACAACATCAAAAAGAGGACATTTGGAATGCTCTTGAGACTGACTTCCAGTCATAAATCTAAGCTCAATTTAAGCTATCATAAATACGTGAACTTCAAATAAAAAGATGAGCTCTCTATCTATGAAGCGTGGCTCCCGCCAGTAATCTCTGAGTACTCTAGAGTATTCAAGGCTCATTGTGAGTCAATTATATCAGAAAATGGGATGTCCAGTTGAAAGACAACTGACAACGTGGCACTGGTATTTGCGTGGTCATAGGCACACGAGTTCTCAAGTTTCCACCACTCAACTCTCTTTAACTCCCATGTCCAAAAGGTTCAAAGATATTGTTACTAAAGCAGAAAGCTTGATCTTTTTCCAAAATCATGGATTATACTGAGTAGGTGCCCCTCTACTTATATAGTTCATTCCTCTTAACATCCTCCAACCGAGTATGCCATAGGTCAAGTCATATAATTAATCAGAACAGGTATAAGTGGATAGTCGAACTCAAAAGGAGGAAATCTGTGGAAGACCCCAGCAGCAGTATACGAAGGCCTGCGCCTGCACCTTGATGTCCAAAAATATGTCTGTGAAGAGGGTCATTATACCACAAAACTGCCAAAATCAGAACACAAAATCTGATTGCAAATATTGCTGAAGCACTTGCAACCTGCACTATTAGCAATGGACCACAGAGAATTGGATATGGCACCATTCTCAGGATCATTCTGCACATATACTCAACCTGATGTGTCTCTCTTTGATAAAATGGAACCGTTACCACTAGGGTAAGGAATAGAATTATTGTTGGTAATGGATCTTCTTCCTACCCGTTACACAACATGGGGTGTCCGTCTCCTCCTACTCCAACTTCTTCAATTAAACAGAAGATGTCCCTTGTTGTGCCAAACTTTAAACAAAAAATTTGGCTCTTCTGTCAGTAAATTAACCAATGATTTTCCTTTGCTGTTCTTTTTTTACTGACAATAAATCATAAAATACCAGAATCTTCAAACTCAAAGGCTCTGGTGGGCAAGCGATGATTCGTGTAGATGGATTTACATGTACTGAAGCGTGGACACCATGTTTTCTCTGTTGTCATCAACAAACACAATTTATGCAATTCCTTTGACATTTGGCATGCCCGTTTAGGACCATGTATCCTCTAAAATAATTTCAATGCTCTAATAAGAAAGGTTTTTATCTCTTACCCTCCATACTGCCAAATCCATCCTTGTGTGTCAGTTGCCAAAAAAGCTAAAAGCCATAAAACTATCTTTTTCCCTTAAGTGATAGTCGTTCTCCAACAGTTTAGATTAATACATTGTGACTCTGGGACCACACCAAATACAATCAATCTCTGGCTATCGATATTACGTTATTTTTATCGATGACAAGTCATCGCTTCACTTGGTTCTATCCATTAAAGAACAACAAAACTGATTTTTATCACACATTCATCAAGTTTCAAACACTTGCCTTGAAAATCAATTCTCAGCAAAGATAAAAAACATTCCAAAGTTGATGGGGGAGGAGAACTTCACAAGTAATACATTTTTCAATCTCACTTAGACAAATGTGGTATTCACCATCAACGTTCTTGTCCCTATACACCCTCTCAAAATGGTAGAGCCGAGAGAAAGCATCGACATATCACTGAGACAGGCCTTACAATGCTCTTTCATGCACATGTTCCTCTTAATTTTTGGGTGGAAGCCTTCAGTACAACAGTTTTTACAATCAATCGCTTGCACCACACCTGTCTTGAATGGAGTTTCTCTCCATTTGAAATTCTGTATGTAAGTCCCCTACCTATGAATTATTTGTGGTATTCATTTTTGGGCTGCTTAGATGCTTTCCATACTTAAGAGATTAATTGTTATTACTAAACCCATAATTCTGAGACCCAAGAACGCCTTAACCATGTATTTTTTCTTGGTTACAATTCATCTTATAAAGGATTTCGATGATGCTTAGATCCCCAATCACATCGCGTCAGTCTTTATCACTTCGACATGCTCGGTTTGATGAAAACAGTCTTTTCCATCATCTTCATCTCATATGCAGCCTTCTCCCCTGTTCACTGTCAGATTATATCTCTTCGATGAATCCCAGTTTCCTCAACTTCTCTTTGTCTAACACTTATTCTTCTGCAGGTTCTCGGTCCTTACCATCAATTACTCCTTCTTATACCATGAAATCATGTGTTTGGAGCTGCTCCTCAGAGTTCCACCCAATTTTTTGCTACCACCTGCGTCTCCTACACAATAGTTGAGAGAGTTTTCAGGAATTACCTGTTGTGGACTACTACTTCAGAATTGAGCCTACTTCAGAAGTATATACCTATTGCACCGGCTAAAACTCAACATTCTTCTATTCAAATCTGAACTCTCATCCCATGAATAACTCATGTGGAAAAGTGCTGGTATCTCCAAATCAAAACATTATAATTATGTTTGTTCAAATTTCCTGCCTCTCTTTTATTATCATCACTATTAGTTATGAAGGAACCATAATCAAAAGTGCCTGCTAAACAACCCGAATGGCTAGCAAGATGCAATAGATGATGAAAATTCGTGCTCTCACTCATAACAAACATGGGAACTGGTCCTAGACCACCTGCTTACCAATAAATGTGGTTGATTCCAAATGGATTTTTCGGATTAAATATCATTCTGATGGCTCCATTGACAGGTTCAAAGTCTTTTAAACACGCCTAGTTGCTCAAGCTTTATACTCAACTCTATGGATTGATTTCACGGACACATTCAGGTCAGTTTGTTCCCGAGCCTCTACAGTTCGCATTGTCCTCTCTATTTGCAGTTAACTCGTGGCTGGAACATACGTCAACTTGACGTTAAGAATGGTGTTCCTTCATGGTCTTCTTCAGGAAGAGGTTTTTATGGAACAACCTACCCGGTTATATTGACACTTCTCATCCACACCATGTTTGTCGCCTAAAAAAAGCCATCTATTGGTTTGAAAAACAGGCACCGAGAGCCTGGTTCTGACATCGTTTGAGCAATATTCTTGCTCACAATTGGTTTCATTTGCAGCCAGAAGGCTGATTACAGGCTTTATTTGTTCATTTCATCAGAGATAATGCCAATCTCTCCCCGGTAAATTATTTATTTGCTGTTATACGTAGATTGATATTGTTCTAATGAAGAAGCAATGTATCTCTCAATTGATACTTTCATTTCACAAGCTCCAGCAAGAGTTTTTCTATGAAGGACCTTGGGAGATCTACATTTATTTTTTGGCGTTTAGAAGTTACTCAATCTCCACAGGGCATGTTCCTAAGTCAGGGTCAAGTATGCAAGAAGATATTCTTTATCAGGGCTGAACTTCAAGATTCGAAGCCAATATCAACACCGATGATTGTTTCTCATCACTTAACTTCTGATGGTCCTCTATTTCATTTACCAAACAATCTATCGATCTCTTGTTAGGTTCGCTGCAATATCTCACCATCACCAAAGACCGGATATTACACATGCAGTGAATTCAGTAAGCCAATTCATGCAATGCACCACGAGAATCACATTTCAGGCCGTCAAACGAATTCTCAAATATGTTAAAGGCACTCTTCATTTCGTCTCAGCATCAGTTCAATCCAGTCATCTCCATATCTATCAGCTTTTTCAAATGCTGATTGGGCTGGTTGTCCAGAAAAACCAGTCGCCTTAACATTTCAGGATATGCAATTTTATGGGGGACAAATTTGCATTTCATGGACCTCTAAAAAGCAGACCACGGTTTTCTAGATCTTCAGCAGAATCCGAATATCGAGCATTGGCACTCACTGCAGCTGAAGGTAAATGGTTGCTAAACATTCTTCATGATTTACGTATTTCAACTACCAGCATAGCCAAAACTTTACTTTGTGACAGTGACACCAGTGCTATCTTCATGACTAGAAATCCACAGTAGTCTCAACGAAGATCTAGACACATTGATATTGATGTTCACTTTGTTAGAGAATTAGTCTGCAATGGTATCCTGACAATTAAACATGTGCCATCCACTTTGCAAATAGCAGACATTTTCACCAAAAGTCCATCCAAATCTCTGTTTCTTCTGTTTCGATCCAAGCTTCGCGTGTTCCCAACTATGCTTAACTTGAGGGGGGATGTTGGTAATAATAGCACATTACACTTTGGAGATAATCACGGCAGCAATCAATGAGAAAATCACTCCAAGCATCAAGGATCAATCCATGGAAATCAAGACGTTATGAGGAGCTGATTTTCTGTATATATAGAATCTTATAAATAGCTTTCCTTGATAAGAGCTGATACTGTTGTTATTATTAGATTCATATTCGATACTGTCATTATTATTAGGTTTAATTAATCTTCTATATAATGCAACATTCTGCACCATAAGCAATTGTTGTGGTTTCCATTATCATCTCTAAAACTCTTCACTTCTGAGTTCTGGTAGTCCCCTTAATTCCACATATCTTAACTTTGGGAGGTTTAATCCAGTGTTGGTGTTGCTTTCTTCATCTAATCTTGTTTCACCTGTTATCACTATTCAACTTTAATCACTTCTAGGTTTATAACGTTTGGAAGCAAGACAAAAGGGAACAACTTCATACATTTACACCAATAAAACTCTTTAAGACTAGCAAACATACCATTATAACATGGAGATGGTAGTGCAGCAGAGCAAAACCAAGAAGATGGAAACAAGATCTCCATGCTTTTGCAATCACATACTTGAATTACTTCGAGAGAAATGCAAATCAGTTTTGCACTACAAATGCTTCTGAGTTCTGGTAATCCCCTCAATTCCAAGTATCTTAACTTTGGGAGGTTAAATCTAGTGTTGGTGCTGCTTCCTTCACCCATAACCCCTTCTTCATTTGATCTTGTTCCACTGATTATCTGCTCTATTTTCTCACATTGCATAACTTTAATCTCTTCTAGATTTACGAGGTTTGGCAGCAAGACAAGAGGGAACAACTTTTTCATACTCTTACAACCACAACAATAGAACTTCTTAAGACTAGAAAATATACCATTATAAGATGGAGATGGTGGTGGAGCAGAGCATAACCAAGAAGATGAAACCAAGGTCTCCATACTATTGCAACTACTAATCCTGATAACCTCTAGTTCATTTGCATACTTTAATGGAAAAACATCACCTAAACTTCTCGCATCGATACATTCACCCAAAACAATCATTTTACTTCCGGGACCACTGAACTTTAATTCCATAAGTTCGTCTTCCCTGAACTGTCCTATAGCAATTTTGTATGTGCTTAGTGATGGGGTCCCATCCCGAGATTTGAGATACTCCACGTAGTTAGAGTGATCTCCAAAATGGCATTCTGATTAGTACTTAAAAGTGCATATTTATCAAGGTTTTATATCCTCATTTTGCACTTAAAGTATCAGTAACTCCTTAACTAAAGCATGTTTTATAATAACAAGTATAATACTATAAAATGCCCTAATATATGGTAAATGTTCATCTTAAATGAAGGCCTATCACATAAATCAAAGGATTGATTGATGAGTTCAAGTATGGAAATTGAAAGGACAAAGAGAGGGCCAAACTTAGAAAAGAGATGTTGGTGCAGTCCAAACTGGAACACTGTTCGGTAATTGGGTCATATCTCAAGTTATAGATGTTTAAATGACCTCAAATTTTTACATAGATTCCGTAAGACATAGGCCTACAACTTTCATGTTTTCATCAAGTTCTAAGAAGACCGTTTTTAAGTCCAAACTATAGCAAACAAATGGAGAAAGTCCGAATTTGTCCTGCAGCCCGTACATTGTTCAGTGTTTGGCCCATATCTGGAGTTCTAGAAGTCAAAATGACCTCCATTTTTTTTCCTGAAAAGCTGAGTCAATTTCCTACAACTTTCATGTTTTCCAGAGGACCCAGTTCGGATGGTAGCATTTTTGTTTTATTCAGACAAGAAGATAAGGATTTTCACCAAGTCAAAAGTTGGTCACCCACTCAACAATTAGTCATCAAATCAATAATTCTGAATTTTAGCCTATAAAAGGAGGCATTTTCCATGCATTTGGGGGCTTGGTTGTTCAGATCAAGTTCATGCTCTTTATTTCTCTCTTTATATATATTTTTTTTAATTTTTAAGTTTTGCTTTCATTAATATCTTGTTTATGCTTTTCATTTCATTTCCTTTACGTAGTTAACTTGTATTTTCTTTATGTTCTTGTTTTGTTTATTTATGTTTCTCTTCTTCATTATGTTTAGCTAAGTTTATTATGTCAAGGTGAAAAGGTTACACTAATGGTGTAATAATAAGTATGGTGTAAACTCAACATGGACCTTAATGTTTAATATTAACATGTCTTATCTTTTTATCTTACTAACTCTTAATACCTTACTTGTTAAATGGTTAATCTAGATTTGTGTTGTATAACACTTGGTACAACAAATGCTTGGCACTCTCATAGCCCAACCGTATGGTATTACCTACACCTGGGCTATGAAAGGAACTTGATTTGTTGTTAACATCAGTTAATATCATGAATTCCTGATAATATTTAAAATTTTGGTGTTATGTAAATAAGATAATTAATATGATCATGTTAATAATTTATAATGAGCTATTAATGACAAATCATCCGATTGGAACCTCCTTCGTGTGTGGTTTCCAAATTGAGTAATAAGAGTTTATACTATACTTATTTGAAATACCATTGGTGGATCCTCTAAACCTTGACATTTGTTTTATCATTATGTAATCTTTACATTAATCTTTTCATCTCAAAGTTCTCATTAATTTCTTCATCTTCTTCTTTTATTCCTACTACTACTACTACTACTACTACTACTACTACTACTATTACTATTACTATTATTAGTATTATTATTAGTATTATTATTATTATTATTATTTACATTCTGTTTATATTATACAATATATCTCTTTGATCTTTTCATAAACTCAATATATAAGCTGAAAACCTGTGACCCGATCTTTTAGATCATTCTCAAGTATAACAATGTCACGTACTGAGTTATTAACTACTACTACTACTACTACTACTACTACTACTACTACTACTACTACTATTACTATTACTATTATTGTTATTATTGTTGTTGTTGTTGTTGTTGTTGTCTTGTTATTTATAATTTATACAATTAACCTCTCTGTGGTTCGATCCCGGTCTTGCCGGGTTATTTATTACTTCGACACTCCTGCACTTGGGAGAAGACATCAATCTTTTGGTCGTGTCACATTCCAAACTTTCCAACTTCCTCAAACATCCTACTTCCTTTCCTTCAACTGTTACTGGAGCATATATAGGTTTAAACATTCTACCATATTTAAGAATATGTTTGTCTAGTATCAAGACTTTCAGGTGAGAGAGTTTAGGTAATATCCCACCGGGAAACCTCTTTTCACCACATCCAGTCATTCTTAGATACCTCAGGTTGGATAGACATTTCATGCCATGAGGAATCTTTTTAAGTGGAGAATGAGAGAGATCTAACCTTTTTAGTGCCCTGAGCTTTTTCAATGATGGTACACAGCTTAACCTCGGACAATCTTTGAGCAACAATGCAGTGAGACCCACCAAATCAGACTCTCTCATTCTTACGTTTGATGAATAAAGTGTGATCAGAGTTACCTCGATGATAACCAATTCGTTTCATAGCTTGTGTGAACCTTCCAAACCATGCTCTTAGCGATTGTTTTCAAGTCATACAATGCGTTTCGTAATCTACACACTTTTTCGCTATATTGTGGACAATTAAGCCCAGGTGGAAGCTGCATATAAACTTCTTCTTCCAAATCCTCATGGAGAAATGCGTTCTTCACATCAAATTGCTTCAAGGGCCAATCGAAATTTGCTGCTAAAGATAATAAGACTCTGATGGTATTCATCTTTGCAACTGGGGCAAAAGTTTCTTGATAGTTGATGCCGAATGATTGCGTGTATCCCTTTGCTACTAGCTTATACCGATCAATTGTCCCATCTGCTCTGTGTTTGAGGTTGAATATCCATTTGCACCCTACTAGTTTTTTTCCTGAAAGGAGTGATACAATGCTTCATGTACCGTTTCTTTGTAGTGCATCCATTTCAGCCTCTATTGTTGCTGCCCATTTCGGGTTCTTTAAGGCTTCCTCAACATTTGTAGGTATTTTTATATTCTCCATCTCATTCATAAAGGCTTGATGTTGTAGTGGCAGTCTATGTGTAGAGACATATTGTGTGATGGCATATCTTGCTTTGCCATTTGGAGAGTACCTGTCGGGTGGTTTCCCACAGTTCTGTCTAGGAGGCAGATAATAATTTGGAGCAGATAATGGCATGGAAGAGGAAGGGATTGTAATGTTACTTACCTCATGAATATTCGGCCGATCTTGGACATGGATTTGTGGAGAGGAAGGGGCTACTTCAATCTGCTTGTCTTGCTGTTCTGACGTGTTTTTATCCTTTGCACTCCTAATTGTCTGTGAACTGGACTCTCATGACTCCATTCCTTCCCTTGAACTAGATCCTTCCCCTGGATCAGACTCCTGTGAACTTGATTCTCCTTGTAGGCTAGTCTGTTCAGATAGTTGGGGAAGATCAATCCAGTTATAGGCATCTTGTTGCAGCTGCTCCCCCTGAGGACTAGAGGTGGATTGATTTAGACTGAAAAAGTACTCTGTTTCGGAGAAAGTGACATCCATGCTGACATACATGTGGTGAGTTAAAGGATGGTAACAACGGTAGCCTTTTTGGTGAGGATTGAAGCCAAAAAACACGCAGCGCACTACACATGGATCCAATTTTATGCACTGAGATTTTTGTAGGTGGACATAGGCCACACGCCCAAAAACCCGAGGTTCTAGATATAGAAAGGATGGAATCTGAACATGTTGAGTTAGAGTTTGTAGAGGAGTTCTGAAGGAGAGGACTTGTGATGGCATTTGGTTCATAAGGTACACTGCATAGGTCACGGCTTCCACCCAATATTGTTGAGGTATATGGGCACCGATAAGCAGAGCTTTAGTTGTTTCAAGGATATGCCTATTTTTGTGTCCTGCCACACCATTTTGTTGTGGAGTACCTGGACATGTAGTTTCGTGGAGAATACCATTGTCTTGAAAGAATTTCAAGAGCTCAGAGTTAAGGTATTCTTCGCCATTGTCTGATCGAATAACTTTCACGGGGAGGGAGAACTGATTGCGAACCATGTGATAAAAAATTGGGAGTATATTGCGCACATCACTCTTGTGCCGCATGGTATATAACCAAGTCATTTTGGTGCAGTCATCGACAAATATAATAAACCACCGAATTCCAGATTAAGTAGTAATTGGGGCAAGTCCCCAAACATCAGAGTGAATTAATTCAAATGGCTTTGTGCTTTTATTCAGGCTTAACGGATACGAAGTACGGTGGCTTTTGGCCAAGATGCAAAAATTACATTTAAGGGAAGAACTAGGATCCAAAATGTCATTAAATAGGGATGGAAATAATTTTTTTAAGTAGCCGAAGGATGCGTGACCCAGTCGATTATGCCACAACCAAATATTCTTGTAGTCATGAACATTGCGACTTTGAACTTGATGGACGTGACCTGACGCAATATCATCCACATAGTAAAGCCCCTTCCGCTTAGTACCACGTCCAATGATCGCTTGAGTCCGAATATCCTGAAGCAAGCAAAAAGTGGGGAACATTAAGACAATGCAATCCAATTCTTCCGTAATTTGACTAACTGACAATAAGTGATTTGAAAGTGCAGGAACAAGTAGACAATTATGTAATGAAAGGTTAGGAGTGAGAGCAATTGATCCTGCTCCAATAACTGGGGTAGACTCCCCATTAGCTGTCAGGACTTTTTCCTTAGTTGGGGAAGTCATGTACTGAAATAATGATTTATTGTAAGTCATATGGTCTGCGGCACCCGAGTCAATGATCCAACCTGTGTCTTGAATTGTGGGTGTAGAAAACATCAGTCCAGTGTTTTCTGAGGTTGGAAGCGAGTCAGCTGTATTGGCTAGAGAGAGTATTTCACCCGGTTTAATATGGTCTCTTTGACCTATTGCCATAGCAGTAACACTAGAAAGGATCTCCACCGTATTAGCTAATTTTGCTTGGCCTGGATGTTTATTGTTGCGTGCTTTACTCTGCTTCTGTTTTTCTAAGAACCATTCGGGATAACCATGAATTTCAAAACAGGTGTCTCTGGTATGGCGACTTCCATTACAATGACTGCAGTGCAATTTATCCTTTTCTGCTTCCTCAACAGCTCTGAGGGTGCGAAAGTTAGAGGAGGCAGTGGATTTGGAAATCATTGCCATGAAAGTACCTTCACCTGTGTTCTTTGTGCCAAGCATGGTGACTTGGCGTTGAGCCTCTCATCAAACAATATTGAAGCACTCTTCAATACTTGGAACAGATTTCATGCGAAGAAGATCACTGCATACTGGGTCGAATACCTCATCTAGTCCCACGAGAAAATCATAAATCCGATCTTTTTGGATTTCTTCTTGTCTGGTTCTAAGGTATGTAGTACATACCATCTTAATTGGTTGTCGTTTATCAATTTCTTGCCAGACGCTGTTAAGTTCTGTGTAGTATAAATTAATTGGACGTCCATTCTTTTTGTTCTTGTTGCCTTGCAGCGTACCTCATAAAATTGAGACTCATCAGCCCCATCATAGAAGGTTTGAGTTACACTGTCCCAAATTCCCTTGGCTGATGAAAGTGTGTATAAATAAGCTGATGAGATGAGGCTCCATGGTTTTCAGCAGCCATCCTCGCACCACTGCATCTTAAATGCACCATCTTGAGTAACCAAGATTTCCTTCTTCCATTCTAGCGTTCTGTCCATTTAAGTAGCCAAGTTTATTCAATCCAGCAGCATGAAGCTCAATCATCCGTGACCAGATTTTGAAGTTTGTCTCATTTAATTTGAATCCAAAGGGTAAGTTGTTTAGGTTGGGTGATTCAAAAGAGACTGGAGAATGGTTTATAGGAATTATAGAGGTATTTGTATCATCCATGGTTGGTCCCTTGTTTCAAGACCAATTCTGGATGGGGGCTGTAAAAAGAGAGAAGAATAAAAATATTAATTATGCTCTGATACCATGATAAAGTTTAAAGTTTAGGTTTTGTTTTTCTGTTCTTCTTATTATTCTTCTCTCTTGGAGGAATGCCTTATATAGGCATATATATGGCGGTTTACAACTTTTCAGTTCTACAAGGAATTTATTTCCTGTTCTGAAAGGAATACATTAATGTGTATCCTTTCAGAACTCTTATTGAATATCTGCTAGGACTCTTATTCTCTAATTAAGCTAATTACATGTTAACATTGACTCCCACCATTTTTCTGGTTCTATATCTATTCTTAAGAGAAAGGGGAGGAGATGGATGGCCATTTTCAAGTAACGAAAGACAAAATGGCATCCTCTTTAGCTTCTGACAGCTTATTAATTATTTGAATGTACTGGAGAGAATTGCAAATCAGTTTTGCACTACAAATGCTTTTTAGTTCTAGTAATTCTATCAAACCCAGAGATCTTAACTTTAGGAGTTTGAATTCAGTGTCGCTGCTGCTTTCTTCACCCACCCATGTCCTCTTCATCTTCATCTGATCTTGTTTCATCAATTATCTCCTCCATTTTCTCACATTCTCTAACTATAATCTCCATTTAAGGAGATGACCTGTAAATCTCCATCTCTATTGATATTCAAATTACCCAAAACAATCATGTACTTGAATTCCCAAAGTTCATCATCCCTGAATTGTCCTGCCACAATATTCTAAAGGTGATATCAATAGGATTAGCCTACTAGATTATGGAAGGCTAATGATATTAATAGGAAGTTAATATCAGCATTAAAAGTGTTTAAATAATTAAGATGAAATACAAAAAAAAAGCTAGAATTCTGAATGATCTGTTTATTATGATGACTTAGTTCTTAATCTAAATACAAATAAAAATATATATAAATTAAACTAAAAGTATTATTCTATTCTTAATAAATAAGACTATATAAATATTATTTAAAAAAAAACCGAGCTTCTTCTAAATATTTCCTTAAACAAAGTCCAAGCTTCTTTATCAGAAAGAGGACCCACTTTGATATTGTTTCGGCAATCCATCAGTCCACAAATTTACAGTTGAACCGCCATCCAACTTCTCTAGCTAGCATGCTTCCGCAATTTACGTTCGATATGACCAACATCCAGATTCTGCATAACCATTTCCAAACACATAAACTTAATTCGATATTTTATTATATTTATATTTATATATAATCAGAGTATAAAACCAATAAGCACCTAAACTTAATTTGATATTATATTATATTAAGGGCAGACTCATATCATACCTTAAACCTTACAAATGGACGAAGAACATCCTTCGTATTAGGATGCTCCCACTCCACTACTGACTCCCACCATTTTTCTGGATATGCTATAATTTCTTCAAGAGAAGGGGGAGGAGATGGCTGGCCATTTTCAAGCAACGAAAAACAAATTCCCATCCTCTTTAGCTTCTCACATTTTATTATAAAAATATATTCGAGAGAATTGCAAATCAATTTTGCACAACAAATGCTTCTGAGTTCTGGTAATCCACTCAATTCCAGATATAATAACTTTGGGAGGTTAAATCTAGTGTTGGTGCTGCTTTCTTCACCCATAACCCCTTCTTCATTTGATCTTGTTCCACCTGTTATCACCATTCAACTTCAATCACTTCTAGGTTTATAAGGTTTGGAAGCAAGACAAGAGGGAACAACTTCATACATTTACACCAATAAAACTCTTTAAGACCAGCAAACATACCATTATAAGATGGAGATGGTAGTGCAGCAGAGCAAAACCAAGAAGATGGAAACAAGATCTCCATGCTTTTGCAATTGCATACATGAATTACTTCGAGAGAATCGCAAATCAGTTTTGCACTACAAATGCTTTTAAGTTCCGGTAATTCATGCAATGTCAGAACTCTTAACTTTGGCAGTTTGAGTTCAGTGTTGATGTTGTTTTCTTCACCCATAACCCCTTCTTCATCTAATCTTATTCCACCTATTATCTCCACCATCTTCTCACATTGAGTAACTGTAATCTCTTCTAGGTTTACGAGGTTTGGCAGCAAGACAAGAGGGAACAAATTCTTCATACTTTTACAACCACAACAATAGTACTTCTTAAGACCAGAAAATATACCGTTATAAAATGGAGATGGTAGTGGAGCAGAGCAGAACCAAGAAGATGAAATCAAGCTCTCCATGCTATTGCAACTACGAATACTGATAAACTCCAGTTCAGTTGCATACTTTAATGGCACAACATCACCTAAACTTCTCGTATCGATACATTTACAAATTAGTTGTTGAATGTCATTTGAGGAGATGACCTGAAGATCTCCATCTCTATTGATATTCAAATTACCCACAACAATCATTTTACTTCCGAGACAACTATGCTTTAATTTCCTAAGTTCGTCTTCCCTGAAATGTCCTATAACAATTTTGCATTTCCTTAGTGATTGGGTCTGATCCCGAGATTTGAGATACTCCACGTAGTTAGAGTGATCTTCAAAATAGCATTCCAAACTTTCCAACTTCCTCAAGCATCCTACTTCCTTACCTTCAACTGTTACTGGAGCATATGTTTGCACACCCATTCTACCATCATTAAGAATCCATTCCTCTAGTATAAAGACTTGCAAGTGAGAGAGTTTAGGTAATATCCCACTAGGAAACTTCTTTTCACCACATCCATTCATTCTTAGATACCTTAGGTTGGATAGACATTTCATGCCATGAGGAATCTTTTCAAGTGGAGCACGAGAGAGATCTAACCTCTTTAGTGCCCTGAGCTTTTTCAATGATGGTACACGGCTTAACCTCCGACAATCTTTGAGCAACAATGAAGTGAGACCCACCAAATTAGAGACAGAATCAGGCAAACATTCAATAGCCGTTCTAGACAGATCGAGGACCTTGAGCCCATGCAGTTGCTCGAAAAATGAACCCGCAATGAATCGCAACCTATGATTATTACATAGCAATAAGGTTGATAGATTTGGACACCTCAGTGAATGGCTGGAACAAATCTCTTCAATTTGGTTGTTCATTAGTGAAACGGTCGTAAGTTTCTCTGTCCACTCCTCTGTATCCGGCAATTCTTTTAATTGTGCACCAGCTTTAACAATGGCTTGAGAGTTCTCTTCCAGTATTTGGATGGCCATGTCCCTAATCAAATCATGCATCATTACAGCACCACCATCACTTATTCTTTTCAATAGGAAAACTTTTTCAAGTCTATCAAGCATCGAATGACCTTCATCAAATTCTGCCTTCCTACTCGGCAGCCCTTTTATCACTCCCATATCAATCAAATAATGTATCAATTTCAGTCTATTGATAGCAGAGTCTTCTGGAAATAATGCACAATACAAGAAACATTGTTGCATAGTTACATCGCTTAGGTGGGTGTAACTAAATCTCAATGATGAAAATACCCTTTCCATGCCATTTGGCCCAACTCTTGATTGTCTCAGTCGCTCTAAAGCATTACTCCACCCGTGTATGCCATCCACCACCTTCATGGTTCCAGCCATTGTTTTAATTCCTAGCGGCAAACCATCACACTCCTTTGTGATAGATTTTGCAATTTGTTCCACTTCTGTAGAGAGAGGTGTGTCATGTCCAAGGATCTCCCTGAACAAAGTCCAAGCTTCTCCATCAGAAAGAGGATTCACTATGATATTGTTTCGGCAATCCATTCGTCCACAAACCTCTTTTGATCGAGTTGTCATAATCAGCTTGCATCCTTTCAATGGGACAGGAATTCCCACTTCGTGTAGCTCAAATGAGTCCCACAAATCATCTAAAATTAGAATCCATTTTTGTTTCTTTATTAGTTCTCGTGACAATTCCGCAGCTATGTGCAGCTCCTCCTCTTCATTGGAAAGAGATAAATTTATACATTTTGCAATCTTCTTCTGCAATGTATGAATGCTGAAATCTTGAGACACGGTCACCCAGAAAACATGATGAGAAATATCTGCAATTCGTAGAAGCTCATTATGGATATGTTTCAGCATTGTGGTTTTACCAGCTCCTCCCATCCCGTAAATGCCAATGGTTGAGACTTCATCGTCCCTTAACCAGGACCATATCACTTTCCTATTCTCTTCAAATGCTCGACCCACTAGCTTTGTAGAGCCAGTAGGTAAAGGAGCTCCTCTAGTCTCACTTGTGTTGTGTTTAAGCCCTACAGAAGAGCTAGCTCCTGCACGCTGCACTGATCTTCCACTATTGGTATCCATATCCTCCTCCTCCTTCTCTACTGGTTCTTTCCTCATTCTATCCATGTTCTGCACATCATTCATAATGGCATCATTGTTTACTGCTGGAGAGCAGAGTTGACCATCATATCTTGCGTGGCCAAGACACAATAGATCTGCTGGTTGGGATGAATCTTCTCGAGGCTCATCGACCTGATTAATTGATTGCCTGTCATGAGAGCTACCTCTCTCCAGAAGCGGCGCTTGCTCTGTTCTCGGTATAGTCTCAAATGCATCATGCTGAAGCTGTTCAGGGGAATTACGACCCCATGGAAGCTCAGTCTCTGGACTAGCTTGCTCAGTTAGTGGTCTAGTCTTCGGTGCATTATGCACAAGTTCAGTCCTTCCTCTAAGCAAATCACATGCAATTTCCCCAGTGAAAAAAGGTTCTCCTTGTGCCATTTCTACATATATCACTTTATTGTTATGTTCTTGAGCAGAAGCTGAAATTGCACAAGGTAATGGATCTCCTCTAGTCTCACTTGTGTTGTATTTAAGGACTCCAGAAGAGCTAGCTCCTGCGCCAGGCTGCGCTACTCCAATCGCATTCTGCATACCATCATCCATTAACGAATTAATTATCTCCACCCAGCTTTTTTCATACATATCTGGTGCTTGTATACTTGTTCCATCTCCTGTCAAATTGTAGACTTCATTGTTTTGTTCTTGTGGACTGGTTAAAATGGCAGTATGATTCACATTTACTCCAGAAGAGCTTCCACCTAGGCCAGGCTGCACTAATCTTTCTGTTGCACCTCTTCTATTACAAGGAGAGACAATTCTGTCAACATGCTGAACAGATCCTTCACCAGTGTTTTCCATGCTATTGTCCATGTCTAAATGCGAACAAACTCTCTCTTCCTCCCCACCATGTTCCATGCCCTGAACTCCCACTTGTGTCCTTCCAGCATCCACAGACAAATTGTCAAGTTCTGCATTGCTTTGTTCCAACACTTGAACCACTGGTTCTGTCCTCACTCCAACTACGTTCTGTGCATCATTCATGGTGGCATCATTGTTTACTGATGGAGAACAGAGTTGATCATGTGTTGGTTGGGATGGATCACCTCGATGCTCATCAGCTTGATTAAATGATGGCCTCTCATGAAATCTACCTCTCTCCAGAAGCTCCATGTCTTCAACAGGGATGCTAGCCATCCAATCTTCAAGCGAAAGATCTTCTCGTTGTCGTGCCATCATCATTTCATTGTTCTGTTGTTGTGCTGAAGCTGAAATTTCATTAGTGACATCGTTATTGCTTGAGCCTGCTACAGTTTTAAGTTTCTTTTCTGGAGGGCCATCAATTGCTGCAAAGGCTGCGTCTTGGACATCTTGAGGCACTGGTCCACAAGTTTTAACACCACGGCCTGTCACTCCTGCTAAATGGAATTTGATCCTCGAAATGGAAGTACCTTTGGCAAATAAATGCCTACAAAACTTACACCTCATGCGACCATCATCCATCTTTTCAACATATTCCCAAAAAGATATGTCAACATGATGCGAAACTGGATCATTCTGTCGAAGCATTTTGATAAGTGGCTCTGTAGAAATGAAAAAAGAAAAAAAATCTGTCAACATGATGCCATCAGGGTAAAAATATTGAATAAAAATGAATGGAGGTTACATTAGTTGAAAATGAAATAACAAGTTAAAAACAGTGGAGAAATTAAAAAGAAAAAACAATGAATTCAAGGTTTAGGGTCAGTCTAGTATGAACTCCACAAGGCATGGATTATAAAAAAGACATAGGGAACCATAGAATATTTATGATCATGACACTAAAGTTTCTCAATAAGATTTCTACAACTTGTTTTTAACTTAAAAGAATCAGATAATATTTACATGTGAAGAACAGAAAAATAATAAAAAATAATATACCTGGATTCAGCTATTGATCGATGTTCTTCAAGTGCTGGTTTGCTGAGGCAGTATTCAGAAGAAGAAGAAGAAGCACGGATCAGAGAAGAGTATAGATTAAGCAACAAGTTTACCTACCAGAAAGAAGTGGGGAAGGAGAATGGCTGTATTGTTTGACCAGAAAGAAGTTTCTAGGAAGGAAGGAAGGAAGGAAGCAACATGTTTACCTACCAAACATTATATTATAAGATATAGCAAGTTGCTTTTCATATAATTAAGAACTTCAACGGCCCTAACCTCACATCTTGATTATTACCTCCAGCCCATATAGCTAATTCTTTCCACCTAGCTATGCCATAAGTTAATCAAAATATCTAGTTTTAGTGCAGCTGATGCTGTCCAGCTATAAAAATCATTTACATTAGTCAGTCTGAAGGATAGATATTGGTGTATGTATGAAAGACGAGATGCAGCTTTTAACAGAAACATGTTGCTTTGTTTAATTATTAGAATAAGAACGTTGCTCCTTCTCCTCCAAACTTCTGGAGGAATTCCACTGTTTATGCGTTAAGCATACTTATTTTTACCATATTTCAAATAAAGTTAAGTTAAATAAAGTAAAGAGGCAAGCCAGTAATTCTTTTGTTTCTATTTCATAGATCATTCAGTAGTATCAGAACAAGCATTAGGAGATAACAGCCATATACTTCGGGCCTTGTGTTGATCTTTGCCGACAGGGCCCTCACAGCGAGAGAGCAAATAAACTGAAGGCCAACCGTTATGAACAACTCCAAGAATTACTGGCTAAATCATAGGTCAATCGGCAAGTTGAATCAAGTTTTAAAACAGTGTTATCAAGCTGACCTATCCTGAGTCGATTCAATAAAACGAAAAAAAAAAAGGAAGCACGAATCATCAAAAAGGTTTAGAAAATTAGGAAATCAATGGTATACTAAGAGAGATCAAGTGGAAGAGATCATAAAGTATATAAAATTCTTAACCTATTCGGGTATATGTTTGATTTGAAACTTAACTTACTCGGGGTTTAAATGAATTCAAATTAAAGAAAAATAAGAAAAAGAATTGTTTAGGCTTAACCAAGATAAAAACCTGATTGACTAGCGACTTAATAATAATAAAAAACAATATTCTATGACATTAAGTTATGAACAAATTATTTATACTTACATTTTATAAATATTATATTAGAAAGTTAACTGTCATTATTTATTATGAAGGTGCACTTGTATTGCATTGCTAGTTATTGTTATTACTATAAATATATATATAAAAAAAAATTTCTAATTTCTAGAAGAATTATTATCATCACGTATGAATTGAACAATCTTGTCTCAATTTAAATAGTTAATAATTTAGTTCTCTAAATAATACTATATATATATATATATATATATATTTTTTTTATTTTTTTTTTTGAATTGGAAATTTTGATGAGATTTTCGGTTAAAAAAATATTAAATTGAAGATGGTCAACATTGGTCATTGGCCAAGCATTATTTAATAATTTCTTATATGATAAGGACTAATTAATTATGACATATACTTTATAGATTAATAAATTAATCGTTACAAACTATAAGGACTAAACAATAATTATAAAAACTCAAACTTTGGGTGCTTAATTTATGTTGTCTCAAATTCGTTACTGCGATCAATACGTGTCCTAATAGAGTTTTCTTCACTGACCCGACCGAGTCACAAATCAACACACTGAGTCGCAATACATCCCGATCTCCTCTCAGGCACCACTCTCTCAACCCATTTACCACCAAAGCTGTACGCTTTAGGGTTCTACTTTGAGTTTCTGGACTGAGCAAGGTTTAAATCCAATCCTGGACAGCGATGGTGTTGAGGTTTAATGTAGGAGGGAAAGTATTGGAGAGAGTGGATTCGATAAGGAAGAAGAAATGGCCATGGTGATTGGATATTTTGCCATTTGCAATTTTTTATGCCATTTGGATGGTCACGATTCTGCCGAGCATTGACATTGTTGATGCTTTAATTGTTCTTGGTGGACTCGTTTCGATTCATGTTCTGGCTTCGCTTTTCACTGTTTGGTCTGTTGATTTCAAGTGCTTTACTCAGTATAGGAAGGTAATGTAGCTGTTTTTCTGTGTTTGTTTTAGGATTTTGGGGCTTTAGTTGTTGTTGTTTTGCGATTCGGGGGTTTTGTGTTTAGGCTAATGATATTTATGCTGCGGATTCGTGTAAGTTACACCGGTGAAGTTTTCTGGTTCTAAGGAAGTTGTGCCATTGCATATTCGTCAATAAGTGTGTGTGTGTGTTTTTTTTTTTTTAGTGGAAATGCTTGATTTTTCCTTCAAGTTCTGGCCAACTTGTTTTGGATTGCTTGATTGATAATTGCCAGTGAGAAGAGAGAAATAAGAGATGAAGAGGGAGTTCCCACTAAATTGTGAGGTATTTTGAGAGAGTTGATTTTCTCCTAGTAATAGAGAGTAGTTGTTCTCCTATTATAAAAAGCCTGATGCATTTTCATGAATCTTGTTTTTTAACAGGTATCAAGAGCCTTCCTGTTGGTGTGTTAACACACAACGGTATATAAACTTAATTTTGTGAAGTATATAAATAGTTGAAGAATGTGCCAATATTGGAACTTGGCCTGAATAGAACTTGGCCACTTGCTCCTCATGGATGCTTGCAATGCTATAAATAGGCAAGCATGGCGGAGAAGCTAAGGAGATATGGGAGATTATATATAAAGCGGAGCCAAGTGAAGAGAAAATAAGAGACCAATAATATCAGACTATTTAGTCTTCAATGATGTTGAGCCGCTAGAAGAAGAAATAGAAGCTGAGGCCAAGAGGAAGACGGAAAAGTTCCAAATCGAATGGTAAATGCTACAACTGTGACTTATGTGAGAGAGTGGAAGGAGTGAAGCAGCAACCAATTCTACAGATAGAAGAAGAGCTCCTGAGGTCTGGCTTAATGGATTCAGGAGCAACATGGCATATAACCCTATTGGTTCATACATATGAACCTATCTCTGGAGGCACAGTGTTCATGGGTGATAATCATGCTGTAGAGACATTGGCACCATCGAAATTCGTTCAGGAGTGCGACATGTTTAAGGACAGTAAAGGCAGACAATTGCAAACACCCACATTAGGACTAGCTTACAAAGGTTACTTTATCTGTTACAAGCAACAACATAGGTTTTTGGTAAGAGCAAATGCATCTTAGACCTGATTCACTCTGATGTGTTGTACTTGGGAGGAGCAAGATAGTATCATTCATTGACTTCTCCTATCCGATTATCGTAGTTTTTAAAACCCAAAGTGCGAGTAGAACTTGAATCTGAAAAGAAGATCCTGACAATAGAATATACCTTGTGCCAAAAGGCAGTTCACAACGGCATACATACAAAATGAGTGAAACATAACTCTATTCAATGTTGAGGCTGCAGGTCTAAGTCATTCTGGGCAGAAGCAGTCAATACCGCCTGTTATGTCATAAATCGATCTCTGTCTACTGCAATTGAGTTGAAGACACCGATGGAGATGTGGACTGGAAAGCCAGCTGATTATTCTCGATTGCATATATTTGGAAGTCCTGTGTACGTGATGTACAATACTCAAGAGGTCAGCAAGCTGGATTCAAAATCCAGAAAATGTGTATTCTTGGGATATGCTGATGGAGTGAAGGGGTATCGCTTGTGGGATCCCACTGCCCACAAGGTAGTCATCAGCAGAGATGTCATATTTGCAGAAGATAAAATGCAAATGGAAGAAAATAATAGCATTTTAAAGGAGACTACAGAAGTCCAGATGGAAAATACTCAGAATCGTACTTCTTCTGAAGCTATACCAGAGCATGAAGAACAAGAACAAATTGAGTCTGAAACTCCTGAAGTTCGACGGTCAACTCGTGAAAGAAGACCACCGGCTTGGCACTCAGAATATGTTACTGAGAGCAATATTGCATACTGTCTTCTAACAGAGGATGGAGAGCCATCAACTTTCCATGAGGCTATCAAAAGCACAGATGTATCTATGTGGATGACAGCAATGCAAGAGGAGATTGAAGCTCTGCACAAGAATAACACTTGGGATCTTGTTTCGCTACCACAAGGAAGAAAGGCCATTGGCAACAAATGGGTTTACAAGATAAAGCGTGATGGCAATGATCAAGTGGAGCGGTATCGTGCAAGATTGGTGGTGAAAGGATATGCTCAGAAAGAAGGAATAGACTTTAATGAGATATTTTCTCCAGTGGTACGACTTACTACAATCAGAGTAGTCTTGGCAATGTGTGCTATATTTGATCTTCACTTAGAGCAGTTAGATGTGAAAACTGCATTTCTTCATGGAGAACTTGAAGAAGAAATTTATATGCTCCAACTAGAGGGTTTTGCTGAAACAGGCAAGGAGAACTTGGTTTGCAGGTTGAACAAATCTCTATACGGTCTCAAACAGGCGCCGAGGTGTTGGTACAAGAGATTTGATTCCTTCATAATTAGCCTTGGGTACAACAGACTCAGTTCAGACCATTGTACATATTACAAGAGGTTTGAAGAAAATGATGTTTTCATCATTCTGTTGTTGTACGTGGATGACATGTTGGTAATAGGCCCCAACAAAGATCGAGTCCAAGAATTGAAGGCACAGTTGGCTAGGGAGTTTGATATGAAGGACTTGGGACCAGCAAACAAGATTCTAGGGATGTAAATTCACCGAGACAGAAGTAAGAGGAAGATTTGGCTTTCTCAGAAGAATTATTTGAAGAAGATCTTGCGACGCTTTAACATGCAAGATTGTAAGCCAATTTCCACCCCACTTCCTATTAACTTCAAATTATCCTCAAGTATGTCTCATAGTAATGAAGCAGAGAGGATGGAGATGTCTCGAGTACCGTATGCATCAGCAGTGGGAAGTTTAATGTTTGCCATGATATGTACACGACCAGACATTGCACAAGCAGTGGGAGCAGCTAGTCGATACATGGCAAATCCTGGTAGAGAGCATTGGAATACTATCAAGAGGATCTTGAGATACATCAAGGGGACCTCAGATGCCGCATTATGTTATGAAGGATCATAATTCATTGTCAGAGGTTATGTTGACTCAGATTTTGCTGGTGACCTTGAGAAAAGAAAATCCACTACAGGCTATGTGTTCATAATTGCAGGAGGAGCTGTGAGCCGGGTCTCTAAACTTCAAACTGTTGTAGCGTTATCCACAACAGAAGCTGAGTATATGGCAGCTACACAAGCTTGTAAAGAAGCAATATGGATGAAGAAACTTATGGAGGAGCTCGGGCACAAACACGAGAAGATTCTGGTGTATTGTGATAGTCAGAGTGCCTTGCATATTGCAAGAAATCCAGCGTTTCATTCAAGAACAAAACATATAGATGTTCAGTATCACTTTGTTCGTGAAGTGGTGGAAGATGGAAGTGTGGATTTTCAGAAGGTTCATACAAAGGAAAACCCAGCAGATGCTTTGACCAAACCAGTCAACACTGATAAGTATATATGGTGCAGATCCTCTTATGGCCTAGCAGAAACGTAAGCAGCATGAAGATGGCAAGTATTGAAAGGATAGAAGAATCACAATGATCAAGTGTGAAGACTTGATTAAATCATCAAAGTCTTCAAGTGGGAGAATGTGAAGATAGTTGGCCAAGTTGCCAACTTGGCCACTTGCTCCTTCATGGATGCTTGCCTATAAATAGGCAAGCATCCAAGCATTATATATGCCAAGTGAAGAGAGAAATAAGAGATAGTGAAGAGAGAAATAAGAGAGAGTGAAGAGGGAAAGTAATCCCACTAAATTGTGAGGTATTTGTGAGAGAGTAAGTGAGGTGTTTTCTCCTAGTAATAGAGAGATTCTTAGTTGTTCTCATATTATAGAGAGAGGTTGTAATTCCCACATTACTAGTAAAATCCTTCTATACTTGCCCGTGGACGTAGCCTAATTGGGTGAACCACGTAAATTCTTGTGTGTCTCATTTCTCATTTAAGCCTTTTATCTTGTCGGGTTTGCATGCCAGTATCCTAACAGAATTGTATGATCATGCTGGTGATGGTATTTGAGCTGCTAGGGAAATGGAGCTTGTTCTAAGTGGATTGGACCAGAGATGGATGGTTTTGGAGGTGGTGAGGATGAAGATTGGATGTAGGCTAAAAATGGATGCATTTTGTGTTATTTGTATTTGGAGAAGTGAAAAATGTTGTTGGAGATAGAATTGAATGCATATTCTGGTAACAAATGCTCAAATGGGCGAAAATCATTTTCTGAAATTTCAAGGTGAGGATTTTTATTGATTGGATCTTGTGATTTTTCTAAACTTACGGGGGGTGGAGGGTTTGTCTCCATGGATTGGTCGACTTAGTGTCTCAAGTTGAATTAAAACAGGGGAATGTCCAAATCAAAAAAAGCTGAAATTAATGAACTTCTGTTAACCTTTGTTATGTCATTTTGCAAATAAACTTGTTTCTAATATGCGATGTGACTTTGCAAATGAACACAGGAGATTGAGTCATACTTTGAAAAACAGAAACAAAGCTACTTCGGACTAGCAAGGTTACAAACTACTTTGGAATCACACAGATCAATTGTGAGTGGTTGTGGTTGCAGATACAGAGAAAGGAATTAAAACATGCTCACCAAGACGGTGGTAGCGAAACATAGTGGGGTCCCAAAACCACAAAGTGTAAAAGGACATCCTTTGCATTAGGATTCTTCCACCATTCTTTTGGTTTTACATAGATTTTTCAAGAGTAGAGGAGATGGCTAGTCATTGTCAAGCAGCTGAAGAAAAATTAGATAGCAATGGTGATGAAGCTCAACAAGACCAAGAAGATGAAAGCAAGCTCTCCATGCTATCACATTCCTTAATGTTTGTTGATCATGACATCCAGTTCTGTTGCATATTTCAATGATGAAACATCGCACACAGCTGAAAATCTCCACTGCTGATTCTGAAGTGATTCAAACCGGAGTGCTGTACTTGTGTGAAAATTTGTATTCATTATCTTATATTCATATTCGTTCCACAATCGGGCAAAAATTTTGTATATGCCCAGTGCTTGAGATTTGAGAAACGCTGCGAAGTCGGAGACTTGTTCAAAATGGCACTCCAAAGTTTCCGACTTCCTCGAGCAAGCTGCTTCTGTTCATTTGATTATAACTGGTAATAAGAATGTAATAAGAATCCAGGACTATCTATCTTTCCTTTATTTTCTCTTTTATATTTGTATATTCTACTATGAAAAAATAATTTATTACTAGTCGGTGATTTAAGGTGACTTATACCACTGAATAGATCTATTCTTTTATGAGGTTACTTTAATGATAAATTAATATAATGTTTCTTTAGATGTTCATGGTGGAGAAATTTGATAGGATGGATATATAATGTTAAATTTTAATTACAAAAAAATAATAATTGAAAAAGATAATTTGTGCTCATTATATATAAACTGGCAATATAAATAAAGAACATTTCATTTGAACCAATCTGGATGTTTGATGCAAAAAGGAATGAGAACCAAACAAAACATTTTGCCACAAAATCTTTATCAGAAGAAAAATGATATTATTAGTAGTGATTATATATGCATGATATTAGTAAGAAAAATAAAAATATTTAACGATTAGTAGTGAGTTATGTATACATAATATTAGTTAAAAAAACAAAAATATATAAACTTTAAATATTTTTATTTTTTAACTAATATTATATACAATTATTTAAAAAACATTTTAAAAAAAACAATCTTTATCTCACAAACAGGCTGCATATTGATAGTGTCAATCAAATAATTTAAGTTATTGTAGTCCTTGCATTTTATTTCTATTTATAAATTGGTTTTTATTTGAAAGCTTTTTGGTCCTTGTACTTTATAAAATCAGAACTTAAGCCTTTATAATTTTGTTTATTTACAATCATGTCCTTGTAACATTACTCTTCGTCATATAATAGTTTATTACATGATTTTCTATATAATGCTTGAGATGTAATAAGTCATTATATAATCGTAATGATCTATTACATTATAATTTTAAAAATCACATCATCAAACATAAGAATATAAGAAGTCATAATTGTATTATATAGTCCATTATATGTAATTATCAAACGTGTAATTAGTTTACCTATTACAAACAAAACTCAAAGTATAGGCAATTTGGACATTTACAAAACAAGATCAACAGTCAAATAACATCTAAAAAACAAGGATTAACTTATAAAATCTCAAGAAACCAGGGACTGAATAACATCTTGCATCCACAGTCGAGAGAGTAACCAATGACATCCTATGGATCCACTCTAAAAAAAAAAATAGATACAAAGAGAACAGAAATAAAATACTAATAATCACTCCCTAAAAATGTTGTTGATTTTTCTGCATATTTTTATTAAAGTGGATTAATATTGGGTTGTATTTTTATACCGTAAGGATACAAACCCAGTATTAAAATACCAGATTTTCGTCAAAGCATAAAAAAATTTAATATTTTCCAAAAATTGTTTTTGTTTTAAAATACGGCCTAGTCTCTCCAATATATATATATAAATATTACAACATCATATTTTCACGCAACAAAAGGAAATTTTCAAAACAATATATGTATTAGCATGCATTTTGGTTTTAATAACCAGTTTATTCAAGTCATGAGAACTAGGCCAATATTTCAAAAATTCTAAAAAAAATCTTTTTGTTTTCTTTTAGTATTTGGGATTACGGATTTATACGTAAAACGTATTCCTAATATTAAAAGAATTTTTTGTAAAGACCGTAGAATGGTTAGGATTTTACCCAAATAAGATAAAGACCTCTTCACCGAGGAGGATTTTTCTTGAACCATGGACAGACTAACAATTAGGAAACACACGAAAAGACCTTAGATTTTATCAGACAATAAAAAAATGCAGCTTACCTTAGGTAAGGTGTATTTGGGGTGCTAATACCTTCCCTTTACACAATCAGTCCCCGTACCCGATCTTTGAGACCAGTTAGGGTTCCTAGTGACCAATATACTAGGTGGCGACTCCCATTCCATTTTCTACCCATGAAAGACAATATTTTCGTGTATCCACATAGATATAGATAGATTTACATTGTAAATAAGAAAATGGAACCAAACACTTTTATTTTCGCCGCGACGCCGCACACGTGCGACACTTGTTATGCCCAGTCCCTTTCGAGTCTAGCTCATCTTCTGTGAAGTATAAGTAATTAGAGGCTTGAATTCTTCCCACCAAATGTTCCATTGTATCTTGAGTAATATCCTGTGGCACATATGCTTCATTCAACACCTTTTGCAATGCTTTACGGTGTAACTCAGAACTCAAGATAAGTGACATTAAAGAGATTCTAGCAGGAGTTTTCTTCAATTGATCCACCACACTATACTCACTATGCTTCATCAACTTCAGAAACTCATTAGACTCGTCTTCACTTATAGGCTTGTTCACTTCCATGCCTTTAAAAGCATCAACTATCTATTTTCCTTTGGCTTTCCTCTGCCTTTCTAATTCTTCTGGTGTAAAACACCGACCACTTCGAGTTAAACCACCGATTTCAGGATGAAAGATGGGAGTAGGGTTCTTAATGTTGAAAGAATACCCATAATTGTAAGGCATTGAGCCATAACTTTCACTATTTGTGCATACAGGCTTGGTCAGGATTAGTTTTGGTGGACCACCCACAGTTGGTTGGAGTCTACAAACTTCCATTTTTGTCTCCTGACGGCCTATCATCCCAACTTCACTACTCTCTTCTTCACTCTCTATCCTTAACATGCCGAAAGTCAGCATCCTTTTCACTTCTTGGTGAAATTCTTTCATCAATGTGATGTCCCACCTTGCCATGAAACTTACAGTAGTTATTTTAATTCATCACTAGTTCAAACTCAGATAAATAACCAAATTGTACCAACATACCATGCAGTCTTTCCATGGAAACCTTCAAAATTCTTTCCTTCTTACCCTCCATTCCTACAGCATTCACTCCTCCACTGCTTGTGGCATGATTGGGCAAAGGATTGGCGGTGAATCATCAAAAGTTATCCATCCAGCTTTTATCAATTGTAGAAGCTTGTTTTTAAATGCATTACAACTTTCAATGTTATGCCCTGCCACGCCAGCATGATACTCGCATTTCAGATCTGGCTTATACCAATTTGGATGTTGTTATCCAATTTTTGACCCACCTTTTTAATAAATTTTTCGAAAAATCCAAAAATAGTGAAAAACAACAAAAATCCAAAAAAATATGTTTTTAATATATTTGCAATGTTTTTAGCATTTTCAACGTCGTTTAAAAAGAATTTAATTTTTCAAAAGATTTTCAAACGCGTTCGAATTTTCACGCGTCGTTTTTAAAATCATTGATTTTCCTCATCGAGTCGATGTTGATATTGCTCGTTTTCAAAAAAATACAAAAAAACAAGAAAAATCAAATTTTACAAAAAAAAAAAAAAGAAAGTTAAGAGACTAATTTTGAGACCCAAATAATATTTTTGCAGGAAGTTTTTGAATATTGGAGGGGGAGGCAACCTAAAAACTTTTTTTCTCTTCACCCGAAAGCAGCCGCTCCCCTGGCCCAATACCATTTAATCCCTCTCTTTTAGCTGAAAATTAGGGACTTAGCCCCCACCCATGGTCTTCTTTTCCTTATTTCCAGCCGACATGGAGGCCCCTCCTCATGAGGAGAGCCCCTATTTCTTCTCATCCCCAGCGATGTGAGAGGAGGAGGGGGATTGGTGAATTTTTTTCGGGACCCGAAGGCAGTGGGCAGAGACCCACGGATGTCCCTCACCTTTTGAATTTTCTTCTTCTCCCTGAACTGGCCAAAAAACACAGCCGAGAGCCCCCTCACTCTTCCAGTCCTGGCCCCATTTTCTTCTCCTTTTCCAGCCAACAAAACCGGAGCAGCCACCACAGCCGGAGCAGCCACTACCGCCGGTTCTCTCCTCTTTCAACCACAAGACAGCCCCATCTCCGCCTCTTAATCGCCAACTCTCCCCATTTTTCCAGCCAATCGCACACAGACCCCCCCGACCATCTTCGTTTCTCTTCTCCCCAGCAACGATCCCACGATCAGCCCCCCCCGCTTGCAGATCCAATTTTTGTTTTCTCTTCTTCCTCCCCCAGGCCAAAGCAAAAAAACAGAACTCTTCCCCTCCCCTTCATCAGCCTCCACCGAACCAGAGAATCGAAGGAGCGGGGCCGGCCAGCTTTTATTCCCGATCTTCATCTCCTTCCAAACAGCAGCACCCTCCCGATCGGAAACTTCCAACAAGCCACACGCCGGACAGAAGCCAGAACGAGCATCTCGCCGGTTTGCCTCACCATCTTCCCCGATCTCTCTGCTCCGTCCAGCCTTTGCTACCACCAGATCGACAGCCAGCCGAGAAGAAGAAAGAAGACAGCGGTTCACAGATCTAAAAAAAGAAAAAAATCCAAGAATGGATCTGGACTAAAACAGACTTGCTGGTTGCGTTTTTTTATTGTTTTTCAGGTCAACACCGGCGAGGAAAGGGCGAAGGGAAGGAGTCGATCTAGGCCACCCCTTGTTGCTATTTTTTCTAAGTCGGCGCGTGGGGAGACGCGCCGCCACTGTTCCCGAGCAAAAAAAAATCTGCTGGACATTGTTCCGCACTCCAGAAATCTGTTGGCCACTGTTCTGAATAGTTTTGGATTAATTTTTGTAATTGTAAAATTGTTTAATGTAATATTTGTGTAATTTTGAGTTTTTTTTTATAGTTTGTATTTTATGTAAATGTGGATGTAAAAGTAAAAGAAAAAGAAAAGAAAAGAGGAAGTGATAAATAAAAAAAGAAAGGAAATGTTTGTGTGTGTTTGCATTGTTTTTTTATATATGTTATTGAATAAAAAAAAAAGAATTTAAATGTTTTTTTTGTTTTGAGCGGGCTGGAACATCAGCCCAGCCCATGGGCTGGGCTGAGTCCAGCCTTGTTGCATTTTGGGCCGGAGCATCAGCCCAGCCCTGTTACCAGAGGGAATTTTCCATGGAAATGTAGAACATGTATGTACATATAGTCTGGAAAAGTAATAACTGATTTATCAAAGCCTTAGAATTGTGTGTTTTTGTTGATGAATGTTTTTTTTTCTTATTATGATAAAATTGCAAGAATAAAGAAGAATTTAATATTTTGATTTGATCACGGATAAAGAATCATGAACTTACATGTAAGTTGTATTTTCTAAAATTTGATGAAAGAACAGAATTTTTAAAACTTTTTTAACACATCAAGTCTGCAAAGTAGCTTACCTCAGGTAGGGTGCGTTAGGGGTGCTAACACATTCCCTAACCACAACCAGTCCCTTACCTGTGATCTCTGATAAGACCAGTACATCAGGTTTCCTAGTAGCCCTCAATAAATTACTAGGTGGCGACTCCAACGAACCAAATCAGCAAAACAGGAACGAATAATCGCCAGCTGATGCCGCTCGCCGGATTTTTTTTGGGGTGCGACATTGGATATGGAGGTTGTAGTGGAGTTAAGGGAACATGGGCTACTTGCCCAATACTCAATAACTTTGAGTACATTTCTCCCAAGGGAAGTGGTAATGGTGGCAATCGTTCCTGGGTTCTTTGAAAGATCCTTCTTGGAGGATTAACAATCTGGTTACTTTGTTGGTTATTTGGTTGGCTTTGTTGGTTGGTAGGGAAAGGTTTAGTGAAGTTGACACTTGCAACTTGTTGGGTAGGCGTTTGGAAGTTATAATGGTGGTAATTTGTTTTCTTACCCTTATATACTCCTTCCACGTTGTTTATCTCGGAATCCTTCTTTTTCCCAGTAAAGCCTTTCTTCTCAGTAGGCTCTGACATTCTCCCCGCTCTTATCGCTTGTTCTATTCTCTCAGCGATAGTTACAGCATCATAGAAATGTTGAGCTGAACTACCCACCAGGTGTTCAAAATAGGGAGATTTAAAAGTGTTAGAAAAAAGAGTGACTATTTCTTTTTCATCATTCACTACTTCAGCCATCTTATTGCAATAAGATTTAAGATGAGTGACTGGGCATTCAGTTCCAGTATACTTGATGAATTCTGGTACCCTAAATTTTCTGGGTACAAGTACATTTGGAACTAAACACATTTCTGCAGCATAAACAGGATCATATAAGTCTGCCCCTTCTACTGCCTTCAATCTCTCTTCCAGAGCGGTCAATTTATCATAATCGACATTTTCAGAGAATTTCATCCTTTGTGGGTCATCAGTTGCCAGGTTTACATTAACTGGCACTTGTGCTGGTGGAACATTGGCAGTGAACTGTTGTTCAAATGCAGAGGGATTTGCCCCTAAATTTTGAGGCGGGAATACAAAGGGAGTTGATGGCATAGATATAGATGGAGTTACAACTGCCGGCTGAGTAGAGGTGCCTTCCCCGGACTTGGATACTAGGGCCTACTCGAGTAGACTTGTAAGTCGTGCTATATCATTTTTCATGTTCTCCAACTCTCTTTGATAATGAGCCTCCAGGTGTGCCCTTTCTTCGTTCTCCATTATCTTCTTTCGTTGTCGAGTGTAATGAATTTTACGGCCTTTTGGGGGATCTATATTTTAACCTGAATGAATGCAAGTAAACTAAATGAAATGCACATATGGATGCAAAATGTCATATGGTGTATGCATGATTGTTATTTTGTTTCCAAATTTCACTTTAACTCATGACGAGGAACAGACCAGATCAGATTCTCTTAAGAAAGTTCTCACTGAGGACTCCAAACCTACAGGGACTTGAACCGATTTAGGGGAGAAATTTGATGCCATAAATAAGAATCAAAATAAGCATTTCTCATAAAATTCTCTTTCATTATTTTACAATATTACAATCACAACAGACTCAATCTTTCCAAATCCTTGGACCATCATATGCTGAGATCTCATTAATTCCATCTCTGATCAAACCAAAAAACCGATGGAATTCATTTCTAGACATTGGCTCACCGTCTGCTATTTGTTGGGCTATGCCTCTTAAGCCCAAAGCATAATTCTTGGCATCATCTGCTTGTACATGATAGCGCATAGCTTCAGAAGCCCAACATTCTGCTTCTCTTTCTGCATTTTCTTTTTCTAATGATAAGGTTTGCTCAATAGAAATCAAATGATCCACCCGCTCATCTAGATTGGCAATTATTATATCTTGACTTCGGCATTGCTCCTGGAGTGATTCATTTGTATCTTCCAACTTCAATACCATTTTCTCAGCTTTTGATGCTCTTCCAACCCATCTCTTTATGCTAACATCTTGCCTTTTCTTCTCCTCTGACAAAAGTACATATTTTTCTTGTAGTTGTTGGAACTTAAGCTGTTGTTGTTGTTGTAGTTGGGCTGACAAATCATCCTTTTCTTTTCTTGTGATAGCCAAAGCTTTTTCTTGAGTGATTAGATTAGATTCTAACCTTCTTCTTTTAGCCCCTAACTCTTCCACTTCAACATTCAAACTTAGGTTGTAAGATTCTTGTTGGGCGCAGACTTCTTCGTATATGTCTTCAGCAGACTGAATCAAAGACCTGGGTGGCCCTTCAAAAGGAGGAACTTTGTACCCTTTCCCTCTCATCTTTTGCCATATCGGATACCCTTTAGTTGTTTTTCCTTCTACTCTCTTAGCATAAGCAACCCTACCAGGATATTTCCATGCCTTCTTCACTGACTCTAATAATTTCTTCGAGGTCTTGAAATCTTCATGAAATGTTGCCAGTTCGGTAGTCCTTGGAATAAACTGCTCAAATCCAAACTGTCGCAAAACCATGTTGGGACAATAACTAATACAGCAACGGGCTCCTATCAACGGAACCCATGGGTACTCACCACAGTATGCCAGATAAGAGTTGAAGTAAGAGTATCGACTCCTCCAATGAAACTGAGATTTACTTAAATTTCAAAACATTGATTCCCATGTGGATCTTCCTACTTCATGCAAATGTTTTTCAGCAAAATTCTCCAACTTAGAATAAAGATGCCATGGGGTACCAATCAAACCTGAAATCTTCCCCTCAATCATATGACTCACAGTCCAGACAAACAACATCTTAAAGGACCCCTTCCAGCTTTTCTACAATAATTCAAGGATGAGAAGGTTTCTGCCAATATTGCTGCAGCCGGGTTGATTTTAAGGGTCACCACACTTTTAAAAACATTAACAGCCTCAAAATCGATCATCCCCTCGGCAGATGAGAAAAGAACCAAACCATATATGCCTAGGGCCAAAATTCTCAGTCGAATTTCGTTGTTTTCATCGTGTAGTCTCTTGTTGAATATGGCTTCTAGTATATTCCAAAACCAACCCTGGATATTTCCTCATTTAGTCGCCTGTGATTTTGCTAGTTGACAGTCTATCTGAGCAATCCAAGCAAAATTAGAAGGTGCATGCTCTGTATGTGTGTAAAAGTACACCTTTTCTGACTTGGGACAATCTAACAGGGAATCATACTCCTCGATGGTAGGAGTCATATCCACGGTATCAAAAGTGAAGCACCGATATTCTGGATCCCAGAACCCTATCATGGCTTGAAAACAAGCATGTTGGACTCTAATTTTCAGTAAATGTGATAGATCACCATATTGCTTCTGAAAATCGATTTGATCATGAGAGGATAACTTTTCCCAACAATCTAGCAACTATCCTGTACCAAGTGGCCTGTCATCTAATTTAACATGTTCTGGCAACTGAGACTCAAACTTTGATGGCAAACAATCCCCTTCATCATGTTGGTTCAGTTCTGATCCGGTCAAAAATTCCTCAATAGCAATGGTTTTTTCCATCTCACACTTCCTATAAGGATCGGTGGAGATTTAATGAGAATGTGAAATGTATATGAGCATGTATGTTATGCATTGATATTTGTTTGTGTCCTAAAAGGTATATCCTAATTGATAGGATCTAGCTCATAAGATTTGGCTCAGTTGATTCTAATCTTAAATCTTTGGTTCTTAGATTGCCCAAATTACCCAAAAGGGTAATCGGCCTCTTAACCTTATACAACATAAGTATGGGAAGAAAATTCCACAATACCCGTTGCATAGGGTGAGTTACAATCCAAGCGAAAGTCCAGATGAGCATCAGTGGACATAAGTCACACTTGCCACCTGAATCTTTCTTTTCTAATCTTAAAAAGGACGAGCTCGGGTCCAGAGCTTTTATGGGTTCACTATGAAGTGTGTGAATACACAAATAAATAACATGCATGCAAGTGTAATTAAAAAAAATGAAATGATTTACAATTGATATTGCATAAAATAAATAGTGCAAATAAAATAAATACTAAAAAAAAAAATAGCAATAACAAAAAAAATGAAAGGCACACACAAGCAGTTGGTTCAACCCTAATTCCCCAGTGGAGTCGCCATTCTGTCGATACACGACGTCGGGCGACGGCTCCGCTCTTTTGTTTATTTTAACAAAAAAGATTTTTTATTATTGGGGGAAATAGATTTTATTGGAGTCGCCATCTAGTAATATGAGGGAACTAGAAATCCCAAATTAAACACTGGTCCCAGAGATTCGAGTACTGGGTTAGTTATGATTAAGGGAAGGTAGACACCACCCTTAAAACATCCTTTCAAAAGAAAGGTTACCCTTACTTGTGTGTTTTTTATTTGATTTAAATGCTATTATATTTCAAGCTTATTTGCAATTTTGTTTTGTTTTTTTTTTAAATAGTTAATGACGGTCCCTAAAAATAAAAGACACGTTAAAAATGACATCAACCCCTAAAAATAGGAGACTTGTCTAAAATCTCGACGTTTATCCCTAAAAAAAGATTTACGTCTGAATTACCAAAAGAAAAGAAAAAAAAAATGGACATAATCCATATTTGGTATAAATCCTTGACATCAGTCCTTTTCTGTAAAAAGAGACGTGTCGACAAACCACGTTCGTAGGAGACGTGTTTAAAAAAATGACATCAGTTCCTAAAAATAGGAAACTCGTCTAAAATTTTGAGGTTTAACCCTAAAAAGGAGAAGTACGTCTGAGTTATCAAAAAAAACTATGGACATAATCCATATTTGGTATTTTAACTTTTTGACATCGGTCCTTTTCTGTAAAAAGAGACGTGTCGATGAACAATATTCATTTATAAAATAAAACTATTTTGATATCGTTGAGAAATGGGTATAATCATATTCGAGAATTGGGCTTTGGACCCAAAAACGATAACATGATAAGATGGGTGTTGGACTCGCGTCGTTATTCTTTTTATACTTATTTTTGTTTTTTTATTTTTTTTGTTTTACAACATGCAATAAAAATTTACAAATATTTACATAAAAAAAAATGTTAGGAATTCAAAAAAAAAATTACCTGAGTACCCCTGTATAGGTAAAAGACTGAAATACCCTCGGATTTCTCAGGAATTTACGAAAATGCCACTGGCGGCGCGTGTGGCTCACGCGCGGCTACTGTTGGCACTGGCAAAATTTTCCGACGAGCTTTCTGGAAAACGAACCGTCGATCCTGGTAGATCTGAGGTAGAGGATTCTGATGGTGGTGGTCTCGACGGTCGTTGATGGCTGAAGAGAGAGAATTGTCGATTTGAAGCTTCGGTGGCGGCGAGGATCGCGACCTTTTTCCGGCCAGATGAGGTGGGGAAAACGGTTGAAACCGCCGGGGTTTTGCTTTAAACCAGTGTATCAACCTTTCTGTTGTGGTGCGGAGGATTGATATGGCCGGAAAGTGGAGATCGGATGAGAGAGAGGGAGTCGCCGGCGAGAAGAGAGAGAAGCTCTGAGTCACGCTATGGTGTGAACGCGTGCACGATACACCTGTACCGCCAAACTCTATACGCCGTTGGATCTCGGATGAATAGATCGGATGGCTGTTATTGGCTTGATCTGAGGTCGATCGGACGGTCTGGATGAGTCTGGGTTTAGATCCGGTGTGACGCGGTGCACCGAAATCTCGATATACCGGATGACGTGGCTTAACGGGATTAAGTCTTGGATTATTTCAATGGCTGAGATGAGTTGGGATATATTTGGTATTTTTTAAATTGTTTTTTTTTAAAACAATATCCTACTCGTGTGAATAAAAGCTAAAAAAAATGAGTACAGTAACAATTCTTTCTCTTCTTCTCTGTATTTGTCCTCCCGTCCCCCTCTTTTTTTCTTTTCTTTTTTTTTTCACTCGCGATTGTCACCGGCTATTTATAGCCAGTGAAGAGTTGATTTCTGCCTAAATTATTGCCTAATTGTAAGAAAAAAAAAAAAAGTATTTGCCTAACATTACCTAATATGCCTAATATTACCTAATATGCCTAATATGACAAAAAAGTTTTTTTGTTTTTATTATATATAATAATAAATATTTATATAGATAAAATTAAAAACTCAAATCAGTATTAGAAAAAAGCCCGACTCAACCGCTAAAAATCAATTTTAATTACCGAAAATTATGTCGAAACATTAAAAAAAAAACTTTCAATGGGTATCAACCCAATGAACCGGGTTTTGACCACAAAATAACAGTTTTGACCCAAAATGACCTGAAACTCATTTTTCATCCTGGTCGACATGGTTAGACCCGTATCGACCCGGTAAACTCGGTCTTGGCCGAAAATGACAGTTTTGACCCGAAACAGCCCGAAAACTCATTTTTTACCCTGGTCGACATGGTTTGACCCGTATTGACCTGAAACTCATTTTTCATCCCGGCCGACATGGTTAGACCCGTATCGACCCGGTAAACTCGGTCTTGATGGAAAGATGCGGTTGACTCGAGAAAAAAAATATTTTTTTGTATTTTAAACTTTTTTATTTTTTTGGATTTTTATAAATAATAATAGAAATAAAATAACATTCGAGAAAAACTTGGTGAATCCAAAATTGGGTTACAACAATGATGAAAGGGATAAGCTAACAGGAACAGAGAAAGCATTTAGCAGTTTAAAGATTGGAAACAATCAAGCCTACAGCTCACACAAGGGTTTCCAAGGCAGACCCCCTCAAAGATGGCAATCACAGGACATGAGAGGACCAAATTCATTTCCAATCAGGAACGGAACCAACTACAATAATTCAAGCTGGAACAACACTGCTTATGGAAGTAGTCAAGTGGGTGTAAAGCCACAATGCCAAGTCTGCTAGAAGCAACACTTTGGATTATGCAGACACAAAGGAAAGCCAAGATGTGGAAGATGCAACCGGTTTGGTCATATTGCAAGAGATTGTGAAAGTCACAGTCACAAACAAGTTGCAAATTATGCTAAAGAAGAAAGAGTCACCACTGGAACCATATTCTATGCTTGCCATTCTGCAAGACAAAAAGGTATGGTTTGTGGATAGTGCCTGCAGCAACCACATGACTTCTCAAGAATCTGAACTAATCAACATTGATAGAACAGTAACCTGCAAAGTAAAGATGGGATCAGAAGACCTTGTGAAAGCAACTGGAAAAGGTACATTGGTTGTGGAAACTCAGCATGGGAAAAGATACATAAAAGAGGTATTGCTTGTTCCTGGATTGGATGAAAACTTACTAAGTGTAGGCCAGATGATGGAGCATGGTTATTACATTCTGTTTGGAGGTAACAAAGCAGTAATATTTTATGATGAAAGTCTCAACAATGTTATAGCAATAGTGATCATGGGAGGAAATCGATGCTTCCCACTTTCACTTGAGTCCATCACACCCGTAGCAAGGAAAGCTTCAGTGACTGAGGATTCCTGGGTATGGCATAGAAGATTGGGACACTTGAATTTTGCCAGCATGAAGAAGATGCAGCAGAAAGAGATGGTATGTGGGCTTCCTGTTCTGACTAAAGTAGAAGATGTTTGTGCAGGCTGTGCATCAGGCAAACATCACAGGGAGAAATTCAACAAAGAGCAAGCGTGGAGAGCAAGCTATCCACTGGAACTCATCCACACTGATTTGTGTGGACCAATGCAGAATGAATCTGTGGAAGGGAACAAATACTTCATCACATTCATTGATGATTACTCAAGAATGTGTTGAGTATACTTCCTCAGAAACAAATCTGATGCACTCAATGTGTTCAAGAAATTCAAAGCATTCGTTGAGCTGCAAAGTGGATATAAACTAAAGGAGCTGAGAAGTGACAGAGGTGGTGAATATACTTCAAATGAGTTTGAAGAATTTTGTGTAAAACAAGGAATGGAGAGGCAGCTGACAATTGCATACTCTCCTTAACAAAATGGAGTTGCAGAGAGGAGAAACAGAACAATTTGTGAAATGGCAAGGTCCATGCTGATAGAAAAAGAAATGCCAGTAATCTTCTGGGCAGAAGCTATGAATACAACTGTGTATATTCAAAATAGATGTTATACAACATCAGTTATCGAAAAGACTCCATTTGAAGCCTTCACGGGTAGAAAGCCAGGAGTCAAGCATCTAAAAGTCTTCGGTTGCTTGTGCTATACTCATATCCCACCATCACTAAGGCAGAAATGGGATAGCAAAACTGGAAAGGGAGTGTTTGTTGGATATGGCAGCTGTGAGAAAGGGTATAGAATATATGACTTGAAAACTGAGAAGATTGTTCTCTCAAGAAGTATGATTTTCAGTGAATATAGAGTATGGAGTTGTGAAAGAAATTTGATGAGCCCAAGTCACTTGTCTTTCAATCTTGAAGAAGGTGAAGTTGGAGGTGAAAATTCTGAGGAACACTTTGCTGCAGTCCAACCCGATGATGTTGAAAAATGCAATCAAAATTCTACAGTTGGAGAGTTAGCTGAGAATATTGACAGTAATAGCAGTCAACAATCTTCACCTAGCTCTACTCTAGTAAAATTGAAAACCTTGGAAGAGATATATGCAAGGTGTCACATGTGCATCATAGAACTCGATAATTATCAAGAAGCTTCTGGAGAAAAAGCCTGGCAGGAGGCTATGAAGGAAGAATTGGAAGTGATAGAGAAGAACAATACTTGGGAATTGGTGGAGAGACCTATTGATAAACCTGTGATAGGAGTGAAATGGGTGTACAAAACTAAGCTGCATCTTGATGAAACAATTCAAAAACACAAGGCTCGACTTGTAGCAAAGGGATATGCACAGAAATTTGGAATTGATTACAATGAAACCTTTGCACCAGTAGCAAGGTTAGACACAATTCAAACCCTGATTGCACTTGCAGCACAAAAGGGGTGGAAGTTGTTTCAATTGGATGTCAAGTCAGCATTCCTAAATGGTGTACTGAAAGAAGAAGTGTATGTTGAGCAGCCTGAAGGTTTTCTTGTAAAGAATGCAGGACACAAAGTTTACAAACTGAGGAAGGCATTATATGGACTAAAGCAGGCACCGAGGGCCTGGTACAGTGAAATTGATGCATACCTCTCTATGTGCAAATTCAAAAGGAGCACAAGTGAGGCTACTTTGTATACAAGGTCTGATCGAGAAGTTAACTTAATCATTGTTTCAATCTATGTTGATGATATTGTATATACTGGCAGTAGTGAAAGAATGCTTAGTGAATTCAAAAGAGAAATGATGCAGAGATATGAGATGTCTGATCTTGGACTTCTTCATCATTTTTTGGGCATGGGAATACTGCAAACTGATCAAAGAGTATTCATCCATCAAAGCAAGTATGCAAAGTCCTTGCTTAAGAAGTTTGGGCTTGAGGACTGTAAACCAGTCTCTATTCCTTTGGTCACTGGTGAGAAACTGAAGAAGGTGGATGGGAGTGAGTTGGCTGATGAAGGCCTTTATAGGAAAATATATTTGACAGCAACAAGACCTGATCTGATGTATGCTGCAAGCTTACTATCACGGTTCATGACTGGAGCTACCAAAATTCACATGGGAGCTGCAAAGAGAGTCCTAAGATATGTGCAAGGAACTCTAAGCTATGGGATTGAATATGTAAGGGATCAATCAGCAACTCTTATTGGATTTTGTGATGCAGATTGGGCAGGAAGTGAAGATGACAGTAGGAGCACCTCTAGTTATGCATTCAGTTTTGGAAGTGGAGCATTCTCTTGGGCTTTTGTGAAACAGAACACAGTGGCATTATCAACTGCAGAAGCTGAGTATGTCTCAGCATCTGAAGCAACAACTCAGGCAATTTGGTTAAGATTTGTTCTTGATGATTTTGGTGAAATGCAAGCCAAAGCAACAACCTTGTTCTGTGACAACATGTCAGCAATTTCAATGGCTAAAAATCCTGTTTTTCATCAAAGAACTAGACACATAAACAGGAAGTATCATTTCATAAGAGAGGCTCTGCAAGAGGGAGTAATAAATATGAAATTCTGCAAAAGTGAAGAACAACTTGCAGACATTTTCACAAAGGCATTGCCTAAAGACAGATTCAAGCAATTAAGATTGAATCTTAGAGTTAAACCAGTAAGCAGCTTAGGAGAGGCTGTTGGAAGTTAAGCTGATTACTTATTGTTAAAGCTTCAGAAGTAAATCCTGTGGTGATAACAAGAAGAATGAAGAATGGACAAATAATGAATTAATAGAAGAAGAGTCTGTTACAAAGCAGTTACAGCAGTTAAAAAACAGTTAAAGTACTTACAGCTGTTATAACTGTTTTTTCTGTTACAAACCGTTTCTTACATGTGTAAGAATTGTAGCCCTCAATCAATGAATGGTTGAGATGAATTGATTCCTAAAGTCTAGAATTCTGTTATTGATTACATAAAAAAAAATGTGTATAAAAGCAGAGTTCTACACTAATGGAACGGTAAGAAAAATACAAAGGAAATTCAAGAATTCTTCTCATCTTCTTCTCTGCAAACTTTTCTTTTAATAATCTGAAAATCTACACATCATAGGCCCCTTTTGGTCTAGATCGAGAAGATTCTGGCTCTGTCATGGAAGCTGCAGAAATTATGACACAATAAATTAGCAATGCAGTAATGAATTGGAGAAGGAATATGCCTTCTTGTAATTACTAGCAAGGAATGCATGTAAGGCGATCACCAGAGGCAATACATATGAATGTGTTGAGATAGAACTTTCACAGAAACAAATGGATTGATGATATTTGTCAGTGGAGTTCTTCATTTCTGACCATTGTTCAACACTTCCATTATTTATCAGTGGAGTATTAGTAAGTCAAAAGATATTTGCTAGGATATTCCAAAATTTAGTGTTCTTTCATTTATTGATTACCAGGCAGATTCAATAGACAATAAATTACATGAGAACACTCATGGGTACATTAGATAGGACTGAATCAGACCAAGAACTCCAACAAACAAACCCTTTGTCTTTCTCCTTCCACTAAATATGCAAAAACATCTTTATCCCAATCAGTGACCACATCATTGTCATGTCACCTGACGCATCACCCGCCACATGTCAGGACACACCATCTACCATATCATCTACCAAATCTTTATCGGCCACGTCATTAGTGGAATGCAAGAAGCATGAGGTTACATGCTGGGCTACCCCCATCATTTTGGTCCGGAGTACTTGTTAATACTACAGTCTACTTGATCAATCAATGACCTTCTATTCCTATAAATTTTAGAATTCCAGAAGAGGTTTGGACAGGAAAGGATGTAAAACTTTCACACTACAAAGTATTTGGTTGTGTTTCTTATGTACACATAGATTCTGAAGCTAGAAGCAAGCTTGATCCAAAGTCTAGAAAATGTAACTTTATTGGATATGGAACTGATGAGTTTGGATATCGGTTTGGGATGAGAAAAATTAAAAAATTATCAAAAGTAAAAATATCATATTCAATGAGAAGGTGATGTACAGGGATAAGGGTGCAGCAGATTCAGGTAGGCCTAAACCAGAAACAAAGACAGCTGAGGTAGTTGATATGGATGATATTGTTGAAAGCATTGTGCAAAATAATGGTCAAAAGACTCAAAACAAAGAAAATGTTGATCCATATATAGAGTCATAGACTCTAGTAACGATAGTCAGAAGATCTTCCAGAACTATCAGACCTCCATAATGTTTCTCACCATTATTGAATTACATCTTGTTGACATAGATAATGGTGAGCCACAAAATCATGATGAAGCCATGCAAGTTGAAGAATCAAGGAGGAAGGAGTCGGCTATGAAAGATGAAATGGATTCCTTGTTATGGAATCAGACATAGGAGCTATCTGAACTACCTATAGGAAAGAAAGCTTTGCATAATAAATAGGTGTATAAGATAAAAGAAGAACACGACGGTAGCAAATGCTACAAAGTAAGACTAGTCGTGAAGGTATTTTTAACAAAAATAAGGTATTGACTACACATATATCTTTTCTCTTGTGGTGAAACTTACAACAATTAGATTGGTCCTGGGAATTATAGCTGCAGAAGATCTACATCTTGAGCAGTTAGATGTGAAGACTGCTTTCCTTCATAGAGACTTAGAGGAAGACATTTACATGAAGCAGCCTGTGGGTTTTTTAGAAAAAGAAAAGGAGAATATGGTTTGTAAGCTGACAAGGAGTTTGTAAGGCTTGAAACAATCTCCTAAGCAATGGTATAAGAAGATTGACAACTTTATGTGCAATAATGGGTTCATGCGACTGCAAGCAGACCATTGTTGTTATATGAAGAATTTTGACGACTCCTGTATCATCTTATTGCTATATATGGATGATGTGCTAATTGCGGGATCTAGTATCTATGAGATCAATAAGTTAAATTAAGAAGCATTGAAATAAAGGATTTGGGAGCAGCAAAACAAATCCTTAATATGAGAATCACCAGGGACAGAGCTAATGCATGGTACCCTAAAGCTTTCACAAGAAGAGTATGTTAAATGACACGACCAAAAGATTGATGTCTTCTCCCAAGTGCAGGAGCGTCGAAGTAATAAATAACCCGGCAAGACCGGGGTCGAACCACAGGGAGGTTAACTATATAAACTATAAACAACAACAACACAACAACAACAATAATAAGATAAAGAGAGCTTTGGGATGTGATATTGATGTAAGGATTAAACAAGCATAAAATAATTATCAAGGTTAGAGGATCCACTAATGGTACTTCAAACAAGTATAATATAAACTCTTTTTATTACTCAACTGGAAACCACACACAAAGGAGGTTCCAATCGGATTGTAAATTGTTAACTTTATTACATTAGTTATCTTATTCGAATAATGATAATACTTGTAAATGTTGTTAGGCATTCATAATTATAACTTATGTTAACAACAAATCAAGTTCCTTTCATAGCTCAAGTGTCGGTTATACCATACAATATGGGCTATGAAAGTGCCAAGTATTTGTTGTACCAAGTGTTATGCAACATAAATCTAGATTAACCATTTAATAAGCAAAGTATTAAAAGTGAACAAGATAACAAATATAAAACATGTTAGTTTCCAACATTAAGGTCCATGTTAAGTTTATATTATACTTATTCTTACACCATTAGTGTACCCTTTTCACCTTGACATAATTAACTTAGCTAAACATAATGAAAGAAAGAAACATAAATGAACAAGATAAGAACATAAATGAGAAAGAAGTTAACTAAATAAAGAAAAGGAAATGAAGTGTATAAACTTGATATTAATAAAAGCAAAACATAAGCAATACAAAGAGAGAAAGCAAGAGCATGATCTTGATCTAGAAACCAAGATGCCTCAATACATGGTAAATGCCTCCTTTTATAGGCCAAAATTTGGAACTATTGATTTGTTGACTAATTGATGAGTGGGTGGCCACATCTTGACTTGGTAACAATTCTTATCTTCTTGTCTGAACAAAACATCATTGCTGACATCATAATTTGAATAGAATTTCCATAAAACTTCTAGGAAATTGTCTCAGCTTTCCAACAAAAAAAAGATGAGGTCATTTGAACTTCTAAAACTCAAGATATGGGCTGAACACTGAACAGTGTCTAGGCTGCAGGACAGATTCAGACTTCTTTGTTGTTCCAACAATTTGGACTTCAAAAAGGCCTTTTTAATTCTTGGGTTCCACATGAAAGTTGTAGGCCTATGTTTTACCTTTCCATCCATATAAAGTGGACCTAACTCCGAGATCTAGAGCTCCAGATATGATCCAATTACCGAGCAATGTTCCGGTTTGGACTGCACCAGGATCTCCTTTCTAAGTTTGGCCATCTCTTTGTCCTTTCACTTTCAATACTTAAACTCATCAATCAATCCTTTCATTTATGTGTTAAGCCTGCATTTAAGATGTCGCACGTGTGCGGCGGCGCGGCGATCGTCCACCCTCAAGGAAAAAATCGGAATATTTATTCCTGGCAAATAGGGAGAGACAAGGAAATTCTTGTCTCTATATGTGAAAATATGGACTGGGAGTCGCCACCTAGTATTCTGGTTACTAGGAACCCTAACTGGTCTTTAGAGATCGGGTACGGAGACTGGTTGCGTAAAGGGAAGGTATTAGCACCCCAACTACGCCCTACCTAAGGTAGGCTGCATTGTTTTAATGTCTGATAAAATCTAAGGTCGTGTTGTGGTTTTTAATTGTTCGAAATACGCATTACATGTAATGTCATACCCGAGGTTCTATTGTCCAAAAAAGAATTAAATATCCAGAATATGCATTACGTGTAATGTCATACCCCGGATACTAAGAGACAAACAAAATAAAATTTTTGTTGTTTTTGAAATTTTGGCCAATATTCTCTTGACTTTAATAAACTGGTTATTAAAGCCAAAATGCATGCTAAAATATTGTTTTTTTTGGTGTATGAAAAATACAATATACGTTTTTAGCTTTGAGACACTTGGCCGTATGCACAAAAACATTTTTTTAAATTTTTTTTGTATTTTTGGAAAGTTTGTGACAAAAACCGGTATTTTAATACCCGATTTGTATTTTTTACGACATAAAAATACTACCTGATATTAATAAAAATAACATAAATAAAAAATGGGAACATCATAAATATTTTTTAAAACAATAATATTTTTTCTTTTTTTTCTTTTTTTATGGGCCGGATCAGGCCCAATTGCATGGGCTGGGCCAAACCTGGCCCTTTTACATGGCTTGGGCCGAACATGGCCCAAATGCATGGGCTGGTCACTGTGCACATAGTAACCGGGTTACTGTGTGCACAGTAACCAGAGAATTAATTAGCGTGCATAGTAACCGGGGTTACTGTGCACACAGTAACCCGTGAATTAATTTGCCAAGTTACTGTGCACATGCACAGTAACCGGGTAATTAATTCTTGCATGCAGAACGTGCACAGTGCACGTTCTGCAAGCAAGAAGATGAATAGTAAAACGAGATAAGGGGTTGAGGGCTGACCTGTGGTGGCTGTCGTCGATGGCGGAGCTGCTGGTGGCGACAGGAAGTGGCGCCGACAGTGGGGTGGCCGGCGGTGGCTCTGCGTTTTCCTTCTCTCTCTCCTCTGTTTTTTCGTTTTTCTCCTCTGCTGCTCCTTCTTCTTCTTCTTCTTCTATGTTCTCCCTTCTCTCTCTTTTCCCCTCTCTTTGCTCTCCCTTATCTTCTCTTTGGGTCTTTTTTTTTCTCTTTTTTTTAGCAGCCCTCCCCTGTATTTATAGGAAAACAGGGGAGGGAGAACGTGTTGGGGCGGCTACTGTTGGCCGCCCCCTCCACTACCTTCAACGGATAACAACGCCAGGCAAGTGGGTGAATTGTGGGCGTCTTATTGCGCTAAAGCCGGGAAAGAAATCAGGCGAAAAGAGAAAAAAAAAAAAAAATTATTCTCCCCTGTTCTCTGCGCGTCCAGGGGAAGAAGACAATGGTGCCGTTTCAAAACAGCACCGTTTTGAGCTTTCTCTGTTTTTTTTTTTTTTTTTGTATTTATTATTTTTTTGTGGGGACCCAAAAATGGGTTACAACAGTTGCCCCCCTCTTTACAATGCTTACGGAGCAAAGATTTGTGCATAGTAAGTGTTGTAAAGATAAAATAAAATTGGTTTTCCAAAACGGGTCGTCTCAAAAATTGATTGACCTAAAACTTCAACTAGACCTAAAGTCCTGTGTGTGGTTGGGCTAAACTGAGATTCCTTTCGCCAATCCCCTTTAACCAGAACCTAAATATTATGTGTGTGTGGTTAGGATAGACTGAGATTCCTTTCGGCAATCCCCTCTAACCAGAACCAAAATCCTGTGTGTGGTTGGGATAGACTGAGATTCCTTTCGGCAATCCCTCTAACCAGAACCAAAAATCCTGTGTGGTTGGGATAGACTGAGATTTCCTTTCGGCAATCCCCTCTAACCAGAACCAAAATCTTGTGTGTGGTTGGGATAGACTGAGATTCCTTTCGGCAATCCCCTCTAACCAGAACCAAAATCCTGTGTGTGGTTGGGATAGACTGAGATTCCGTTCGGCAATCCCCTCTAACCAGAACCAAAATCCTTGTGTATGTGTGTGGTTGGGCTGAACTGAAATCCCTTCGTCGATCCCCTTCAACCAGAACCAAAATCCTTTTCAATTAGGTTAAACTGAGATCCCTTCATCGATCCCCTTTAACCATAACCAAGGTGTGTGTGGTTGGGCTGAACTAAAATCCCTTTGTCGATCCCCTTCAACCAGAACCAAAATCCTTTTCAATTAGGTTAAACTGAGATCCCTTCGTTGATCCCCTTTAACCATAACCAAGGTGTGTGTGGTTGGGCTGAACTAAAATCCCTTTGTCGATCCCCTTCAACCAGAACCAAAATCGTTTTCAATTAGGTTAAACTGAGATCCCTTCATCGATCCCCTTTAACCATAACCAAGGTGTGTGTGGTTGGGCTGAACTAAAATCCCTTCGTCGATCCCCTTCAACCAGAACCAAAATCCTTTTCAATTAGGTTAAACTGAGATCCCTTCATCGATCCCCTTTAACCATAACCAAGGTCTGTGTGGTTGGGCTGAACTAAAATCCCTTCGTCGATCCCCTTCAACCAGAACCAAAATCCTTTCCAATTAGGTTAAACTGAGATCCTTTCGTCGATCCCCTTTAACCATAACCAAGGAATGTGTAAAAAGTGGTCTCATTATAATGGTGACCTACCCAAGTGGAAAGGAGGAAGAGTGGTCTCATTCTTATGGGTGACCTACCCAGGTAAAAAAACATGGAGAAATGGTCGCGTTGTAATGGGTGACCTACCTAGAAAAATGTTGGCAAGGGCTCAAAGGCGCATTCAAAATGGAGGTGAGGGCTCAAAGGCGCACTCAAAAGGAGGTAGGGTTAGAAAACGCACTACCGAAGGGATGAGGGCTCAAAGGCGCACTCAAAATGGAGGTGAGGGCTCAAAGGCGCACTCAAAAGGAGGTAGGGTTAGAAAACGCACTACCAAAGGATGAGGGCTCAAAGGCGCACTCAAAATGAAGGTGAGGGCTCAAAGGTGCACTCAAACGGAGGTAGGGTTAGAAAACGCACTACCAAAGGGATGAGGGCTCAAAGGCGCACTCAAAATGGAGGTGAGGGCTCAAAGGCGCACTCAAAAGGGAGGTAGGGTTAGAAAACGCACTACCAAGGGATGAGGGCTCAAAGGCGCACTCAAAATGGAGGTGAGGGCTCAAAGGCGCACTCAAAGGGAGGTAGGGTTAGAAAACGCACTACCAAGGGATGAGGGCTCAAAGGCGCACTCAAAATGGAGGTGAGGGCTCAAAGGCGCACTCAAAGGGAGGTAGGGTTAGAAACGCACTACCCAAGGATGAGGGCTCAAAGGCGCGCTCAAACTGGAGGTGAGGGCTCAAAGGCGCACTCAAAGGGAGGTAGGGTTAGAAAACGCACTACCAAGGGATGAGGGCTCAAAGGCGCACTCAAAATGGAGGTGAGGGCTCAAAGGCGCACTCAAAGGGAAGTAGGGTTATAAAACGCATTACCCAAAAGTTGATGTTGAAACAATGATTGTCAATGTTTAAAAAGCAAAATGCATTATGATTGATATGCATGTATACTTACCTGAGAAATATAGGCCCCCATTTCTTCATGGTGTCTTTTTTTCTCTCAAAAGTTGTAATGTTGGTAGTAAACTTCGATGGCTTTTTCCACTTCTGCTTACTCGGGTTACATATTGTGATCTTGACCTCTGGGAAGGGTTTGATGTCATCATACATCTTTGTCCTTCACCCTTTATCTCAAGAGTTACCAATTTGCCTGATATTTTCCTTAGAACAGGGAATCATGGAGCCAGCCCTACCATGTGTTTTTGATTGCCCCCCAGCTTAATCATGCCCCCAAGTGTTCAACTTGGGTTTAGTTTGGGGTGAGGATATGTGAAAGTAGGTTTGGGTTTTTTTGTACAATGAAATGTTTTCATGCAAAATTTTTGGAACTTCCAAGTTATTCCAATCACAAAAATGATTTTGATATTGGTTCAAAATAAACTTGTTCTCAAAAATTGAAGTGATTCCTATGGACCGGTTTCTTGAAGTGATGAAAGCTTTTTGCTTTTGGTTTAAAGATGAAGTGACATCTGGTTGGTCATAAAAGGTTGAAATTTCAATTTGAGGGTTATTGAGAACCGAAATAATTCAAAGCATTTTTTTATTTGCATGAATAATGATTTGACTCGCACGAGAAAGCACTGCATACCGATTCAGATTACTTGCCTTTGATCAGAAAGGGCTTTTATCAGGTATGTAATGTAGGCTTTTGGCTATTGGTTATGAAGAAAATGGATATGTTGCAGGCTCAAAGGTGTTTAAGGGATTTCAAGACTAGGGATCACTTGTGCTTGTTTCCTGACCTTTTGTCTTTTGAATTGTTTGTTTTTTTCAAAATGATTTATCCTGCCCCCCCCAGTGTCGGTTTTGGGCTTTGTTTTTTGTTTGGTTGAGCACAATCATATCAGTTGTTTGTATGAGAAGCTCAAATCTTTTAGATCCTTTAGATCTTCTTCTTTTCTTTTCTTAACCAATCACTACTTCATTTAGATGATAATGAAAGAGTAAACATTACATGATCAATTCCAGCACCCATCTTCACTGCTTTGTCTGGATGGTAAAAAACAAAAAAACTCTCTTATTTTGCCCCCCAGTGTGGGGTGTGATCCTAGTCAAGGTTATTTCCAAAAAACATTACTAGGCTCAAAATGGGATTGCAACGGATATTTTTTAGCCTTGTGAAAGGATTATCAAAGATGGCCTTTCCTCATCTCAAACTCATGCATTGAGGATCGATAGGTCTTGCTTTCATGCGCGTATGCCAAATGATTTATTCAGTCAAATAAAACTCAGCTTTTGAGTCACCTCATAGTGTTGTTTGTCTTTGTTGTCTTTTTTGTTTCAAGTTTTCTAGGTATATGTGTACCTATTTAAGGAATCACTTGAATTTTCAAAATGCATTTGTTTTGGACAAATATTAACACGATTTTTGTTTTTGTACTCACTTTGGAGGTCCCAAAAAAATATGCTTGAAAACATATGAGATTAATGTATGGGTTTGGAAGAAAGGAACACCAAAGGATTCTTCATGTTGTAGTGTTGTGAGAAAAGTTGTGCTCAAATGTTATTTACATGGAATAACAACAAAGAAGAGTGTGATGTGAACACAAGAAAACACATGATCTTATTTCACAAGAGAAGCTCATTAACAGGGAAAGTCTTGTTCAAAAGCATTAATAAAAGGCAATAACAAAGCAGGCTTCATTCCTCTATTTTGGCGAATTTGCTCTTAGGCTAGCCTCCTCTCCAAAGTTCTGTGCAAGGAACTCAAAGACAATGCGGAACAACACCACGGTCAAAATTTGAGTTCTACAAAATTCAAGCTATCATGCTGGACCATTGATGCTTTCCAATTCCCCAAATATTCCATCCTAATATGCTTCAAGCATGATTAGGCAACGGGTTTGTATTCCTATTCGGGGTGTCTTCCAACTCTATCCACCCAGCCTTGATTAATTGCAGAAGCTTTCTCTTGAAGGCGTTGCAGGTATAGATGCTATGCCCAGTAATACCGGCATGGTATTCACAATTGAGTTCTGGCTTGTACCAATTAGGATAAGGTGGCTGCAGAGGTGTCAGAGGTTCTGGAGCTATTTGCCCGATGCTCAATAGCTTTTGATACATCTCATTCAGGGGTAACGGTAGTGGAGGTAGTTGTTCTTGAAACCTTTGGAAATTTCCAATTTGGCTTTTGGCTTGAAAGTTTTGGGGTTCAGGTTTTTTGATGTTGGCAATTTGGGATGGAGTATGGTAATTTTGGGATGTATTTGTTTTACCCTTGTAGCCATCTTCAACATGGTGAACATCTTTTTCTTTCGACGCCTCTTTTCTCGGTTGGAGCAGCAATTCTACCACTCTTTGACACCTTGCTTCTATGCGTTCACGACACTATCACAGCATCAGTGAATTGTTGGGCTGAACTACCCATCATATGTTCATAATATGGTGCTTTGAGTGTAATTGGAAAATAAAGAGACCATCTCTTTTGTCCAGAAGTGGGGGATGTACTTGAGCAGCTAATTCTCGCCAATCTTTGAGCATATTCCCTTATGCTTTCTTTATCCTTTTTCTCTATATTGGACAAACTGGTTCTGTCGGGCGTAATGTCCATGTTGTACTTGTATTGCTTGACGAAAGCATCCACAAGATTTTTCCAGTTGCGAATTTTTGTGTTATCCAATCTCATGTACCAACTCAAAGTTGCCCCACTTAAACTGTCTTGGAAAAAGTGCATTAGTAGTTTTTCATCATGTACTACCTCAGCCATTTTATTGCAGTAGGACTTGAGATGAGTCATGGGGCATTGTGTTCCACTGTATTTGATGAATTCAGGAACACGAAATTTCTTTGGGACAACCACATTTGGGACCAAACACATCTCTGCTGCCCGGACCGGGTCATATAAGTCTATCCCTTCAATGGCTTTAAGTCTGGCTTCCAGCGCCTCTATCTTAGCTTGATCAATGCTATCAGATAACTTAACCTTGTGGGACTCATTAGCAGATGCCTTCACGACTGTTGGGGATGGTGCAGGTGTCGTTGACTGCACAAATGTTGGATTTTGCTGAGGTTCTTGACCATGTTCGCTCATTCTTTCCTCAGGCTGAACTGTAGTAGGAGCTGGATCAAAGGTGATCGGTTGATTAGAAGGACCTTCATCAGAGGTATTTCTTAATGTTTGCTTAAGTAAGCTAGTGAGGTGAGCCACACTTATTTTCAGAGACTCCAACTCGTCGTGCAAATAGGCCTCACGTTGAGCACGCTCTTCATCTTCCATGTTTCTTGCTCGAAGTCGGGTGTTGTAGACTTTTTTGGGGACCTATATTTCAATCTGGCATGTATGCATGTTAAATGTATGAACATGTAATTTATATGATGCACTTGCCCTTCAAGGGGTGACATGGTTTTTTTTTTTATTATTTTTGTATGACATGTTCTGTAAAGAAAGATAGCGCATACAAACTAAAGACAGGGTCTATTCATGAATAGGTTTTCTACCTGGTCTCAAAAGGGTCTCATATCTGCCCAGTGACGTCCTTCGTAAAGGCAGTATGGGGGCGTTGCAAAGAACAGTTAAGGCACGTATGCCCACCATTACCAAGCAGGCACTCAGATATGAGTTGGGTGTTTCACGCATCTGAACCCGACCAATAGTCATAAGGCAGATCGTTAATTCCCCACTTAACTTAGAAGCTTGTGTGTGCTTGACAAATATAAAGCATGTGATACATGAGGCAGTTCTATACAATGCATGAACAAATATGTACAAAATTAAAGCGCGTGAGAAATAAATAAAGGAAATGCATATTTAAAAATAAACACGCAAACCACAACAAAAAACACAATAAATCAGACAAAAACAAAGCTTAGTCCATAAGATCCCCAGTGGAGTCGCCATTCTGTCGCACGTGTGCGGCGGCGCGGCGATCGTCCACCCTCAAGGAAAAAATCGGAATATTTATTCCTGGCAAATAGGGAGAGACAAGGAAATTCTTGTCTCTATATGTGAAAATATGGACTGGGAGTCGCCACCTAGTATTCTGGTTACTAGGAACCCTAACTGGTCTTTAGAGATCGGGTACGGAGACTGGTTGCGTAAAGGGAAGGTATTAGCACCCCAACTACGCCCTACCTAAGGTAGGCTGCATTGTTTTAATGTCTGATAAAATCTAAGGTCGTGTTGTGGTTTTTAATTGTTCGAAATACGCATTACATGTAATGTCATACCCGAGGTTCTATTGTCCAAAAAAGAATTAAATATCCAGAATATGCATTACGTGTAATGTCATACCCCGGATACTAAGAGACAAACAAAATAAAATTTTTGTTGTTTTTTTGAAATTTTGGCCAATATTCTCTTGACTTTAATAAACTGGTTATTAAAGCCAAATGCATGCTAAAATATTGTTTTTTTGGTGTATGAAAAATACAATATACGTTTTTAGCTTTGAGACACTTGGCCGTATGCACAAAAACATTTTTTTTAAATTTTTTTTGTATTTTTGGAAGTTTGTGACAAAAAACCGGGTATTTTAATACCCGATTTGTATTTTTACGACATAAAAATACTACCTGATATTAATAAAATAACATAAATAAAAAAATGGGAACATCATAAATATTTTTTAAAACAATAATATTTTTTTCTTTTTTTTCTTTTTTTATGGGCCGGATCAGGCCCAATTGCATGGGCTGGGCCAAAACCTGGCCCTTTTTACATGGGGCTGGGCCGAACATGGCCCAAATGCATGGGCTGGTCACTGTGCACATAGTAACCGGGTTACTGTGTGCACAGTAACCAGAGAATTAATTAGCGTGCATAGTAACCGGGGTTACTGTGCACACAGTAACCCGTGAATTAATTTGCCAAGTTACTGTGCACATGCACAGTAACCGGGTAATTAATTCTTGCATGCAGAACGTGCACAGTGCACGTTCTGCAAGCAAGAAAGATGAATAGTAAAACGAGATAAGGGGTTGAGGGCTGACCTGTGGTGGCTGTCGTCGATGGCGGAGCTGCTGGTGGCGACAGGAAGTGGCGCGACAGTGGGGTGGCCGGCGGTGGCTCTGCGTTTTCCTTCTCTCTCTCCTCTGTTTTTTTCGTTTTTTCTCCTCTGCTGCTCCTTCTTCTTCTTCTTCTTCTATGTTCTCCCTTTCTCTCTCTTTTCCCCTCTCTTTGCTCTCCCTTATCTTCTCTTTGGGTCTTTTTTTTTCTCTTTTTTTTAGCAGCCCTCCCCTGTATTTATAGGAAACAGGGGAGGGAGAACGTGTTGGGGCGGCTACTGTTGGCCGCCCCCTCCACTACCTTCAACGGATAACAACGCCAGGCAAGTGGGTGAATTGTGGGCGTCTTATTGCGCTAAAGCCGGGAAAGAAATTAGGCGAAAAGAGAAGAAAAAAAAATGATTCTTCTCCCCTGTTCTCTGCGTGTCCAGGGGAAGAAGACGATGGTGCCGTTTTCCAAACGGCACCGTTTTGCGTTTTTTTTTTTTTTATAATATATTTTTTTTGAATTTTTTATTTTTATTATTTTTTATGTGGGACCCAAAAATGGGTTACAACTTAAGATAAACATTTACCATAAATTAAAGGTATCTTATATTATTAGATATGTTATTATAAAACATGCTTAAGTTAAGGAGTTATTGATACTTCAAGTGCAAAATGATGATATAAAACCTTGATAAACATGAGCATAATTCCTTGTGCATCAGCAATCAGAAGTCTTATGTATGCCATGGTTTGTACAAGATCAGGCATTGCATATGCAGTGGGAGCTTTGAGCAGATACATGAGTAATCCTGGCAAACAACACCGGGAAGTGATCAAATGGATTTTAAGATATCTGAAAGGTTCTTCAGATATACCTCTTTGTTTCACAAATTCAAACTTGAAGCTTCAAGGTTATGTGAATGTCATTTTGCCAGTGCTATTGATAGTAGGAAAAGCACTATAGGGTTTGTGTATGCTGTTGCTACCCAATTTTTGACCCATGTTTTTGATAAATTTTTCAAAAAATCCAAAAATAGAGAAAAACAATGAAAATCCAAAAAATATGTTTTTTTATATATATTCTCGTCATTTTAGCATTTTCAGCGTCGTCTAAAAAAAAAGAATTTAAATTTTCAAAAGATTTTTAAACGCGTTCGACTTTTCACGCGTCATTTTTAAAAGCATTGATTTTCCTCATTAAGTCGACGTTGATATTGCTCGTTTTCAAAAAATACAAAAAAATAAGAAAAATCAAAATTTACAAAAAAAAAAAAAAGTTGAGGGACCAAGTTGAAAAACCTAGCAACATTTTGCCTATAAATACTGGTTTCCTCAACACATTCAAGGAGGGGGGACAATTTTGTAAAGAGGGGAGAAACACAAAAACCCTAAACTTATCTCTACCCAAAGGCAGCCGCCGGAGCCCCCAGCCCCTTTGATTGTTTATTTTTCTCTTCTTCCTTCCCCCACACACGGCAAAAAACAGCCCCCAAACCCCCTGGTTTATTTTTCTTCTTCCTCTTCTCCAGCCGGCTGGCCAAGCCCCATCGCCGGTCTTCTTCCCTCTCGGCCGCCCCTTCAATCCTCCACACCGTAGCCCCATCTCCTTCTTCCTTTTGAGAAACAAACAAAGAAAACAGCCCCCCCCGGCCATTTTCGTTTCTCTTCTCCCCAGTAACAGCCACAAATCTGCCCTCTCCCACCTGAAAAAGCCACGGCCTCCACCGCAGCTTCAGCAGCCCCAGACCTACAGTCTCCGTTCGGCCTCCAGCAGCGGCGGTCAGAGAAATCGACCACGAGCAGTGCCACAGAACGACCTCATCCCCACTAACCAGAGGACAGGCGGAGCCGCTCCTCTCTCAGCAGACCCATCGGCCTCCCTCTCCGGGTCAACGAACCGCCGACCACAGCAGCTGGCCACAGACCCGATCTCCTCAGCACCGCCACCGGTCTCCTCCTTCAACCGACCACCCACAGCTCCCCCTTACAACCTTCGGCCACCTGAAACAGAAGAGGAGGAAACCGAAATAATATGCAGAGATGAGCAGATCTGAAAATGAGAAGGGAGAGAAGCAGATCTAAACTAAAAATGGGTTAAAATTGACTGTTTGTTGGGTTTTCATGCTTTTGTAGGTGACGGTGGGTGTCATCGTCGGCGAGGAAAGGAAGGAGGAGGGAAGCCGAACTAGATCCCTCTGTCTCCAGTTACTGGCGGCGGCGGCACGTGGAGGAGACGCGCCGCCACTGTTTTCAAATCCAGAAGCCTGCGAACACTGTTCCCGTGGCTGCACTGTACCTGATTCTAGGTTTTAGGGTTTATTTTTTAATTTTTAAATTAATTAATGTAATTTTTATATATTTTTTTGAATTTGTATTTGTATTGTGGATGTAAAGGAAAGAAAGGAAAAGAAACAAAAATAGTGGAAAGTGTATGTGTGTGTTTGTATTTTGTTTGTATATATTTTTTAATGATAAAATTGCAAATATATTAAAGAAGAATTTAATATTTTGATCGGATCACGGTTAAGAATTATTAACTTATACGTAAGTGATATTTCTAATTTCCGATGAAAAGACAATTATTAAAACTTCTTTAACACATCAAATTCGTGAAGCAGCTTACCTCAGGTAGGGTGCATTAGGGGTGCTAATACCTTCCCTAACCACAACCAGTCCCTTATCCGCGAATCTCTGACACGACCAGTACATCCGGTTTCCTAGTAGCCTTTAATAAATTACTAGGTGGCGACTCCCAACGAATTTAAAGCAAACGCAACAATGAGCAACAACGAGAAAAATCGCCAACCGATGCCGTGCGGATTTTCCGACGTGCGACTTATACTTTGGGTAATACAGTTGTATATTGGGCTTCGAAGCTACAAAAGATTGTTGCTCTATCTATAATTGAAGTTGAATATGTAGCTGTAACTGAAGCTGGAAAGGAGATGGTTTGGTTACAAAGCTTCTTGGATGAATTAAGCAAGAAGCATCATAAAGGCACTATACAATGATAGTCAGAGTGTTGTTTTTCTTGCAAAAAATCCAGCCTTCTATTCCAGGACAAAACACATATAGTTGAGATTTCATTTCATTCGCTCTAATGGTCAGTTGACAGTTGAGAAGATTCGAGGAAGCAAAAATCCTGCTGATATGCTTACAAAAGAGGTAACGATAGAGAAACTGAAGTTGTGCAAAGCTTCAATTGGTCTTCAAGGATAGAAGACAGGTGAGATGCCTTTTGTCTCTAAGCGGGAGATTGTTGATTAATGGAGAACAAAAGGCACACCCCACCCACTTCTTGTCTAGCTAGCTAGAAGTGGGATGCCTTTTGTCTTCAAGTGAAAGATTGTTAATTTTGGAATTTCTGGAATATAATAGTTAGCTGGTGGGTTCTTTTATGATGCATACCTCATTCCATGGATGATTGTTTCAACAATGGCAGGGATTGATTGATGGAATAATCTGGCTTATTTGGCATACTAGGAAGAACATATTTGAAACTATCATTTCAGATTGGGAATATGTTCTGTCTTTTCTTTCACAAGGTTGCATCTAGGATTCGTTCTTATTGTAATGTTTTGAATTAAAGGGATAGGAAAAGGCTAGAAAGCCCTTGGAGGCTTAAAGAGTAAGTATAATTAAATAAGGGGTATGGTAGTAATTGAATAAAGAGATGATAAATATAAATAGAAAGTAAAAAAAAAAAAAAGGAAGGAAAGAGGGATCTGAAAATTGAGAGCAAACCGTGAGAGAGAAGGGAGAAAGAAGAAGAAGAAGAGAAAAGAGGGAAATTAGAAAGGAAATAGAAAGGAGTTGAAGGAAATAAGTTTAAAGGTAAGATTATGTATAAATATGTGTTAATTAAGCTTTAATTTCAGTTTTGATAAATGTTAGGGTTATGAAGTTTGTGTTTTGGGTTTGATTGATGATTTAAATTGAATGTTAGGGGTTGATTATTGTGGGTAATGGATTGTTAAGTTGAATTTGAGAGATTGAATTGAAAGATAATGATTTTGAGTTATGGTTTTGTTTGAATGGTGAATTTGTGTTAGAAATTTAGAGAGCACAGTAGGTTTCTATTAAAATTCTGGGTTAGAGGTTGAAGATGATGAAAATTCAATTTGGTCCCTCAATTTGCAAAAATTACAGTTTAGTCCCCGAACTTTGGAAAGTTACATATTGGTCCCTGGAGCATATTCCGAGATTCTGAATAGAATAACATATGAATTATGGGTAGAATTACTGTATAATTATGAAATTTTAAACCTTTCAATTTGGTCCTCCAATTTGACAAAAATTACCATTTGACCCTAAGAAATTTGGTAAAAATTCCAAAATGGTCCTTGGAGCATAATTAGAGGTTCTGGAAAGAAATGAGGATGAATTATGGACATAATTCCACTATAGTCATGAATTTATGATATGTTTAGTTTGGTCCTCCAATTAGATGAATATTACAATTTGGCCCTAAAAATATGATAAATTCCAGATTAGTACCTAGCTGTAATATTAGCTTTTGTAGATTAGTTTGATGAATAAATGAGGTTTATTTAGTGAATTATTACTAATCTTATTATTTGTTTTATTATGGATTAGATTTCGGGAAAACCGTTAATTTTTGGGTTTTTGGGAAAATAACTAGTTTAGTTTAAACAAATATAGGGTTATGGAATATACACTTAGATAAGTGCATTAAATAGGTTATATTTCATTTCGAGTCGTTTTTGAATATGTCTCCTTTGTATTCAGATACTTCTCTACCAACAACACGTTAATAGGATTTTCTTCGGTGTCTGCTTTTGAGTACTTTTTGCTTTTGAGTCAGGTGAGCTGGTAATTTTCTATATGCATGAGAAATATTATAAATATTTGATTTGTTAATATGAATTGGATCATGCTTCTTGATAATATACATGTTGATTATTATCCTTGTTATGATAAAGCATGATCAATTGTTGAATCTGAATTCTTGATATGAACCAGTATATAATTTGAATTGACTTCTGAATTGATAGCTCCTTATTTAATTGATGTCATGAGTTGAGCCTTGAGATATGAATATGTTTGTTTGATTATGATTATGAACCTATGGTATGTCAGTCAGAATACCTATGCTAACAGGGTAGTGTTAGTCTTTGTGCACATCGTATCTGAACCCTAGTTGGTCGGGGGAGTCACCAACCTGTGTGGACTAATCATCCCACAGTACGGAGCCTCATGCTCATTGCATTTTGATTTTCTGACGAGTTTTACCATATGATATTCTTGTTATGGCCTATTTGAGGAACCTTTCTATAAGAACCTAGAGCCATACTTGTATATATATTTCTCATTGATGTATTACCTCGTGTGTGTATATTGAACGTTATCTACTCATTGAGTTGTTGAACTCATCCTCTCATTATTTATCCTTTTCAGGCTTATAGCTTGATAGCAGGTCACTTTTGTGAATCTTCCGAACCTGCTTTTTGGTTGTAATTTGTACCTTCTTTTTTGTTAAGTTAGTGCTCCAAAACTAAGAATTTATATCAACTCTTGTATTAAGACAATCGAATTATGTTATAAAGTTAGTTTTGTTGTTACTGCTGCGTTGAACTCTGATTGAGTTGTTTAAAGGATAAGTTTTGTATGTAAGTTTGGGTTTGCATAGGTATGGAACCTTGGAGGGGAACCTTGCCTATGTGCTGGTCATGGATCCAGGATTCGGGTCGTGAAAAACTTGGTATCAGAGCTTTAGGTTAAAGAAACAATAGAAAAAAAATTATAATAAGTGGAGCATTAGGATCCGTATCGTCTTGTTTGTTGTTTTTAAAATTTTGAATTCTCATCAAGCATGTCTTCTTCCTTGTGATAGATATGCTTTCCTATAATTCTGTGATAATTATCATGCTATTGTTCTAGCATGACTTCAGTGCTCTCACTTTTATTTTAGGAAATGCCGAGGAATAGATGAATAGCTAATACTATTATAGTAGATGATGATCAGGATGATGTCCTTATGATGTAGTTTAGAAATGCTAGGTATAGGAGGTGGGGCAGTACATCTGCACCTCAACATATTCTTATTGTTTGCTCCTTTGAAGCAAAAATATTATTTAATACGATAGCAACTCATTTGTTTGTGTCTCCATATTTTTCCCTAAGGTTAGATAGACAACCAACCTTGTTAAAATCCCCAATTTTAGTTTGTACTCCCTTAGATGAATTAATATTAGTGAAGTATGTGTATTTGGATTGTGAAATAGAGATTGGAGATAAGATCTTTATGGGAGACTTAAATGTTTTAGATATGGTTGATTTTGATGTGATTTTGGGAATGGATTGGTTGGCGAAGATTAGGGCTTCGGTAGATTGTTGGGGTAAGAAAATAATGTTTGATCTAGATAAAGAAGTTGGGTTGGTATTTCAAGGAGATAAGATTAGGTCTCCATCAATTATGTTATCTGCTATCTCGAGGAAAATGGCCCGAAAAGGGGTACAATGCTACCTAGCATATATAGTGGATGTAGAGAAAGAAATTTCTCAGTTAGACCAAGTCCCTATAGTTAGGGAGTTTATCGATGTCTTTCCTGATGACTTACCTGCATTGCCTCCATATAGAGAGATTGAGTTTTGTATTGATTTGGTTCCGGGTACCAAACCAATATCAATGGCACCATATAGAATGGTGCCAACAGAATTAAGGGAGCTAAAGGATCAACTATAGGATTTGTTGGATAAAAAGTTTATCTGACCAAGTGTGTCCCCTTGGGGAGCCCAATTGTTGTTTGTAAAGAAGAAAGATGGGTCATTGAGGTTATGTATAGATTATAGGCAACTGAATCGGGTGACAGTTCGAAATAGATACCCACTCCCTCGTATAGATGATTTGTTTGATCAATTACAAGGAGCTCAATTCTTTTATAAGATCAATCTTCGATCTGGGTATCATTAGTTGGGGATAAGGGAGAGGACATTTCAAAGACATCTTTTAGAACTCAGTATGGTCATTATGAGTTCTTAGTGATGTCTTTTGGGTTGATGAATGCGCCAGCAACTTTTATGGATTTGATGAATAGAGTGTTTGGACAGTTTATTGATCGATTTGTGATAGTTTTTATTGATGATATTTTGATGTATTCGAGGTCTAGAGAGGAGTATGAGCAGCACTTGAGAATGATGCTTCAAACCCTGCAAGATCATTAGTTGTATGGCAAGTTCTCAAAGAGCGAGTTTTGGTTGGAGAGTGTAGCATTTCTTGGGCATGTAGTGTTAAGGAATGGGATTGAGGTGGGATTGAGGTTGATCCTCAAAAGATTGAAGAAGTTAAGTAGTGGCTTAGGCCTACTTCGGTGATAGAGATTAGAAGTTTCTTAGGTTTGGCCGGCTACTATCGGAGGTTTGTGGATAACTTTTCTTGGATTTCTGCACCATTGACTAAGTTAACGCAGAAGAATGTTAAGTTTCAGTGGTCTGAAGCTTGTGAGAGAAGTTTCTTAGAGTTGAAAGAGAGATTGACTTCAACGCCTATTCTAGTAGTGAAACGAGGAGTAATGAGTGGTCCTCTCAAATTATTTGACGAATCAGAAAATCTTTAGCAGAGAGAAACAAAAGGTGAGACCGTTGTATTCCTGCAGCACGCCCTCAACTTCGTCTTCAGTAGCAGCTCTAGAGCTCCATCTTCAGCAGCAACTGTACCAGAAACAGAGCATTCTAGGAGAAGTCACAATAGAAACAAAGACGAAAGACAAAGAAGAAGAAGCACAGGAGACCGAGAACGAAAACACGAAGAAAGAACAAAAACAGAGAGAGAAAGACATAGATTAGAGAGAAAGAGAGACAGACACATAAACGAAGAAAAACAAAGACAGAAAGACAAAGAAGAAGAAGCACAGGACAGAACCCATGAGACCGAGAACGAAAAGACGAAGAAAGAACGAAAACAGAGAGAGAAAGACATACATTACAGAGAAAGAGAGACAGACATAGAAACGAAGAAAAACAAAGACAGAAAGAAAGACAAGGGAAGACGAAGAGGAAAACAAGAAGAAGATAAACCATGATGGTTTGTTTGAACAACATGGAAAAAAACACAGAGAAATAAATGAAGAAGATAAAAACATAAAGGAAATAATATAGAGAAATTTGAGAAAAAAATACCTGAAATAAAGAGGAATATCCAATTGTTCCAGAGATATGCTTCAATTGTTCTTGCTTCAAGTGTTTTCGGAAAGAGACACAGAGAGGGGGATTTGAGATGTGTTTTATGTAAAGATAGGAAAGTGTTTTCCTTTTGATAAGGAAAGGAAAACATTTTCTTGTGATGAAAGTAACTTTTTTTCTTTTAACAGGAATTAACTGAATTTTTTTTCCTAGAAACAAACAAGGCATAGTGTCAATATTGCTGTCATGCAAAAATTAATATTACCGAGAAGAAGAAAACAAAGAAAACTACATGCATGCAATCAGTAGCAACAATCTCACAGTTTACCTCTATATGGTGTTCATGAGTTGGTCGGATTCCACCAACTTGGTGACTTTAAAGATCAAATTCAGCAATCGGAAAGGATAGCTGATCAAGAGTAAAGTACTGACGCTTGAAGATTAGTAGAGCCAGTATTGTTTCGGAGACAGAATGTGACTTCTTGAAAATTATTAGTAATGCAATAATTACCAAAGATAAAAAAAGGTAACGTGTAAAGGAAAAGGAGCAAGGAAATTTCTTTATAGCTCTTGCTTGAGCATCTAAAAGTTTTCTTGAGAACTAAAGCAGTGTAAAAGCAGGTGTATGGTCTATTTTGTCAACTGGGTTGTTGGGGAGGTTTTGACAGCATCAGAGTCAAATGGAACGATATTCCACACGGCAAATTAATAAATTTCCACGAACCTTCTGTTTTTACTTTTGATTAAGAAGTTAGACTTCCCAGTAATATATTTACAGATATTCTGATGCCATGTTTCTATAATATACTTATATATGTACCGAAAGATTTCTTTTTATCTTGTTTTCCTAAAGACTTTTTTTTTCGTTTCCCTGTTTTTATTATCGTTTTTGAAAGGTTTTCCCAGAGATTAATATCTGCAGTTTTTTTTTTTCCCTTTCTTATAGTAATCGAGATATAGAGTGTGCAGTTATCTCTTTCATAATTGATTACTTGCTTGCTTTGATTCATAGCAAGCTTTTTGAGAGAATCAATCATGAAAGTAAATTGATGAAAAAAATATGTTTCTCTTCTAACATTTAATTATTTTCACGTATATCTGTGATGTGATGGAAGAAAACATACAGTTATGGTACAGAGAAACCAATTTTCTGAATATACTTATTATATATCTCATATACATGCGATTATCAAATAAAAAACTACTTAAAATTGACCAATAGCATTTTAACATTAATATTTGTTAAACCATTTAAGAAGTCGTCATAATTTATGTGGTTCACATCTAACATTCTCTAATTTGACTAGAATAATATTATCTTTCTTCATGATTTTATTAAATATATTAATATAAAGCCCATAAAACAACTCTAAAACTTTATGTTATAATCCATTTTTGGATTATTATCTAAAATTTACTTTTTTTTTCTTGAAAAAAATAAAAATAAAAACAAAAACAAAAGTCATAATAACAAGAAGACTGACAATGTGGCAAAAGCTAGTTGAAGAAGATCCTAGGTACATGCATAAAAATTGGGCTAAACGTTTGGACAAAATTTAGAGTATAATTATACCTTGTTGTACCAAAGATTGCAAAGGCAATTTAAATTAAAGGTGAAATTAAATAATTATTAGACATATCTGCATTAAAATTAAGTCCAAAGACATGATTAAATTTTTAATAGGCGAATTTGATTTAATAATAGGCCAAATTAAATTTTAATTATTTTTAAAAGACCAAACTTAATTTTACAAAGTCAATTGCTTGAAATCAGGGGTAAAATCAAAGAAAATCAAAGTTTAGGGTCAATTAGGGGTCAAATTAAACAAATTTGTAGCCAAGGACATTTTTGAAAAAGGTGCTAGACTTCAGGGACTTAATTTGGTTGAAGAAAGAGGTGAAATTGAAAGTTTAATAGTTAATTGAGGGTCAATTTGCTTAAATTTACAACTAAGGAGCATAATGGAAAAGACATTGAAATCCTGTAGGGGCAAAATTGCATAAAATCAAAAGCTTCAAGTCAATTAGGGACGTAATTAAAAGCCAAGGGACTAAATTAAACTTTGGTCAAATCCCTAAATTAAAACCCTAAAAGCCAAAATAACACCATTTCATTTAAGTTAAACAACACGTATTGACCAAAACAACTTGTTTTTTCAAATAGTAACCAACAAAAACAAGAACAAACCGACGACTTGTTGTCTCATTATTGTTCACCATCCTTTTCTTTTTGTCCAAAAAAATTACTCGGGTGGTTATTTTTCAGGGTCATTTAATGCTTTTTCTCCCCATTAAACCGTGGAAAGCATACACCACCATGATGACCTGACATTATACTAGGCCTTACCAACCGATTGCCCCTATAGTTGCCGCAACACTACCCCAAAATGATCGATCCAACTATCCTTTAGTAGCCAATTTTCACAGTCTATGATTGCACATTTGAGCTAATGGTTGGGGCTCGTTCCAATTGAATCAAGGGCCAAGATTTTTCTTGGATGAAGACAAAATGTCATAAATATAGGTAGATTCAAGGTATTGAGATTAAGAAATCAAGGTGCAAAGTTGGGGAAAAATCAGCACCTCCCCTTAGTTTTTTTTTTTTTAATCATATGTCAACCTCCTCATGTAAACTCACTCACGTTGTGAGCAACGGTGACCCAACACCCTTGCAACCTCATCTTCTCACTAGCAGCAATAACAACAACCACCACCGCCAATTTCTTCTTTTTCCTCTTTTCCGTTGTTTTTTCTTCCTCCTCCACACAACAGCCCTCTGTTGCCTTCTACCAATATAAACCTCGAGGATGAACTTTTAAAAAAAAAACGAACTTTAAATTAACCCTATTGTCGCACCCCAAAAAAAACATAACAAAAAAAAATTTTGTTTTGCGACATTCAACTGGCGACTTTCGTTTTGTTCGGTTTTGCTGATTTGGTTCTTTGGAGTCGCCACCTAGTATTTTGGTCACTAGGAACCCTAACTGGTCTTTCAGAGATTCTAAGGTAAGGGACTGGTTGCGTAAAGGGAAGGTATTAGCACCCCTAGTACGCCCTACCTAAGGTAAGCTGCTTGGTGTTTGGTTTGCTTTATAATTGCTATGGTGTTGGTATTTTCTAGGCTCGTCAATTGATTTTGGATAGAAATCTAAGGAGATTCCATGTGCTTTGAAAGCTCATTTTTCCCTTAGTATTTCAAAAGTTTGTGACTCATAAATCGTGGAATAATAATAAAAAAATTAAATTTTGAAATGTCCTCGATTATAATCAAGGCTTCTTTCAAGAATGTGTGCGGATTTATTACTCCTGTCGCACCCCAAAAAAAAATCAGGCGTGCGGCATCGGGCTGGCGATTTAAGTCTCATTGTTGTTGTTTGCTGCTTGAATTGGTTCGTTGGAGTCGCCACCTAGTAATTTATTGAGGGCTACTAGGAAACCTGATGTACTGGTCTTGTTAGAGATTCGCGGGTACGGGACTGGTTGTGGTTAGGGAAGGTATTAGCACCCCTAACGCACCCTACCTGAGGTAAGCTGCTTCGTGGCTTTGATGTGTTAAAGAAGTTTTAATAATTGTCTTTTCATCGGAAATTAGAAATATCACTTACGTATAAGTTAATAAATTCTTAACCGTGATCCGATCAAAATATTAAATTCTTCTTTAATATATTTGCAATTTTATCCTGAAAAAATAAAATAAATAAAATAACAAATTCATAAAACAAATACAAACACACACATACACATACACTTTCACTATTTTTATTTTTGTTTCTTTTCTTTTTCTTTTCTTTTCTTTTCTTTTACATCCATATTTACAAAATACAAATTACAAAAACTAAAAACTAAACAAATATTACATTAAACCCTTTGGAAATTACAAAATGGTCCCTAAACAATCCATAACAGTACTGGGAAACCCTTCAGGAACAGTTCTGGGCTGCTGAACAGTAGCGGCACGTGGACCCCACGCACCGCCGTGACTGGCGGCGCGTGGGCCCCGAAAATCAGGCAGCGTGAGGGGGCTGTAATGCTTCCTCCTCTCTTCGGTCTCTTCACCTGCAAATCCAAAAAAAACACACAGCAAGGGCAGTCGATTTTAAGTCTTTCTTAGTTTTTCAAATCTGTTTTTTGTTCTTTCTTTCTCCGCCGTCTTCGATCTGCTCCTCTTTCTCTTCTTCTTCGTTGCAGATCAGTCCGTGGGTTTCTTCTTCTCCTCTGCTTCAGGATGGCAGATCGGATGTGTGGGTGTGTCTCGGTCAACGGCTGCGCAGTTGCTGGCTGAAGAAGCGCCGCTGGTCTGTGGCTGTTGCAGTGTGTTCCAGCTGGTCTTGAGTTGGCTGCTGTGGGGAAAGAGACGGAGGGAGTGAAGGCCGCTGGGTCTCTAGTGATGGCAGCGCCGTTGTTCTGGCCGCTGCTATTGGAAGCCGAATGGAGGGGGACCGTGAGAGGGTCTGAAAAACAGAGGAAGAGGAGGGCGGTGGCTGCTGTCCTGATCGCCGCTGGGGAGCCGAATGGAGGAGATCGGGAAGTGGGGAGGCGATCTGAAGTGGGGTGCTCGTTTAGGTGCTGGAAAATGTGTTCTGGGCGATGGGTGTTTGGCAGGGCTGTGTTGATGAATGGAGAGGAAGCTCTGGTGAGGAACCGATTGTGAGAGGGAGATAATGAAATGGGGAGGCTGAAGGTTGGTTCAAGGGACGCCGGTCTGCTTGGGGAGTGGCTGAAGGAAGAAGGAACCGAATCAGGCAGGCCGGTTCATGAGCTGTAGGGGGGCGGTGCTGGTTGAGAAATGGGGAGAAGATTGAATCAGAAGCTGCTGGGGGGAAAGGAGGGGAGAACCGGCTGTGGTGGCTGGAAAAGGTGAAAAATCTAGGGGAACAGCGTGGGTAGAAGCTGAGGGAAGGGCTGTTTGGCTTTGGTTTCTGGCCGGCGGCTGTAGCAAAAAAATTAAAAACCAGGGGGGAAGGGGGGCTGCAGGCTTGGTAGAGATAGGTTTAGGGTTAGGTTATTTTTTTTGTATTTTCTGATATTTCAAAATTGCCCCCCCTCTTTGTTTGAGTTAAAGACCAGTATTTATAGGCAAAAATGTTGCTAGGTTTTTCAACTTGGTCCCTCAACTTCTTTCTTTTTGTAAATTTTGATTTTTCTTATTTTTTTGTATTTTTTGAAACGAGCAATATCAACGTCGACTCAAATGCGGAAAATCAACGATTTAAAAATGACGCGTGAAAAGTCGAACACGTTTGAAAATCTTTTAACAATTTAAATTCTTTTTTTTAGACGACGTTGAAAATGCTAAAATGATGAAAATATATTAAAAAAACATATTTTTTGGATTTTCATTGTTTTTCTCTATTTTTGGATTTTTTGAAAATATATCAAAAACATGGGTCAAAAATTGGGTAGCAACAGATGCCCCCTCTTTACAATGCTTACGAAGCAAAACTCCTCAAAAATTTGCATAGTAAGCTTTGTAAAGAAAACAAAAGGAAAATGATTTCATTATCTTGGGCGACCTGCCCACACACTCACACTGATCTATTTTCACGGGCGACCTGCCCACACATACTCACCCTAGTCTATTTTCACGGGCGACCGACCCACACTCTCCCAATAGTCTATTTTCACGGGCGACCTGCCCACACATTGGGTTTACCTGAGATCCTATCTGGCGACCTCATTCAACTGGAACGAAATATGCGTAACTCGGTTAACCTGAAATCCCATCTGGCGATTCCCTTTAACCAAAGCTACATGAGATCCCATCTGGCGACCTCATTCTGGTCTCATTGTACGGGTGACTAACCCTAGTGTTGCTGGTCTCATTGTACGGGTGACGAACCCTGGTGCTGCTGGTCTCATTGTACGGGTGACGAACCCTAGAAAAAAGCTGGTCTCATTGTACGGGTGACGAACCCTATGTTGGTCTCATTGTACGGGTGACGAACCCTATGGTGGTCTCATTGTACGGGTGACGAACCCTATGTTGGTCTCATTGTACGGGTGACGAACCCTAGAAAAATGTTGGTCTCATTGTACGGGTGACTAACCCTGGAAAAATGCTGGTCTCATTGTATGGGTGACCGACCCAAAAATGGAAAAAATGTGAAGAAGTGTGGTCTCATTGTAATGGGTGACCTACCCACGTGGAAAGAATATGAAAAGGTGGTCTCGTTGTGATGGGTGACCTATCCAAATAGAAAGAATGTGATGTGCGGTCTCATTATAATGGGTGACCTACCCAAATGGAAAAAATATGATGGAGTGTGGTCTCATTGTAATGGGTGACCTAACCAGATGGAAAAAATATGATGAAGTGCGGCCTCATTGTCATGGGTGACCTACCCGAAAACGGAAAAAATATGAAGTGGGGTCTCATTGTAATGGGTGACCTACCCAGATGGGAAAAATATGATGAACGGTCTAGTTGTGATGGGCGACCTACCCAAATAGAAAGAATATGAAGTGCGGTCTCATTGTAATGGGTGACCTACCCAAAAATGAAAAAAAATATGAAATGTGGTCTCATTGTAATGGGTGACCAACCCAGATGGAAAAAATATGATGAACGGTCTCGTTGTGATGGGCGACCTACCCAAATAGAAAGAATATGAAGTGCGGTCTCATTGTAATGGGTGACCTACCCAAAAATGGAAAAAATATGAAGTGTGGTCTCATTGTAATGGATGACCAACCCAGATGGAAAAAATATGAAGAACGCGGTCTCATTGTCATGGGTGACCAACCCAGGTGGAAAGAATGTGAAAAAAAATGGTCTCATTATGATGGGTGACCTACCCAGATGGAAAGAATATGAAGTGTGGTCTCATTGTAATGGGTGACCTACCCAAGAAAAATGTTGGCGAGGGCTCAAAGGCGCACTCGAAATGAGGTAGGGTTAGAAAACGCGCTACCTGAGAAGTGAGGGCTCAACGGCGCACTCGAAATGAGGTAGGGTTAGAAAAACGCACTACCCGAGATGATAGCTCAAAGGCGCTCACAAAAAGAGGTGAGAGCTCAAAGGCGCACTCAAAATGAGGTAGGGTTAGAAAACACACTACCCAAAAGATGATGATGAAACACCGACCTGACAATGTTAAAAGCAATGCATTATGATCAATATGCATGTATACTTACCTGAGAAAAAATAGGTCCCCCTTTCTTCATGGTGTGTTTCTTTTCTCAAAAGTTGGAGTGTTGGCAGTGAACTTCGATGGCTTCTTCGCTCTTGCTTACTCGAGTCATCTCTTGTGATTTTTACCTCTAGGAAAGACTTGATATCATCGTACTTCTTTGTCCTCCGCCCCTTTATCTCAAGGGTTGCCAACTTTGCTCGACATTTTCTTAGAATGGGAATCATGGAGCCTGCCCTATCATATGTTTCTTTATTGCTCCCTAGCTTGATCATGACCCCAAGTGTTCAATTCGGGTTTGTGGACGAGGCTATATGAAGGAAGGTTTGACAAGGAGTTGTTTTCATGCAGAATTTTTGAAATTCCAAAGTTATTCCAAACACAAAAATTATTTTGACATCGATTCAAAGCAAACTCATTCTAAAACATTCAAGTGATTTCTATGGAGAGGTTATCAGAAGTGATGAAAAATTCTTGTTTTGGCTTTTGGTAAAAAATATAAAGTGACCTCTGGTTTGTCAGCAAAGGTTTAAATCTCAATTTGAGGGTTATTGAGAACCGAGGTTCAAAGCATTTATTTTATTTGCATGAATAATGATTTGGTTCACATGAGAAAGCATTGCCTACCGATCCAGATTGCTTGCCTTTGATCAGAAAGGGCTTGATTAGGCACGTAATGTAGGCTTGGGCTCTTGGCTATGAAGAAAATGATATTTGTAGGCTCAAAAGGTGTTTAAGGGATTTGAAGACTAAGGATCACTTGTGCTTGTTACTTGACCTTTTGTCATTTGATTGTCTCTTTTTTTGTCAATCGTGCCCCCTTGTGTTGGGCTTGAGCTTTTTCTCTTTGCTTTTGTTTTCTTCATATGGTTTTGAGCATCATAATATTGTTTTTTTTTTTTTTTTTATGCTCAAAACTCTTGATCCTTTGGATTTTTCTTCACGTCCCTCTAGATTTGTTCGGACACCTTTGATGATTGAGAATTTTCTTTTATGCCCCCTAGTATTGCCTGGGCACTTTCGATCATTGAGGTTTTCTCTATGTCATCGCACTTGCCCCCAGTGTGGGGTGTGATCCTAACCAAGGTTATTTTTCAAGAAATATTTATTAGGCTCAAAAAGGGACTACAAATGATATATTTAAGCCTTGTGAAAAGATTATCAAAGATGGCCTTTCTTCATTTCAAACTTCTGCATTTAGGATCGGTAAGCAATACTTTCATGCGAGTATGCAAAGTGATTTCTCATTATTCATGCAATCAAAACTCGGATTTTGAAGTCACTTCATGGGTTCTTGTTGTTTTTTTTCTTTCTTTCTTTCTTTTTTTGGGTTTTTCTAGGTGTATGGTTACCTTTCTAAGGAATCACCTGAATTTCCAGAACTCGTTTGTTTTGGACAAACATCAACATGATTTCAGTTCCTGTACTAAACTTTGAATTTCCAAAAATCCTTGTGAACATGCGCGATCATGCATAGCTTTGAAAGGAAGGAAACACACTCAAAGATTCTTGGTGTGATGGTTCATGCTTAAAGGTTATGCTCAATATGTTATTTGCATGAAACAACAACAAAAATAAAGGTATGTTAAAAACACATGATCTTATTAACAAGAAAGGCTCATTTGACAAGGAAAGTGTTGTGGAATTTTGAGCCAAGTTACCAACAAAAATTGGAACAGGTTGAAACAAAAATCAAGAAATTTTGCAGGCATGATCAAACTAAGGGTTTTATTTTTATTTTATTTTTTTGGCAGAACAAGAATAGGCTCTATTATGCACTGGCAGTGCAATTCCCCTTCGGTCAGCCTTCCCGCCAAACCTTGTACTGAAATACATGATTGTGTCGAGGCTCTTGACCATGTTTGCCCTCAATTTCTTCGGGCTGAGTCATTGTTGGGTTTTGAACAAAGATGATAGGTCGGCTGGAAGGAACTTTCCTAGAGTTATTTTTCAGTATCTACCCGAGTAAGCTAGAAGCAAGTCACACACGTCTCCAAAAATTATGACGAGCATACTGTTCATCTTCCGTGTTTTTCTTCATTCAAAGTCGGGTGTTGTAGACTCGTAGGGGACCTACTTTTCATTCTGGCGCATGCATGAAAAATGTATGAACATGTAATCTATATGACGAACTCACCCTTCGAGAGGTGACAATATGGTCGTAACTCTTGTATGATGGACAAGAATCGTGATTTTTGCCCAAACTCTACAATGAAAATTTTCGGAGCAACGGCCAATGTGTCACCCATAAGTCTTGAGTTCAAGATGCTTCAAGAAGAGTTTGCCCTTATGCAAAAAACAATAGCACAAACAACCTAAGGACAGGTTCTATTCATTATGTGAACATGGGTTGGTTTTCTATCTGGTCTCAAAAGGGTCTCATATCTGCCCAGTGACGTTCTTCGTAAAGACAGTATGGGGGCGTTGCAAGGAATGGTTGAGGCACGTATACCCACCATTACCAAGCAGGCACTCAGATATGAGTTGGGTGTTTCACGCATCTGAACCCTGACCAATAGTCTTAGGGCAGATCGCTAGTTCCCCACCTAACCTAAAAGCTTGTGTGTGCTTTTAAAAATAAATACAGGTGATGCATGAAACAATTCTATAAAATGCATGGAAAGAGTATTAACAAAAAGATAAAAATGCAAAAAAACTTAAACACATCAAATACACAAAGCTTAGTCCAATAATGTCAGAAACAGTACCTTCCCCAGTGGAGTGGACTGCTGAACAGTAGCGGCACGTGGACCCCACGCACCGCCGTGACTGGCGGCGCGTGGGCCCCGAAAATCAGGCAGCGTGAGGGGGCTGTAATGCTTCCTCCTCTCTTCGGTCTCTTCACCTGCAAATCCAAAAAAAAACACACAGCAAGGGCAGTCGATTTTAAGTCTTTCTTAGTTTTTCAAATCTGTTTTTTGTTCTTTCTTTCTCCGCCGTCTTCGATCTGCTCCTCTTTCTCTTCTTCTTCGTTGCAGATCAGTCCGTGGGTTTCTTCTTCTCCTCTGCTTCAGGATGGCAGATCGGATGTGTGGGTGTGTCTCGGTCAACGGCTGCGCAGTTGCTGGCTGAAGAAGCGCCGCTGGTCTGTGGCTGTTGCAGTGTTCCAGCTGGTCTTGAGTTGGCTGCTGTGGGGAAAGAGACGGAGGGAGTGAAGGCCGCTGGGTCTCTAGTGATGGCAGCGCCGTTGTTCTGGCCGCTGCTATTGGAAGCCGAATGGAGGGGGACCGTGAGAGGGTCTGAAAAACAGAGGAAGAGGAGGGCGGTGGCTGCTGTCCTGATCGCCGCTGGGGAACCGAATGGAGGAGATCGGGAAGTGGGGAGGCGATCTGAAGTGGGGTGCTCGTTTAGGTGCTGGAAAATGTGTTCTAGGCGATGGGTGTTTGGCAGGGCTGTGTTGATGAATGGAGAGGAAGCTCTGGTGAGGAACCGATTGTGAGAGGGAGATAATGAAATGGGGAGGCTGAAGGTTGGTTCAAGGGACGCCGGTCTGCTTGGGGAGTGGCTGAAGGAAGAAGGAACCGAATCAGGCAGGCCGGTTCATGAGCTGTAGGGGGGCGGTGCTGGTTGAGAAATGGGGAGAAGATTGAATCAGAAGCTGCTGGGGGGAAAGGAGGGGAGAACCTGCTGTGGTGGCTGGAAAAGGTGAAAAATCTAGGGGAACAGCGTGGGTAGAAGCTGAGGGAAGGGCTGTTTGGCTTTGGTTTCTGGCCGGCGGCTGTAGCAAAAAAATTAAAAACCAGGGGGGAAGGGGGGCTGCAGGCTTGGTAGAGATAGGTTTAGGGTTAGGTTATTTTTTTTGTATTTTCTGATATTTCAAAATTGCCCCCCCTCTTTGTTTGAGTTAAAGACCAGTATTTATAGGCAAAAATATTGCTAGGTTTTTCAACTTGGTCCCTCAACTTCTTTCTTTTTGTAAATTTTGATTTTTCTTATTTTTTTGTATTTTTTGAAACGAGCAATATCAACGTCGACTCAAATGCGGAAAATCAACGATTTAAAAATGACGCGTGAAAAGTCGAACACGTTTGAAAATCTTTTAACAATTTAAATTCTTTTTTTTAGACGACGTTGAAAATGCTAAAATGATGAAAATATATTAAAAAAACATATTTTTTGGATTTTCATTGTTTTTCTCTATTTTTGGATTTTTTTGAAAATATATCAAAAACATGGGTCAAAAATTGGGTAGCAACAACTCCCAATAATATTTTGGATATTCATCCTTTTAAGGATTTCTTTATCCAAACATTAGCGGTAAATAATAAATAAATTCCTTTTCCAAAAATAAGATTTTTATAGTTTTTTGGAATATTGGTCAATACCCTTTGGAATTTTACAAACACGTTGTAAAAATCCAGAAATGCAAGAAAATAGTTTTGTGTTTAAGAAATCTATGCGAAAACACACTTTCGAAGCTTCCAATATATATTTTTTTTATAAAAAAGAATATTCAAAACATGTTAGAGTATTGGCCGTATGCAACACGCAAGAATATATATATATTTTTTTAAACAATATATTTTTTTTTTACGAAATCGGGTATTTTTAATACTGAATTTGTATCTCCACAGCATAAAAATACAAACTAATATTAAGTTATTTTAAAAAGATGTACAAAAAAAAAATCAACAATATTTTTAAGGAATTTTTTAAAAAAATTTGAAAGCAAAAAAAAGAAATTTATCTTTGAAAATTTCGGGTGTCTCGACGCAAATCAGATATTTTAAATACTGAATTTATACCTCCACAGTATATAAAAAAAATACAAACCCCATTAAAAAATATATATATATATGAAAGGAAAATAACAACATTTTTTTTAGATTTTTTTTTATAAATATTTTATATATATATGACATATACACACATATATATAATATAATAATATAATATATAATTATATATTAACTATTAAGGGGCTAGGCCGGCCCAACTAACTGGGCCGGGCTCAGCCCCACAAGTCATTGGGCCGGGATCGGCCCAAGACAAGTGATTGTGCCGATATCGGCCCAAGAACTGACTGGGCCGATCTCGGCCCAAGAAAGGTGATTGTGCCGATCTCGGCCCAAACAAAAAAACTTGGTCTGGGCCGGACCCGGCCCAGACCGCCGGGTTGGGCCAGAATCCTTCTGGCCCATATACATGTTTCTGGGCTAGAACCCGTCTGGCCCAGAAAAGGAAACAAAATGGGGGGAATTAATTCCCCCCCGTCCCCTGCATGCAGATCAATTCTGCATGCAGGGGACGAAACCTACAGAAGAAGAGAAAAAAAAATGCAGGGGAGAGAGCGTACCTGGCGGGGCTGGAGACGGTGGTTTGCTGGCGAGGCTGCGGTGGCTCGTGGACGGCGGCTCCGGGCGGCGTTGCTGCTGTTTCTAACAATGGCGAAAAAATTCTTCTTGCTCCCCTCTCCTTCGTTTTTTTTTTTTCAGTGGCTGTTTGTTCTCGGTTTGGTTTTGGTTTTTTTGGTTTCGGTTTCCTTCTTCTTGGTTTGTTTCTGTTCTTCTCTCTCTTTTGGGCCTTACTTCTCTTCTCTCTCTCTCTTCGGTTCGTCCTCTCTCTCCTTCGGCCTCTCTCTATTTATAAGAAAAAAAAGGGACCGATGTGCCTTTTGTTAGTGCGCCTTCAATCACGCAACGGCTGGTCGGCCATTGACGCTTTCGGTGGTGGTGGTGGGGGCGAGGAGAGAGAGGCGGGAAGGTTTTCAAATTTTTCGTCTTCTGTTGCTGCTAAACCGGGGGGAAGGAAGAAGATGAACAGTGTCGTTCAAAACGACACCGTTCTAGTCTTCCTTTTTTTTTTATATATATGAAACGGCGTCGTTTTGGATAAAACGTGCCGTTTCATTTAAATGGCCAAACTTCAAATCAGTCCTTCAAATTCGGTCTCCGCCCCTCTTGTTGGCCGCCTTTTTCACTTTGGTCCTTGGCCTCTGATTTATGCAATTGAGCCCTCAATTGATTAATAAACTTTTAATTTCTTCAATTAGGCCCCTGAACCGAATAATTACAGCCCCTCCAATTATGCGCCTCTTCCAATTTGGTCCCTGGTTTCGGATTTTCTTAATTAAGTCCCTAATTGGCCATTAAACTTCAATATTTATGCAATTAAGCCCCTGATTTGACCCAATAAATTTCTAAAAAATATATTTTGGCCCCAGAACTTAAATTTCTTCTAATTAAAGCCCAAATTGACTTAAAAAATAATTTTTCTTGCAATCAAATCTCCTATAAATTCAAATAAAAATCCAATTAAATCCATAAAAATCCAATTAAGTCCATAAACATCCAAATTTGGGCTTTTGTCCTCAAAATTCAAATTTTCCTTCTCAATAGGGCTTTCATCCTTCAAGAATATACTGTCAAAAATTCAATCCTTGTATTTTTAAATTCCTTGACCAATTTTCTGACTGTTTTCCGAGCGCTTTTGCCTCCTGATATTTTTTCTAACCTCTTTTGGCTATTTATTTTATTTTTAATGGGGACCCAAAAATGGGTTACAACACCTATGATGAAGAAGGTGAGGTTAAATGTATGAAAAAACCAAATAAATTTAGTTGTTAAGGGGGGATTTTAAAAGATAAAAAGGAGTACCACTCAAATTATAAAAGGAAGAAAGAATAGGGCCAAAGTTTAATTAAAAAAATGGGACTATAAATACTCCATTCTCTCCTCCATGAGGCCGACAACAATGAGACAAATAGGAAGGGGCATTTCAAATTTGTTCCACTAAAATTTGAGAGAAAAACACCAAAATTGTTGAATCTATACAAGTTCTAGATTACTAGGAAAAGAAAACATCCTTTAGCAAGGGAATTAACAAGAAAACAAGTGAAGAAATTGTGAGGGAAATAGAGGGAGAGGGTCGGCTGCATTTAAGGAGGGAGGAGTTAAAAAATTTCAACCAATTTAGAATTGAAATCCAAATTTTGTCCAGGTAAAGAACCTTAAACCTAATTGTGAACCATTTTAAATTCGATTAGGAATTGTGCGCCAATCTTGAAATTGAAAATGAGGGTTCTTGAGTTAAATTTAGGGGAATTGTAGAAATTAAGTTAGTTGAAGTATTATAAGTTTCCTTAAACATGAAATCATGTAAAAATACTAAAGAAAAATCAATGGCCAAACGAACAGGAGTGGTCGGCCATTTAGGGGTTGAATGGAAGGAAAATAAAATTTGATTTTATTGGTAAAATCCTTGTAATGTGTTGTTATAATGTGAACAATGACTAAATAAGATAAATAATTGCATAAGAAGGAGAAGGAAACCTTTGGTTCCCTTATACCAAGGTTTGGCCAAGGCAAGGCTAAATTGAAGAGGGGGAGGAGCAGTTTTGAGATTTCATATGTTAATGATTAGTGAATTAGGTGTGGTAAGAAGTTTACTAATAGGGGAATCATGATAACTTAATAGTAGGGAACTAAAGGTGAGATAAGTTGCTTCGTGGTTTGATGTGATCTAAAGGTTTTGAAAGTTGTCTTATCAATGACTTATTAAAAAGAGAAGAAAAGTTGTCCTTAGTAAGGAGATCCTTATCTTATCGGGTAAAGAAAACATAATTGCTCTAGCATCAATAAAAACAAAACAAACTTTTCTATTTAATATCAAGAATACATCTTACATATAAGATCATAATCCTGGATACCAAAAGAAAACAAAATATGTTTTTGATATTTTTTGAAATATAGGTCAAATTCTCAATGCTTTAATAAATTGGTTATTAAATCCCAAAATATATACACAAATATATTCTTAATTTTTAATGTAAAATACAATACAATTTTCTTTGCATTTTTAAGACACTTGGCCATATGCAAATTAAAACATTTAATTCTTTTTTTATTTTTTTTTCTTTTTGGTTTTTATCATTTAAAAACATACATAAAAGAAGATATGAACACCCACTCATTACTTTTCACTATTTTTACTCACACACCCATAATTACATATTACAAAATAAATCAAACAACGTATTATACAATTTAGAAATTACAAAATAGACCCCCCTAAAATCAGTAACAGTGCTGGGAAGCCCTTTGAGGTTGCAGGAACAGTAGCGGCGCGTTGCTCCACGCGTCATTGCCACTGGCGGTGCATGGTGCATCGATGGTGAAGGCAACAAAACCGGTGGATTGAGAACATCTTCTTCTTTATCTTCCTATGCTGGTGGTGACCTGCAAAAACAACCAAAAACACAAAACAAACAGTTGATTTTCATTTTTCTTTCTTTATCAAATATGTTCTTGGTCTTCCCCCTTTTCAAATCTATTTCTTCCCGCTTTTGGATCTACTTCTCTCTCTACAGATCTGCCCTTTTATTTGTTTTGCCTTCTTCTTTGTTTCTAGTAGCTGGCGGAAAGACCAAGAGGCTAGCGGCGACTGTGCTTTTGTCGTGTCTGGTCGGCGGAGATGGAGGAGAAATGAGTGTTGTCTGGTTGGAAATGGGGCTAGATCTGTGGATGCCGTCATGTGTGGGCTACTACTGGAGGGTTTGATTCGGGTCTTGGTAAGCTGGCCGGTCATGGTGAAGATGGAGGAACGGCCGAGAGAGCGAGGGAGTAAGGAGGGAATGGTTGTACCCTCTTTTTGGTTTTGGCGAGCTTGCGGCTGGTTCAGTAGAAGGAGTTGGTGGGTTTGTTGGGTGGAGCTAGAAATGGTTGAGAAAGGAGGGGAGGGTACTTCGGGTGCAGGGGAAGAACAGTTGGGAGAAAGAAAACCAAAAGCTACTGAGGGCGACGACTTGTGTTGGTAAAGATAGGTTTAGGTTTAGGGTTTTCTCGTGTTTTCCTAATTTTTCAAAATTGTCCCCCTCTTTTGAGTGTTGGAGACTCTTATTTATAGGCAAAATGTTGTTTGATCCCCAAACATGGTCCCTCAACATCTTTCTTTTTGTAAATTTTTATTTTTCTTATTTTTTTGTATTTTAATTTTTTTTAAACAAGCAATATTAATGTCGACTCAATGAGAAAAATTAATTATTTTAAAAATGATGTGTTAAAAGTCGAGCATATTCAAAAGACCTTTGAAAATTTAAATTATTTTTGAGACAACGTTGAAAATGCTAAAAACAATGCAAATATATCAAGAACATATTTTTTTGGGTTATTATTGTTTGTTTTGCTATTTTTAAATTTTTTGAAAACTTATCAGAAATAGGGGTCAAAAATTAGGTAGCAACATAACTTATGGCTTATCTTATGAGTTGTGAAATGTAGGAGAAACGCGAAATTCAATAATGTGTATATTTTTTAAAATAGTTCTTGACCACCTTACACAAAAACAGTCAAATTAGCTTAAACAGCTCTTGGAAGGTCATATTCAGGTTTGTTAATTTAAACCATTGATGAAAACTAGACAAATTCATCACCTTGATTCCAGAGAGGACTCAGGTTTAAAAATGATAAAATTTTGGAAAATTTTCTTCATAAAAGTTATATCCATGGATGCTATCTTTCCAAATAGTCTGACCTCACTTAATTTTGAGCTCTAGAACTCTAGATATAGATAAATATCTGAGGATAGGTCAAGTTGCAACCTCTGCTGGTAGTTTTAACAAGTTGTCAAAACAGGAAATTTAGTCATGTTAGGGGTAGAATTAGGTTTCCTTCTCTCAGAAAATGTGTAATGTCATGTCTTAGCGTTTGAAAGGAAATAAGCCATACTCAAAACTAAATTTGTGATGTTAGTTATGATTTTATAATGAACCATAATCTTAAGAGATGTAATGGAAACACAATTGTAAAAAGAGAGTCAATGTTGTTGTTGCTATTATTATTATGTGAAATGTAACTTGAGTAAGAAATAATGTAGTATGCTTATGGATTCAAGAGGGACCACGGGAGGGGCATAACAGCAGCAAAAGAGCGCGGGCCGAGCTTCTGCAGCAGGTAGGTGTCTTATACCTATACCCTTCTTAAATATCTGTAACCTTGGAAATCTGTTTAATTTTTGGATAGTATACATGTTGATGTTGTCAAAAGGAGAATAGATTTGGTTTGGTTAAAATAGTGAACTATATTAGTGGACTTCATTGATAATCGCTTCTTGAATTTTAATTAGTCGTTCCGAGCATGGGAGGCTAATGATATTAGTAAGGTTTACCAATATCGGCATGACCATCCTAGAGAATGAGAGATATCGAACTTGATTAACTATTTGAGTGAAGAATGGTTGATGGTTTGGAATTCACTAAAGGTGTTGCTGATGCTTTGAGATGTAAATATAGTGGTTGATTTTAGTGCATAACACTTATTTTCCCCTTAAATAACTCATTAATGACTGGTTTGTTTCTTAAATTAGGAGTTAATGGACAACTAACTAGACTTTAATTTCTTTATCTATATTTATATCAATTAGTTTTCTTGGGATGATTTGAATTTTCAATTTTGGTCCCTTTAATTCTTAATTATATCAATTAATTCTCCAAATTTTAAGCCAAAGAAATCAGATTAGTAGAAGCGTAACAGTTAGTTCATGTGAAATTATTAATTGAAAAATCCACGTGAATTATTATTTGTGATACACCTGGTTTATCATCTAAGATGTTACGCCAAACTAAAAATGAGAGCAATAAAATCAGGCTAGTAGAATTTTAACCAAGTTGGATAACTTTTCAAGCAATCAAAGTCCAATGTTTCAATCATTTTCCTAACTAAAAAATAAAATGCTTTATTTACTTACTAATTTTATACAACAAGGCGATAATATCATCAGACCTGGGAGGGCATAAAGGACGGAACTTTCACAAAGAAATCCTTCGACTAATTGAGCTCAGGTTAATGTTCCTGCACGAAGTGGATAAATACTCTTCCTAAATAAATAATCTTTCCACTGTTCAATTGTATTAAATGCTACTGAACCATAAAGGGGATGATGAAGCAGATGATTTGGTGGTGAAGGTACTACTCCATCACTTCCAACTTCTAACTCTTGGTTTCCAATGCCATGATCGCACTCTGCCTCTTCAAATGAATCCAAATCTACTATCACTTGGATCCCACATTGTTTCACATTAATGTCTTCGCCACCCAAATTCACATACAATTCCAATTCTTCGTGTCCACAACATTCTTCCATTGCCATCTCACTAAAACTTACGAATCCCATCCAGCTAATAGGGCAATAGAGTCCTATTACCAGTGTAGCTTCAAACAATTGCATACCGTTGCTCTTTTTTTTAATAATAGCATTGATTGTATGGCTACTACTCAAAAAAATCCTTGTACTGAAAGCCCAAAAAATCAACCCTTGGAAAACTGGAGGTGTATGAAATGATAATGAATATCCTTCTCCATGGTAGGTGAACCCCTTTGGCAACTTATTATAATAGATTCCCATAACCAATTTGGCATCATAGGAGCGAATATGATATCCATAACCACCAGTGCACAATGCCTGCATATATTTATATGTACAGATTTCAAAGAGTGCTGAAATTTTGGACTATATATATATATATATATATATATATATATATATATATATATAGAGAGAGAGAGAGAGAGAGAGAGAGAGAGAGTATGTGCCAATTGTGTGTTTATTTGTGTGCAAGGAGACAGAAATAGTACCTCAACAACACTCTTCTTCTTATTATTTGATAAATCGCAGGTGGTATCAGAGGAAATAATCCAGCCATGACTACTTAGACCTTCCATGCCCTGAATCTCTATTAAATTTGAACACCTATATAGAGACAGATTTTCATTTTTTTTTGACAGGACTGGTAGTCTTACTCTTTCCATTGATGTGCAACCGGTTGCATCCAAGAATTTTAAATTTGAGGGAAGCTCTGAGATTGATGCAAGATTGCTGCAATACGACACTCTCAAGACTCGCAGCTTAGGAAGGACCCCGATGCCAGAAGGCAGACTGAAGAAATTGTTTCCTGATAGATTCAATTCTACGAGAGAGGACAGACAACCAAAATCAACAGAATTAGTTGTGCGTTCAGACAAACCATAATAAGCAAGTCTTAGTTTTCTCAATACTCTCCAACCAGTGAATGAAGTTGGCAGCAAAGTTTCCCAATTTGGAATACTTGCTGATATCCAAGATGAAATTGGTGAAGGCCAAGATGTAGATGATGGTGAGTCCAGATTGAAATTGTATCCGCACAATGACAACTTCCTTACATACTTTAAATGTTCAATTGAAGCTAAAAATTGCTCATTCTCTATTCCATCTGCAAACAGTTGAGTAAAGGACTCAATATCACCCATGCGCTCCGGCAACTTTTCAAGTTGTGAACACCCAGAAACATTCAAGCTTTCAAGAGACTTTACATCACAAATACTTTCAGGAAGAATCTTTAGCCTCCAACATCCCTTCATATTCAAGAAAACAAGGCTCTTTAAATGTCCAACAGATTGATGCAACTCAACTAAACTCGAGCAACCTTCAAGCATTAGTTTCTCTAAACTGGAACTTTGCAAGTTTGGTGTTTTAACAAGGTGCTTTGAATAACTGAGATTAAGGATTCTCAGCTTGTTGAGAATCTGTAGAGTAGTGAGGAAAATAACGAAAAGTAATAATCAAAAGCTATAACTAGAAAATATAAATTACATAATGCACAAATTTTAGGGCATTGTAGTCTGTTTCTTACCTTTTTTTGGTTCCACAGTTCTTTGATGTTACTATATTGCATATCAAGAACAACTAGGTTGTCCAAAGTTAAATTGGATGGAAAATATTTCAAAGGGCACTCAAGCCAACAAATCCATATCAACTCTTCAGAAAGCAGTGTGAAGGGTCCAGTCAAATGTACTCCATTAATTTGCAGTAACTTCAAGCATCTCATCTTTTTAAATGATCTTGTGCTCACTGATTTATCTTCTGATGATCTCACATCCAGCACTATACCCTCTACAACATTCGTTCCCTGAAAAAACATAAAAAAATCAATAAAACTTCCAAGTGATTGTACGCAAGAAGTTTAAAAAGAAAATAAACGTGCATCATTATGCTGTTGTGTATGCATTTACTTATTACCTTCTGTTTGCTGAGTACATTCCACGCATCCTCACATTGCCAAATTCGGCTGCGTTTTCCAGGGTGGTTAGGTGACTCTTTATGAACGATCTGCCTTCCCATGTCTCGTAATAGATCATGCATGCTTATCTTTCCAGAAGCATTAACTTTAATCAGAGACCTTTCACTGAGAGTTCCCAAATCATCTTCTGGATGGTATCCACAACGAACCTCTAGTACATTTGCTACATATTCTTTATTTCTACCAATAAAAAAGCATGCAATGTCAAGAAATGTATTTTTTAGTTTATGGTCATCCAGTTTGTCAAAACTTATTCTAAGTTTTTCCTGAATATCATGGTTTGGAATTTTTCTCAATTTGTCAATTACACATTTCCACCTAGATTTGTTTTTCCCGGACAAACAAGAACCTAAAACCTCAAGGGCTAAAGGAAGCCCTCCACAGTAATCAACTACATCATTCGAAACCTCAACATAATCTTTTGCTGGCTTGTTGTCCCCGAAGGCATGCCAACTGAAAAGCTGAAGGGATGCATCTCGTTTCAATTCTTCTACCTGATATGTTCGATCCACTTTAAGAAGCAAGCGTTCATCTTTAGTTGTAATTATTACTCTACTTCCGGGACCAAACCAACTTTGCTCTCCCATCAAAGCATTTAGTTGTTTCAGATGAGCCACATCATCAAAAACAACAAGAACTCTTTTGTGACAAAGTCGTTCTTTGATCAGAACCATTCCTCTATCAACATTATTGATGTTAGCACCATTTTGTTTTAAGATATCATGAAGAAGTTGTTCTTGTAAAAGAACAAGACCATTAGATTGTTCTGATGTATCATTGATATTTGAAAGAAAACAGCGTCCCTCGAATCCATAGCAGAGTTGGTTAAATAAAACTTTTGCTATAGTCGTCTTTCCTATTCCTGGCATCCCATGTATGCCCACAATGCAAACCTCATCTGTTGCAGTACTTAGGAAGTCACTAATAGTATGGACAAGGCGATCAATACCTACCAGGTTAGTAGCAACATTTATGTACTTGGGATCCAATTTATTCAACACATCCTTGATGATGTCTTGGATAAATTTTGATTCGTGCCTGCTCATAGACAAAAGCAAGTCTTTAATAGAGAGACAATTAAGTACGCTAATTTTTTTATTGTTTCACATGGTAAAATCTAATGTATAATTACTCCATAAATGTGTGCAAGTGAGTCTTAGATAGAAAAGTCATACCCATTTTCCATATCATTGAGATTCCATCCACAAAGATTTCCGGCTTTCTCAAGAGCTTTTCTCCATTCCTTCACCTTCTTTTTAAAACGTTCTTCATGTCTATCAAATGCTTTTGCAAAACTGCCGGTCTGTTTTCTCACTTCTGAAGGATGAATGTCATAGAATACAGGAAGAACAATCTGACCGGTTTTCCTCCTTTTGCACTCAAGAATCTCTACAAGTTCATTAAGACACCATCTAGAAGAAGCATATCCTTTTGAGAACACCACTATATGTATATTTGATTCTTGAATTGCCTTGAGGAGATGTTTGGAGATTTCTTCACCTCTAGGAATTTCATTATGATCTCGAAAAGTGTGGATTCCTGCTTGGACTAAAGCATTATATAAATGATCTGTAAAATTCTTACGATTATCTTCTCCTCTAAAACTCAAAAATACATCATAGGCCCTTTTTGGTCTAGATCGAGAAGACTCTGGCTCTGTCATGGCAGCTGCAGAAATTATAGCACAATAAATTAGCAATAGACAAATTTATTGCGAAGTAGTTTGGGACTGGTTGGATTTAGATTCTTGGGAGCTACTCAAGAAACTTTAACATTCAACACTTATGATTCCATGATTGAAGCACTTGAGTCAGATATCTTTTAATAGGGATTGTTTTTTGCTGAAGTCAGACCATGGATATGAGTAGACAGGGTTGTTGATAGGTTTGCATGGGTTAATGTCTTAGGGTTATGATGTAATTGAGCTTACGATAACGAGTAATTCTGAATAGTCATATATGAATCTACCACAACTAGACGAGGATTTACCTAAGACAAATTATATGAATGATCTAATAAATAGATTTATGGATTAGTGGAACAGGTCTAGGCTCAAGAAGAGAGTTGCTCATGCCCGACCAGAATAATAGCTTAAAATAGTTATATCTTTTGATCCGGCTGTGGAATTTTTACTTCAACTGTCAGATCTTTAGATTTTGAAAATCTTGCCCCATGACCTCGATTTTGGTATTTTTTGTGATTTTTCTTTATATTTTTGGATTTTATGCTATTTTTTTATATTTTATGCTTCATTCATTTGTAATCTTGTATTCTTATTTTATTTTCTAGTTTGAAGTAAGGTTTCTAGTTTATTTAATGTTTTCTAAACTTCCTAAGGAGGAAGACTTATTTATTATTATTTTATAGAAAATAAACCCTAAAAACTTGGGATTTACATTAGCAGCCTTTTTGCTCATTAAAATTCTTGTGTTCTTTTTTTATTTTGTTGTCTTCTGCTTCCGCCTTCATCAAGTTACCTTTGGCAGCATGGAACAAGGATTTTATTTATAATACTTTAGCGCATAAGGAATGGTCATTGGATATGATTTAAGTAGTGTTGGTCACGGCTACATTTCTGGAGCACGTGTATTACTTGTTACACCATCTATATATAGACTCGTTGCATGACAGACTTCATTTGGTTTTAAATGGGGAGCAGTTTCATATAACAGTAGCAGAGTTTGGACCTTCTTTCATTATGAAATTCTCATCAATTCAACACTCAGAAGATTACACACTTGAATTAAAATCTGAGGATGAAGATGATGTTATGTCACACCACAATAATGACAACAGGTTATGCACTCTATCCTTTTTTGTTAAAAGGAAAATTATCATGATGCTGGAAGATATATGTCCATTTTGTATTTCAAGAACAGAAACTATAGATCACATCCTTTTCCATTGTCCAATATCTTGGAATTTCTGGAACATAATAGTTAGCTGGTGGGCCTTTCATGGTGCATACCTTCTTAGATGATTTGTTTCAAAAATGGCAAGGATCGATTGATGGAAAGTTTTAGTGAAAGGTGTGGCAAGGATTTTTCTATGGAATAGCTTGGCTTGTTTGGCATACTAGGAACAAATTCATATTTGAAGCTATCATTTTGGATTGGGAATATGTTTTCTGTCTTTTCTTTCACAAGGTTGCATCTTGAATTTGTTCCTATAATTCTAGTTTTATATATACTAGTATGGATCCATTAAGAAATAGGGAGTGTGTATCGACAAGGAGTAATTAGTGTCTGTAATTTATAATGCTACATTCCTCTATAACTTTTTGTTGGGATATTGCTATTATTGAACAACAACATGTGCAGCCTACCCTAAAAAGAGAGGGTTGCCATTGTCAATGGTAGTTACACCAACCATTGATAAAATGGTGAAACCCATGTACTACCACCGTTTGTGCTATTATTGATGACCTCTTACCTTACCATTTATGCCTATAAAAGAGGCATAATTTTGGAAAGGAAAGAGAGAGTGTAGAGAAGAGAACATGAGAACAAGAGAGAAAGTGAGGGGCTGCCGAGGGCAGCAGCCCTGCTGTCTTATGCAGTAATGTGAGAGCAATTGGAGTAGAGTTTGAGTGAAGTGATCCTCCTCTTCCATGTGTGTTCTAATCCTTTCTCTATCTATCTCTAATAATATTGAATTTTCTTGTGGATGTAGGCGGTTTTGTCGAACCATGTTAAATATTATGTCCCAGTATACTAAGCCTTCAATGGGCAACTATCAGAACACCACCAGTCCGTGCATAAGGGGTCGAAATCCCCTACACTTTTGTTTGTCTTTTCTTTGTTATGCTGGATTTCCATCCACTAGATGGCCAGCTTAATAAATTTCCTTGATTTTCATTATATATATATTGACAGAAAATCATGAACTGGCAAATGATAAACTAAATAAACTGATTTTGATTGCTAATTCAATAATAATCTTGAACTAAAAAGAGATGGAAGGGACATAACTGAATGATGTAAACATAAAAGCTTTCGCAAGTGTGCTTCTTTTTTTTTTTATGAAATCAAAGTTATTTGTCAAGAAACGAAATTAAAACAAGAAAGAAGCGAGGAAGATTTACTAGCAAATACATGACAACATAAAATCCCATCTAACAATTATTTTCTTTGGCAATCTTCTTTGTGTTAATATTGCTGTAAACATGAAAACAAAAACGACTACATGGTACACGATAATATTGTTAGATGACCAATGAATAATTTTTATTATTATACTCTTAGCACGACATATTTCTACCTTACCTGTGGAGACAAAACTGACAGGTTTGCTGAGATCTGCTTTTCTTCTCTTTCGCGAGGATGAATCATTTTCTTCATCTTTGGATTGTTTACGTTTTTCTTTCCTCATTCTAAAGTAGAAGAAACTTGTCAATGATATGTATGAACCTGAAGCTTTCAAATTATTGTTATGAGTAAAGACATGAAATTGAAAAAAGAAAGAAGCAAAAGAAGAGGTTAGTTATACCTGTATATAACGAAAGGGATGGTTGGATTCCAGCAGCTATGAAATTGTAGCAATCGGAGAGAGATGTTAGCTGATCAATACGGCTTCCAACTGCCTTAGTTCGACGTCTCAGACTCAGAACTCAAGGGCTATTCCTGAGACGTCACTTTCTTTCAACTACCCAAACACGGTTATTATTTTTTTTATTAATTTCCAAGTCAGTCCCTAAATTTATATATAGTTTCAAAGAAGGAAAGAAGAGTTGCTAGCAAAAACATGACATCATACAATCCCCTGTAACAATTATTTTCTCAGGCAACCTTCGTAGTGTCAATATTGCTGCCATGCAAAAACTAATATTACTGAGAAGATGAAAACAAAGAAAACTACATGCATGCAATCAGGAGCAACAATCTCAATGTTTACCTCTATATGGTGCTTATGAGATGGTCGGATCCCACCAACTTGGTGACTTTAAAGATCAAATTGCAGCAATCGGAAAGGTTAGCTGATCAAGAGTAAAGTACTGACGCCTGAAGATTAGTAGAGCCAATATTGTTTCAGAGACACAGAATATGACTTCTTGCAAATTATTAGTAATGCAATAATTACCAAAGATAAAAAGGTAACGTGTAAAGGAAAAGGAGCAAGGAAATTTCTTTATAGCTCTTGCTTGAGCATCTAAAAGTTTTCTTGAGAACCAAAGCAGGGTAAAAGCAAGGAAATTTCTTTATAGCTCTGATGCTGTTGGGGAGGTTTTGACAGCATCAGAGTCAAATGGCACGATTTTCCACACGGAAAATTAACACGTAATTAACAAGATTTTGCACACGAGATTTTCCACACGGCAAATTAACACGTAATTAACAAGATTTTCCACACGGCAAAAAAATATGTCTCTTCTAGCATTTAATATTTATTTTCAAGTATATTTGTGATGTGATGAAAGAAAACATACAGCAAATGGTAGAGAAACCAATTTTCCGAATATACTCATTATATATATCCATCAAGTGTACGATTATTAAAAAAAAAACCTACTTCAAATTGACCAAACATTAATATTTGTTAAACCATTTAAGAACTCATCGTCGTGGTTACATTTAACATTCTCTCACTTGACTTGAGTAATATTAACTTTATTCATGGTTTATTAAATATATTAATATAAAACCCATAGAACAATGCTAACATAACATCAATCACACCATATTATAATTAAGCAATATAACTAATATAAATCATGATAGTTGTACATCATCGATTCAACATAATTCCTTTTACTTACTATAATATTAGTCTTTACTTAACATAATTTCTAAATAAAAAACATATAATTGTTCCAACAATAATGTCTTTAATCAAGACTATTCATGTTATCAATAATTATGTATGTCATAACTCAATTTTTTCTCTTTTATTTTTATTTTTATTTTTACTATATTTTCTATAAAAATAATGAAAAAATGATGAATAAAAAGAAAAAAATTAATAAAATGAAAAAGAAAGCGAAAAAAATGATGATGAAATAAAAATAAAAATGAAATGAACGAAAAATAAATTAAAATCTAGGTTAATTCAATATACATGGAAGTTTGAGAACTTAATTAAACTTTGGATTAGTTTAATTAACCAAATCAAGGATTTAATTGCATGATTGATAAGTTTGGAGACTTAATTGAACTTGTAATTAGTTTAAATAATGGAATCAAGGGCTTAATTGACAAATTACCAAAGTTTGGGGCTGATTTAGGTCACAATTACAAGGAATGAAATAGAAGGACCAAAGTGAAAATATCGGGTAATGTAGGGAGCTGAATTGATTTTTATAGGGGTAAATTTGAAAGAATTACAAGTTGAAGAGTCAATTAAGGACTGAATTGGAAAATTCAGAAACCAAGGACTAGTTCGTACAAGACGCAAACATACAGGGGTCCAATTAAATTTTATCCAGGGGCTTCATTACATAATGTCAAAACCTAAAGCACCAAATTGCAAACATCTGTTCCCTTCCTGAAAACGACGTCGTTTCAATATACAATATTCATCTTCTTCATCTGACCAGGAAAAAAAAACGGACGCCAGCTTCCCACGGTTCATACCATTACTGAGGCACACAAGGGCGGAGCTAGCATTATTTGTTAGAGGGGGTCAAAATTAATATAATAAAATATAATATTTGTTTTTCTGAATATTCAGACATTAAAGGTTGGTATGGCCCTAGATTAATGTATGCCCTTAGAATTTTATCTTGTTGATTAACCGGGTATTCTCAAATTTAAGGACGATTATCTAGATATTTAATTAGATGAACAATGTAGATTCTGATAAGAGGTTGCTCACTAATCAACGCAGGTTCTTCGTAAACTGAAGCATACTGGGACGACTTAACCATAACTTCAACATTACACATTAGAATTGATTTATCAAGTTGTGAGTCATCAATATTTTTTTTTCAAAAAAAAAATCAATTCTTCTTATTTTGTTCATGGTTCAACCTAAAATCAAAATATATTTCGTAAGAAAAAATTGATAATTTTGGTGGCTCTGTTAAAAATAAAACATAAAAAAAATCCAAGCATAATTAAAATAAACCAATAAAATATATCTAATTAATTAGAGAAAAAAAATCATTATAATAAGAATTCAAAAAACAATTGGTAGAACTAGTAGATCTGAGAAAAAAAAAGAGCAAAAATGGTAGAATTATATAAAAAAAACCTCATGAAATTATTAACAAATATATCAAAACAAAGCAAAAATAGATTTTAAATTTAAATTATCTTATTTTGTTTGATAAAAAATAAATTAATTGATGGCTCTACTTTAATCTTTTTGTAGAAAATTTTTGTTCATGATTTGTATTTTTATTTCTCTATTTAATCGACCATAAGATTTAAATTAAGATAAATTGGTGGCTCTATGGCTTTATTTTTTATTTTACAAAATAATTTCTCTATATATTTTTCTGTCCACGTATGTGAAGGGAAGAGTGAATTGAAAATTAAAAATAAAGTCACTGTAATAAGTCCCACCTTGACCTGTGGGTAACGAAAAAAAATTAAAATGTCTTGGGGGGGCCAGGGCCCTGCTTGCCCCCCTACTTCCGCCCCTGGAGGCACAAACGCCTGGTCTTCTCTGGCTTTTATAAAGCCAGAGAAAGGCCATGAACCGAGGGGAAGAAGGAGGGAGCAGCAGAGCTGAAGAGGAACTGGGGACAAGGAAGAAGCAGAAGAACTGAAGAACACTGACACAGAAAAAGAACAAAACAGAAGGGGAAACTGAAAAGGAAACCAGGGGATAGACTGGAGGACCGGACAGGGAGGAACTAAAGGAACGGACGTGGGGGGTAGCAAATAACTGGAAGGGGAAGCTGAAAAAATGGGAAGAATGGGGGTGAACAAAACATAACCATCGTTTTCGTCCTCGTCTCCCCGCGTCAGGTGAGGTTTTTGTTTTTCATTCCCCGTTTTCCTTTGCATTATAATTCATATGCTAAGTAGTTGTGAACCGTAATTCACTTGTTTCCTGTTTCTGTAGCAAGTGAATTGTAACTCATTTGTTTCATGTTTTTGTCAGCCGGATCATGCCGGCTGTTGGAATATTGTCAATTATGTTGCTGTCATTGTCAAAGAAGATGGCTGCCATTGTCAAAGAAGGAGGCTACAATGGTGGGTTGTCAACCATTGACTAATGTCAAAGTTTGGCAACCACCATTGTTGACAAAAGAGCATGAGAAGCTACCATGGATGCCTATAAATAGAGGCATACATTAGAGAGCAAAATGAGAGAGTTTGTAGAGCCAAAGATGTGAGAAATATAGGAGAGAGTGGGCTGCCAAGGGCAGCCAGCAGTAGCTGCCATTGCAGCACTGAGAAGAGAGAAATAGAGTGAGGTTGAGAGTTGCCAAAGAGGGGATGATTCCTCCTCCTCTATTGTTGTAAATCTTGTTCTCTCCCTATATAATCAAATGGCTTCTCCCGTGGATGTAGGCGGTTTGCCGAACCACGTTAAATATTGTGTCAGTGTGCTTAGCCTCCAATGAGCAAATTTCATAACATCACCGGTTGGAATTCCCTACAATTAGTATCAGAGCATATGGTTTAAAGTGGTGTTTGATTTTTGCTCAAAAATGAAAGTTGTCAAAATTGTGTTTTGACCATACCATCGTGTAGAGGAGGACGAGACGAAGCCACTGGTGAAAACGGGGTCAAAATCTGATGTCGGACATGCCGCACTCGCCGTCACACTCGGGTGAGGTGGCAGGCCACGCGCCCCTCGCGTGTCACACGTCTTCTTCACCCGGATGAGTTGCCCGACCCATGATGAACAGTAGACATGCAGAGGATGACATCAGTCTGATGTAACGATGACGTCATCATGCAATTGACTAGTCAACATACATGTCAGCATAGTGGGACCCACCACCACGTCATCAGCTGCGAGTCGAGCTGGGTTGAGCCGAGCCTAGAGCTGAGGGATAGGATTCTGTGCAGCAGAGTCTATGTGCAACCGGATCTGAGATTGAATCTGAGCCGTTGATCAGGCCAGAATTATTTTGATCAAATCTTAGCCATCTGAAATGCGATTTGGACGATTTCAGACTTATTTCCAGCTAATTTGATCGTTCCGGATGCAATGGTATGATCCGATTGTTGAGATTCGAGACCAAAAAAAGATGGTGGTAAATTATTAAGAGAGATTGCCCGATTAGGAGGCATCTGAAGGTCGTCATGGTGGTCGATGGAGATGAAGAAGAAGAAGATGCACATGTTTGCCCAATTACATGTGCTGAACTGTTAAGTGGGGAAATTTTAATTGCCTTGAGGGAACGCAAAATTGGGACACTCTGGACACCCGATCATGTGGACGATTTGAGGTGGAGAGTGGAAATTGATGAAGACTAATCTTGATGAATCTAAGCACTGGTAGTCTCGCCAGATGTTGAGAAATCAGGTATAAAACTAGGATACCCCAGATCACTTGTAAAGGAAAGCCGCAACAAAGCTAGCAAATGGTTGTATATACAAAAAGGCAGTACGGTGGATAGATACGTTCTAAGAAGTTCTGTCTAGGAGATTGGGTTTTAAGCGGGACCGTTGTGACCCCTCCAATTTTTCCTGAGAACTTGCTTAGTGGAAGGATTATCCACATAGTACTATTTTTGTATATGTAACAGTTTGTAATGAAACTGGTGAAGACTAGTAGGATGACGGCACAAGGGGAACAATTGGGTTTCATATAATCAAGGATCTGATGGAGTGGTGATTTCTCTAAAGAAGTTAGATTCGGTGACTGTAATTTCTCGAAGGGAGAATTAATGAAAACGTATCAATTAATCAAATAACGTATCAATTCCAGTCTATTGATAACAGAGTCTTCTGGAAATAATGCACAATACAAGAAACATTGCTGCAGAGCTACATCGCTTAGGTGGGTGTAACTAAATCTCAATGATGAAAATACCTTTTTCATGCCATTTGGCCCAACTCTTGATTGTCTCAGTCGCTCTAAGGAATTACTCCACCCGTGTATGCCATCCACCACCTTCATGGTTCCAGCCACTGTTTTAATTCCTAGCGGCAAACCATCACACTCCTTTGTGATAGATTTTGCAATTTGTTCCACTTTTGTAGAGAGATGTGTGTCATGTCCAAGGATCTCTCTGAACAAAATCCAAGCTTCTTCATCAGAAAGAGGATTCACTATGATATTGTTTCAGCAATCCATTCATCCACAAACCTCTTTTGATCGAGTTGTCATAATCAGTTTGCATCCTTTCAATGGGACAGAAATTCTCACTTCGTGTAGCTCAAAAGAGTCCCACAAATCATCTAAAATGAGAATCCATCTTTGTTTCTTTTCTAGTTCCAGTGACAATTCCGCAGCTATATGCAGCTCCTCCTCTTCATTGGAAAGAGATAACTTCATACATTTTGCGATCTTCTTCTGCAATGTATGAATGCTGAAATCTCGAGACACGGTCACCCAGTAAACATGATGAGAAATATCTGCACTTTGTAGAAGCTTGTTATAGATATGTTTCAGCATTGTGGTTTTACCGGCTCCCCCCATCCCGTAAATGCCAATGGTTGAGACTTTATCATCCATCAACCAAGACCATATCACATTCCAATTCTCTTTGAATGCTCGACCCACTAGCTTTGTAGAGCCCGTAGGTAAAGGAGCTCCTCTAGTCTCACTTGTGTCGTGTTTAGGCCCTACAGAAGAGCTAGCTCCTGCACCAGGCTGCACTGATCTTCCACTATTGTTCTCCATATCCTCCTCCTCCACTGGTTCTTTCCTCATTCTATCCATGTTCTGCACATCATTCATAATGGCATCATTGTTTACTGCTGGAGAACAGAGTTGATCATCATATCTTGCATGGCCAAGACACAATAGATCTGCTGGTTGGGATGAATCTTCTCGAGGCTCATCGACCTGATTAATTGATTGCCTGTCATGAGAGCTACCTCTCTCCAGAAGCGGCGCTTGCTCTGTTCTCGGTATAGTCTCAAATGCATCATGCGGAAGCTCTTCAGGGGAATAACGACACCATGGAAGCTCAGTCTCTGGACTGGCTTGCTCAGTTAGTGGTCTAGTCTCCGGTGCATTATGCACAAAAAGATCGTTATTGCTGAATCTGAAATTTCATTAGTGACATCGTTATTGCTTGAGCCTGCTACAGTTTTAAGTTTCTTTTCTGGAGGGCCATCAATTGCTGCAAGGGGCGTCTTGGACATCTTGAGGCACTTGTCCACAAATTTTAACACCACGGCCTGTCACTCCTGCTAAATGGAATTTGATCCTCGAAATGGAAGTACCTTTGGCAAATAAATGCCCACAAAACTTGCACCTCATGCGACCATCATCCATCTTTTCACATATTCCCAAAAAGATCTGTCAACATGATTCGAAACTGGATCATTCTGTCGAAGCATTTTGATAAGTGGCTCTGTAGAAAAGAAAAAAAATATGTGAACATGATGCCAAAATGGATCGATCAGGGTCAAAATATTGAATGAAAATTAATGTAGGTTACATTAATTGTAAAAGGGAAGGTTGAAAATGAAATAACAAGTTAAAAACAGTAGAGAAATTAAAAAGAAAAAACAATGAATTCAAGGTTTAGGGTCAGTCTAGTATGAACTCCGCAAGGCATGGATTATAAAAACTGAGAAAGACAAATTTATTTAGTTGTGGGAACTATAGAATATATATGATCATAACACTAAAATTTCTTAATAAGATTTCTACAACTTGTTTTTAACTTAAAAGAATCAGACAATATTTACAAGTGAAGAACAGACAAATAATAAAAAATAATATACCTGGATTCAGCTACTGATGTTCTTCAAGTGCTGGTTTGCTGAAGGAGTTGTCAGAAGAAGAAGAGCAGAATGGTTGTATTGTTTGACTAGAAAGAAGTTTCTAGGAAGGAAGGAAGGAAGCAACAAGTTTACCTACCAAACATTATATTATAAGATATAGCAAGTTGCTTTTCATATAATTAAGAACTTCAACAAAAGAAGGAGAAGCCAAAATTATTGGACTTGATTGAGAATATCAGGCTGCCGTAATTAACCTCACATCTTGATTATTACCTCCAGCCCATATAGCTAATTCTTTCCACCTATGCCATAAGGTAATCAAAATATCTAGTTTTAGTGAAGCTGATGCTGTCCAGCTAAAAAAATCATTTACATTAGTTAGTCTAAAGGATAGATCGATGGCGTATGTATGAAAGACGGAGATGCAGCTTTTAACAGAAACATGTCGCTTTAGGGTTCTAATTTGAGTTTTTTGGGCTGATTAGGGTTTAATACGATCCTGGACAGCGATGGTGTTGCGGTTTAATGTAGGAGGGAAAGTAGTGGAGAGAGTGGATTTGATAAAGAAGAAGAAATGGCCATGGGGATTAGATATTTTTCCATTTGCAATTTTGTATGCGATTTGGATGATCACGATTGTGCCGAGCATTGACATTGTTGATGCTTTAATTGTTCTTGGTGGACTCGTTTCGACTCATGTTCTAGCTTTGCTTTTCACTGCTTTGTTCAATATAGTAAGGTAATGTATCTGTTTTTGTGTGTTTGGTTTAGGATTTTGAGGCTTTAGCTGTTTTTTTTTTCAGATTTGGGGGTTTTGTGTTTAGGCTAATGATATTTACGCTGCGGATTCGTGTAAAGTTACGCCGGCGAAGTTTTCTGGCTCTAAGGAAATTGTGCCATTGCATATTCGTCAACAAGTAAGCTTTTTTTTTTTTAGTGGAAATGCTTTTTTGTTCTCTTTGTTAGTAGATTGGATTGATAATTGGATGTTCTTAGTTGATGTAGGATAAAAATGGATGCTTTTCTTGAATTGTTTTTTCAGGAGAGTGAAAAATGATGTCAGATATAGAATGATAGATGAATTGCATGTTCATGCTGTTGATTGTATTTGAGCTGCTAGGGTAATAGAGTTTGTTGTTGGATGAGAGTTGGGTAATTTTGGAGGTGGGAGGATGAAGGTTGAATACTGGCTAAAACTGGATTCACTTTACGAATTCTTTTTCCGGGGGAGTTAAAAATGATGTTGAGTATAGAATGATAGAACTGTATGCTCATGCCGGTGTTGGTATTTGAGCTGCTAGGGAAATGCAGTTTGTTTTAAGTGGATTGGACGAGAGTTTGTTGATTTTGGAGGTGGTGAGGATGAAGGTTGGATGGAGGCTGAAAATGGATGCATTTTGTGTTATTTTTATCTGGAGAAGTGAAAAATGTTGTTGGAGATAGAATTGAATGCATATGCTGGTGAGGTGGAATATTTTTCATTTCACATACTTTGAAGGGGAACAAATGCTGGAGTTCTTATCGATGGGATCTTGTGATTTTTCTGAACTTAGGGAGTGGAGGGTTTGTCTACATGGATTGGTCGACTTGGTGTCTCAAGTTGAATTAAAACAGGGCAATGTCCCAATCAAAACAACTGAAACTAATGAACTTCCGTTAACCTTTGTTATGTCATGTTTAGTAATGCCATTATTGTCATTTTGCAAATAAACTTGTTTCTAATATGTGATGTGACTTTGCAAATGAACACGGGTCGGGGAAAACATTCAAATTAATTCTATCATGGTATCAGAGCAACCCTAAATCCATCTTCTTCGTACCAAGCCGCCGCCAAGGAATTTTGTTCTCTGTAAATAAATCTTCTCTACACACACCTCCCCAGCTATTTCCACCTTTCCCTTTCCCTTCCTTCTCCCTTGGCTCAAAAGAGCTGCTAACCGTTTCCCCCATCCTCTCTGCTGTTCCCCCACTCTTTGACATCGAACCAGTGCAGCCTTCCTTCTCTCCCTCTCAGCTGCTCCCTTTTCCAGCCGCCAGCTCACCATGAACCGTTTCCATGCAAGACCAGCCACCCGCACACTCCATTTCTGAAGCTGACTGACCCAGCCTTCGTCATTTCTATCTCCTTCCCCCTTCATAATTTTTTTTTTTCCCTTCTTCTGGCCAGCTAAGAGTTGAGCTCCCGTCTCCCCCCGTAGCTTTCCCTCTTCTTCTCCTTCGGTCCCAGCGTCTAGGCTGCCTCAAACCTGCCTCCCCACAAACACCATGACAGAGCACACATCCGACCCAGCACACTCCCCCCCTTCTCCTCCTCCTCCTAGACAACCTCCCAGACCTCATCCCTCTCATCCTGCTCTTGCAGTATCCAACATCAACACCTTCATCAAAGTCACCTTAGACATTGAAAGGGGCCAATACATTACGTGGTCGGAGCTATTTAAAATCCATGCTAGGGCTTATCAAGTTCTTGATCATATCATTCCTTCCTCAGCAGCAGAGATGAAGCAGGACACATCTCTTCAAGACACGGACCCTGACCTCTGGTCCCGTGTTGATGCCATTGTTCTACAATGGATTTACGGCACTATCTCTGAAGATCTTCTAAACACCATCCTTGAACGTGACTCCACCGCTGCACTTGCATGGAACAGATTGAGGGACATTTTCTCGGACAATAAAAACTCTAGGGCTCTTTATCTAGAACAAGAATTTTCAAAAGTTCAAATGGAGCATTTTACAGATGCCTCATCCTACTGTCAACATCTTAAGTCCCTCTCGGATCAGCTGTCAAATGTTGGATCACCTGTAACAAATGAAAGGTTGGTTCTTCAACTTGTTTCGGGTTTAACTGATGCTTATGCCAGTGTTGGTTCCCAGATTCGTCATGGTGATTCTCTTCCTCCCTTTTACAAAGCACGATCTATGCTGGTTTTGGAGGAGACCGCAAGGATGAAAAAGGCTGCCCAGACCTCTTCCAACTCTGCCTTCTTTGTCTCTCCAGTCGCCCATTCCAGTGGCCATACAGCTGGAAATCCATTCCACCACCGCTCCAATCACACTTCCAACCGAAGCTCCTCCACCCGTAATAGCAGAGGAGGTGGCAGTGGTGCCCGTAGTAGCAAAGGCAGAGGAAGGGGTGGTGGCCGTGGAGGCCAGTTGCACCAGCAACAGTACACTACACCCTGGCAGCCAATGTCCTCACAGCAGCAGCAATGGTCTTTTCCTCCTTGGGCTGGGCCGTGGCAACCTTGGGCTACACCCCCATGCCCATACCCAACAGCAAGCCACTTGTCTCACCAGCCTAGTTCTCAACGTCAGACAGGCCTTCTTGGGCCAAGGCCACAACATGCCCACATGGCAGCCTCTACACAGCAGGCCCCATCATCTTATGCTCCAACCGACATTCAAGCAGCTATGCATACACTCTCAATTACTCCTCCTAACAATCAATGGTACATGGACACCGGAGCCACATCTCATATGACCGCAAACGGAGGTAATCTTACGTCTTATTTCAATATGAGCAACAATCGTAATATTATTGTTGGTAGTGGTCATACTATTCCAATTATTGGTTGTGGAAACGCATTACTACTTAACCCCAACCCTTCTTTCTCTTTGAATAATGTCTTGCATGCCCCAAAATTGATTAAAAATCTTGTCTCTGTGAGAAAATTTACCATTGACAATGATGCTTCTGTTGAATTTGATCCTTTCGGTTTTTCTGTGAAGGATTTTCAAACAGGGATGCCTTTATTGAGATGTAACAGCACAGGTGACCTATATCCAGTTACCACAACACCACCCATTGGAATCTCACCACCATCAACTTTTACCGTTTTGTCTCCTGAATTATGGCATAGTCGTTTAGGACACCCAGGAGCTCCTGTTTTAAGCTCTCTTCGTAAAAACAATTTAATTGTTTGCAATGAATTCCAAGATAATTTTGTTTGTCATTCATGTCCTCTTGGGAAGCAAGTTAAATTACCTTTTTATGACTCTCTCTCATATACCTCTTTGCCTTTTGATATTGTGCATAGTGATATTTGGTCATCCCCTACTCTTAGCTCGGGTGGTCATCGCTATTATGTTTTGTTTCTTGATGATTTCACGAATTTTCTATGGACCTCTCCAATTGCCACTAAATCTCAAGTGCACTCCATTTTTCTATCATTTCGTACTCATGTTAAGGCACAATTTGAAAGGGAAATCAAATGTTTCCAATGTGACAATGGCGGGGAGTATGATAATGGACCATTTCATAAATTTTGTCAATTAAATGGAATGACCTTTCGATTCTCTTGCCCTCATACATCTCCTCAAAATGGAAAAGCCGAGAGAAAAATTCGTACCATCAATAATATCATCCGCACTCTCCTCGCTCATGCCTCTCTCCCATCCTCCTTTTGGCATCATGCACTTCAAATGGCCACCTATCTTCTTAACATACTCCCCAACAAAAAGCTTGCTTTCCAACCACCCACAAAAATTCTCTATCAAAAAGACCCGTCCTACTCTCACCTTCGAGTTTTTGGGTGTTTATGCTATCCTCTTCTTCCATCTACCTCTAGAAATAAATTGCAAGCTCGGTCAACACCATGTGTTTTTTTAGGGTATCCATCTAATCATAGAGGTTATAAGTGTTATGAGTTATCGAGTCGTAAAATACTTATTTCACGGCATGTGACTTTTGATGAACATACATTCCCTTTTTCTAAATTACATGCTCCTCAATCTCCTACTTATGATTTTTTGGATGCAGGAATTACACCTCTCTTTCACTCACCTAATCAACCAAATCCATTTGAAGCCCAAGTCTATCCCACCCCACTCGTTGATCCACCGGCCCAACCTACACCTCCTCTACAGGCCCAACAAACACCACTCATCACCCCAATTCTTACTTCTCTAGTTAGGGACCTCTCCCCGCACCAATCCGCTTCCCCTAATCGGACGCTGCCCAGCCCATCCAACTCCTCACCACGGCCCATATCTCCTTCTCCCACCGATCAACCAAATTCACACAGTCCACCTCCTTCAATGGACACAACCCAAGCCATTCCACTTGACCGTCCACCTCACTCTCCACAAATGACAACACGATCCCAACATGGTATTTTTAAGCCCCGCAAATTCCTTAATCTCCATACCTCATCTGATAACTCCATTTCTCCATTGCCCACAAATCCCCGTAATGCATTCCATGATCATAATTGGAAAATGGCCATGAAAGACGAATATGATGCTCTTATTGAAAATAAGACGTGGGACTTGGTACCCCGTCCAGTTAATGCTAATATCATTCGAAGTTTGTGGATTTTCAGGCATAAGAAGAAATCTGATGGTTCTTTTGAGCGGTATAAAGCCCGTCTTGTTGGTGATGGTGCAGGTCAGCAAACGGGTATCGATTGTGGTGAGACCTTTAGTCCGGTGGTCAAACCGGCCACTATTTGAACGGTACTCAGTATTGCTTTATCTAAATCTTGGTGTCTTCATCAATTGGATGTAAAGAATGCTTTTTTGCATGGGAATCTCGAGGAAACAGTTTATATGCATCAACCTCCTGGCTTCTGAAGTTCAGAACACCCAGATTATGTTTGCTTGCTTAAGAAGTTCCTTTATGGGCTTAAGCAAGCCCCTCGTGCTTGGTACCAACGTTTTACGGATTATGTGACTACATTGGGTTTCTCTCACAGTATTTCAGATCATTCTTTATTTATTTATCGTCAGGGCAACGATATGGCATATATTCTTCTTTACGTGGATGACATTATTCTTACTGCATCTTCAGCTGCTCTTCGCCAATCCATCATGTCTAAGCTTGATTCTGAGTTTGCTATGAAGGATTTGGGTCCCCTAAGTTATTTTTTTGGCATTTCTGTTACCAGACATTCAGGAGGTCTCTTTCTTTCCCAAAAGAAATATGCCGAGGAAATCATTGAGCGGGCCGGTATGTCTTCTTCTAACCCATCTCCTACACCGGTGGACACGAAAGCCAAACTCAGTATCTCTTCAGGAAATCCTTATCATGATCCAACTGAGTATCGTAGTCTTGCTGGCGCCTTACAATACCTGACATTTACAAGACCGGATATTTCTTATGTTGTTCAGCAAATTTGTTTGTTTATGCATGACCCCAGAACTCAACACATGTCTGCTTTGAAGCGTATCATTCGCTACATTAAGGGCACTATCGAATTTGGTCTCCACCTTTATCTCTCTTCAGTTCATAAACTCATTTCCTACACCGACGCCGACTGGGGTGGTTGTCCAGACACCAGACGGTCGACTTCAAGTTATTGTGTCTATCTTGGGGACAACTTAATCTCTTGGTCTGCAAAAAGACAACCGACCTTGTCCAGGTCTAGCGCTGAGGCTGAGTATCGTGGGGTAGCTAATGTAGTGTCTGAATCTTGTTGGATTCGAAACTTACTCTTGGAGCTACATTGTCCTATTCCGAAAGCCACTTTAGTATATTGTGATAATGTCAGTGCGGTGTATTTGTCTGGTAACCCAGTTCAACATCAACGCACTAAGCATATTGAGATGGATATACATTTTGTAAGAGAGAAAGTCGCTCGTGGTCAAGTTCGAGTTCTCCACGTCCCTTCACGTTATTAGATTGCTGACATCTTCACTAAGGGACTTCCGCTGCAACTATTTGATGATTTTAGAAATAGTCTCAACATTCGATCACCTCCAGTTTCGACTACGGGGGTGTATTAGAATATGTAAATAAATCTATTATGCGCCACCTAGACTCTCCACTGTCATGTATTTATATCAGCTTTCAAATGAATGACAGGGACGGGGAAAACATTCAAATTAATTCCATCAAGGACATCCATCAGCATTCGGATTCTTCCACTGACTCCCACCATTCTTTTGGTTTTAGATGGATTTTTTCCAGAGGAGGAGGAGGAGATGGCTAGTCATTGTCAAACAGCTGAAGAAAAATTAGATGCTTTAATATGTTGGAGAGTATGGCAAATCAGTTTTGCATTACAAATGTTTGCAAGTTCAGGTAAATATACCAATCTCAGAATCCTTAACTTTGGGAGACTGAACTTTGTGATGGAACAGCTTCTTCTCCCATAATCCCTTCTTCATCATTTTGTCGCAGGAGTATGCTTTAATTTCTTCCAGGTTTATGACATTTGGCAGCAACATAAGAGGGAACACCTTCTCCATGCGTGTACATCGATAACAAGGCCAGAAATCATGCCACTAGATGGCAATAGTGATGAAGCTCAACAAGACCATGCTATCACAGTCCTTAATCATGACCTCCAGTTCCCTTGCATACTTCAATGATGAAACATCGCATATACCTGAAAATCTCTTCTGCTGACTCTGAAGTCATTCAAACCCGAGTGTTTTACTTGTGTGAAAATTTGTATTCATTATCCTATATTCATATTCATTAACACAATCGGACAAAAATTTTGTAGATGCCCAGTGCTTGAGATTTGAGAGACGCTGCGAGGTCAGAGACTTGTTAAAAATGGCATTTCAAAGTTTCTGACTTCCTCAGGCAAGCTTCTCCTTTTCCTATAATTATAACTGGAGCATGTACTAAGAATACAGGAATATCTTTCCTTTATTTTCCCCTTTATATTTGTATTCTACTTTGAAAAAATAATTTATTACTAGTTAATGATTTAAGGTGACTTGCAGAATAGATCTATTCTTTTATTAGGTTACTTTAATGATCAATCAATATAATGTTTTTTTAGATGTTCATCGTGGAGAAATTTGATAGGATGGATATATAATGTTAAATTTTAATTACCAAAAAAAAAATGAAAAAATTTATTTGTGCTCATTATAAACTGACAATATAAATAAAGAATATTTCATTTGAACCAGTCTGGATGTTTGATGATGGCGGAATTTGAAAAAGGTCTTACATGTTTTTTATAGGCTAGGAAACAGAGAATTCAAAAATAAACAATAATTTCCAAAAAATATATAGGGAAAATAATCAAATTAGACTAAAACAGTATCTTTTGGGCCTGCCAATAAATAAATTTTCTATTATTAATATTTTAAATTATTATTCCAGTTTGACGTGAGCAAGCCTGCACTCATCCACGCCTGCTAAGAAACCGCAAAGCCACCTGCATCAACGTTAATCAAGTTAGTTGAGATGACGAGAATCAACAAGAGAAAAGATGGCATTCTATGATTTACTTGTGCTTCTCACAAAATACGACATCGTGTGGCTTAGGAACCATTCAATAGATTCTAATTCATTAACCTTAAATTAAAAGCAAATTGAGAGATTGAGAAATAACGATGCTTACCCATCTTTTTTTTGAAAGATGTGTATATTATATAAGCGTCAAAGTTTGACGGGAATAGTACAAAAGCTACACAATATCTTAATATGGCATAAAGTCATATGAAGGATAAAGCGCAGCTTAAGATAAACCAAAGCAAAGAAAACCATACAAAATCCATCCAAATGAGCTGAAGCTAAATAATCCTCAACAAAACAAAACAGAAAATACTCAGACATAATGAGAGAAGAAACAATAGCAAGCCCATAGAAAAATGGTGGATTCAAAGCCAGGCAACAAATTCACTTGATCTCCGCACTCCTTGTTTAGCCAAGCCATCTGCCATGCAATTACTTTCACGAAAGATATGAGAGAAGGTGATTGAACCAAAATATGCTTTCAGTCTATTAACATAGGAGAACAAATTATGATGCTTCCAGGGACGACTGAGAGGATTATTCATCCAGCGAATAACATTGACAGAGTCAGATTCGATGATGAGATGTTGATGCTGTAAACGGCAATTAGATGTTGATAGATCAATGGCTTTCACAATAGCCCTTAACTCAGCAATATTAGAGTCTAAAATACCAACTGGAGCAGAGAACATACCGAGCACATGGCCATGATGATTTCGCAGCACACCACCTATTCCAGAGGGGCCTGGCTTACCAAAAGAAGAGCCGTCCACATTCCATTTGAGGATATTAATCATAGGAGGAGACCATATATTTTTAATCCTGAAAGAGTGAGCATTGGACCACCGAAGCAAGCCATCTGCCGATCTGATCAGATCTGTAGGGGAGTATGGAAAATCTGAATGGATAGCTTTTAGCCAAAGACATAGACGGTGATAATTAAGAAAAAAAAATTGAGTCATAATCAGGTGTCTTCTGTTGGAAAATGAGATATCATTTCGAAGGAGCCAAAGAGACCAATGCCACTGAGAAGAACAACATCAACCATGCCTTCCTTTGAAAATTACCATGCACCATGGAAGACCATTGAGACCGCATATCTGAGAAGCTCTTTGGGCAACACCAAACTAAACCCCACCACTTAATGATTTTGGACTAAATGAGCCAATGCTTATGGCAGTGAAGCAGAATATGGTCCACCGATTCTGCTTCAACAAGGCAGATAGGGCAATTTGATTCTGAGCTACTCAAGATACCTCTTCGAACCAACATACATCGGGTGTTGAGTCTGTTAATGATAGCCATCCAGCAAAAGATCTCTACCTTAGGAGGGACAATACCTTTCCAAAATCCAGCAAATGAGAATGCATTGATTGTGGAAGGCTTTGGACTCAACAATCCGCAAAGAGATTTCACTGAAAATCTTCCTGAATTATTGTCCTTCCAAATTAGTCTATCCTCTCCATCTTTGTCAATGAGAACTAGTGATAGGATTGCATATAGTTGATCAAGCAAGCCAATGTTGCGCCCCCGTAGTGGACGTATCCATGAAAAAAACCAAATCCACTCATACCCTTCCCACATTCCCATCTTAGCAATGGTGGCATCTTTGTCATTGGATAATTGGAAAAGAGTAGGGAAGTGATCTGCTAAACAGTGGTTATTAAGCCAGCAATCAAGCCAAAACAAAGTTTTCTTGCCATTTCCGATAAGGACCAAAGATTGCTCATTCACAATATCCTGCAACTTATTATTTCTCACACAATGATTGACAATCCGGGACCATGTAGTTGCAGTTCCTGGAATAGGAGCTTGCAGCAGCAGATTAGAGCAATTGGTGTTGTGGATGCTTTTGATCACACCCTTCCACATACTTGATTCCTCCAACCTAAACCTCCATAACCATTTAAAGAGCAGAGCTGTATTTTTATCCCTTAAAGAACCAATCCCAAGACCACCCGCATGTTTTGGAAGAGTAACAGTTGCCCAGCTAACATTGCATATTTTGTGCCTTTCTGCATTTCCAGACCAGAGGAAGGATCGAAGTTTCTGATCAATTTTGGAGGCTACCGAAGTAGGCATGGGGAACATAGATAGGTAGTAGATGGGGAGATTGCTGAGCACAGATTTAATCAAGCACAAACGACCCCCAATAGATAAGAATCTGCCTTTCCACGAAGCCAACCGATAACTGATATTGCGCAAAATAGGGTTCCACATTGTAGCTCTGCCCAAGTTTCCACCGATCGGGAGCCCAAGATACATGAGAGGCAACTGATCCTGCTTGCATCTGAGAAGCTGAGCTGTGAAGGTACATGTATGAGCTGCTACACCCACACCCACAATACTGCTTTTATGAAAATTGACCTTCAGCCCTGAGACAAGTTCAAAGCATAATAGGATACGTTTAATGTTCTGCATGCTATGAAGAGAGTCTGAGCTGAACATAAGGGTGTCATCCGCAAACTGAAGGTGAGATATGACAAGCCCTGAATTGGCAATGTTTATACCCGAAATCAAACCTAAATCACAGCCACGCTGCAACATACAACTCAAACCCTGGACTGCAATGTTGAAGAGAAACGGAGAGAGAGGGTCTCCTTGGCGTAGGCCTTTAGCTAAGCAGAATTCCTCCGTGGGAGACCCATTAACAAGCACAGACATTTTTTCCGTTGATATGCATTGCATTATCCACCCTCTCCATCTACTACTGAAGCCCATACTAGCCATGATTTCATTAATATATTCCCATAACACCGAATCAAAGGCTTTATGAAAATCTAGTTTGAAAAGATAAGCTTTACCCTTTGTCTTCTTGATGAAAGAAAGGACCTCATTTGCAATCAAGACGCTGTCTAAAATTTGCCTCCCTTTGATGAAAGCATTTTGATGATGAGAGATGACCTCTGGCATAACATGTTTCAACCTAGTTGCAAGAATCTTTGAGAAAATCTTGTATAGGCTGCCCACCAAACTAATAGGTCTGAAATCCGATAGCTTGTTAGCACTTTTAATCTTTGGAATAAGAGTAACGAAGGTGCTATTGATACCTGAAGGGAGGAGATTAGTCTGATAGAATTCATCAACCATCTGGATAATGTCCTCACCTATAATGTTCCATGCTTTCTTGATGAAAAGAAAGTTAAAACCATCAGGACCTGGAGCTTTATTTCCATCACAATCCCACACAGCTGCTTTAATCTCTTCTGCAGAAAATGGAAATTCAAGAGCAGCCGAGGAGGAAGACTTCAGCCTTGAGAATTCTAGGTTTGTACATGACGCTCTAGGTCTGTTCTGGTGGGAGTATAAGTTGCGGAAAAAGTGAAAGACAGCTAGCTTCACCTCATTTGGTTTAGATAAGATCTTTCCATTAACCTCCAAGCATGCAAGCTGATTCTTTTTCTGTCTTGTTGTTGCAGCTAAATGAAAGAATCGGGTATTTTTATCTCCAAGCTTACACCACTGAATTCTTGACTTCTGATGCCAGGCAGACTCTTGAGCTCTATACAGGATTTTGAGCTGGGAGGCAATGGATTTACTTCTAATTAGTTCATCAGAATTCAAGACCCTGCACTCATTTTGACGATCCATTAAGTCAGCTTCAAGTTCCAGTTCTTCAATTCTATCATTCATGTTTCCCACAGAAGCTTTACTCCATTGTCGACATCTCTCTTTCAACATCTTTAGAGCTGGGACCATTTTCCTTGTACCAGATTTGGAAACCGTGATTGAGCTCCAGAAGCTCTGAATCATAATCCTGAAATCAGACGCAAGCCACCAGCAATTCATGAAGCGAAAAGGTTTCGGGCCCCAATTTGTATGATCTAGCAACAGATGCAAAGGCCTATGATCGGATGAATATTTTGAGAGACCAAATAAAGTGGAGGATGGGAAAGCCTGCAACCAATCCCCCGAGAGAAATATTCTATCAATCCGGCTTGCCGCATTACCTCGAGACCATGTAAATTTTCTTCCATTTAAGGGGAGCTCTATAAGATTACAAACATCAATGCAATTTTTAAATCTTGACATGGAAGATGTGATTTGTGAGCTTCCTTTCCTATCTGATGGAAATAAGGTTTCATTAAAATCACCCGCAAGACACCACGGCTTGCTAACACTGTCCCTGAATGTAACAAGATAAGTCCATAGCTCATTCTTCAGGATCCCAATATTCGGAGCATATACAAAAGAGACTAGACAATCTAGATTGGATCGAGTGAAGGTGCCTTCGATATGCAAAACACGACCATTCATAGCAACAGAACAACTAGAGACACAAAATAGATTCGGATTCCAAATACATAATATCCCCCCTGAAAGGCCCAATGAGGGAACTACATACCAAGCCTTAGGATGACGACCCCATATAGCAGTAATAGTGAAATCATTCAAAGTTTCCAATTTTGTTTCCAAAATACCCAGGATATGAGGATTAAATTTTCTACCGAGATTCCTCAAACATCTCTTTTTTTCTCTGCCCCCTAATCCACAAACATTCCATACAATTATACTACCCATAGAAGTGATTTCAGAGACCATACCTTCAGACTATATACAGAAGCAAATCACGTCTTTTTCCTTAGGATCCACTCTTCCTGTTCTTGATCTAGGAATCCCTGCAGAGTCTGAGTCATGAGTGTGCTATCGTCATGCCCTTAAAGAATAGCTTTTCCAACTTCCCAGCAAGCAGTGGCTTCGGCCCAGTTATCAGAATGTGCAGGCTCATATGCTTCATCACCAGCATTGATGTCGGGTCTGTATCTTGAACTACTTGCCTCATCCTCACTAATCAATTCCTTACCAGATTTGATAATAGCATTTCTATTCTTTATCCCATTATCAGAAACTGAATATTCAACAATTACAGTCTCTGATTGCATACCGTTGTGTTTTCCCATATGACGTGATTTCCTCCTCCTAAGAGATTTTGTTCTGCGTGTGAGCTTTTTTGCGTGTTTTCTATGGGATTTCTTGTTTCCTACTTCCAGAGCCGTAAGCTCATATGGATCAGCAATAGGAGTGATGAAGGTTGAAAAATATGGCCCAATGCTTGTTGAATCACGATTGTTTTCCGATCCTATGCTTGAAGATTTCTGTTGTTTCTTACGGCCCATATTCTGTAGGAGTCCACTGTCATAAATGATATTTTGATCCAGCCCATCCTTAACAGGAAAGCAAGAAACTTGTTGCACAACTACCTCTCTGCATGCAACTGAATCCACCTCGACACATACAAAGGGGACCAAGGCTAATCGATTATCAACTTCGGACGTACTCTCATAAGATAAACCTGTATGACTACAAAATTCAGAAATTTCTGGGTAGAGGTACATCGGTGAAACTGCAGACCAGGTGAGTGTGCTAGCAATCTGAGTTTGGGAGCCCAATAATCCGGTGAATTCATATTCAAATTCGGGTTTTTGATTTGTCTCTATGTGAGTCGTTGCTGCTCTATTAGTTTCCTCACAAAAATCATCTTCGTCGTCTTCGGATAGCACAGATGTTGAACACAATGATACATCCATAGAGTGTTTGATTGTTATGAGAGAGGGGATAAACTCACCTTTGATTTCCTTCAAACTGACCTCAACCTGCACTCCATCGAGCTGAAGCAATACTTGATCATGTAAAGGTTCCAGCGTTGTGGTTCGAATAAGAACCCTAATACCTGATATGGACCCCTGACTAACACAGGAAGTGTCATAACCTACAATATTTCCCCATCTCTGAAGCAAAATATTGATACAGTTTCTGTTCCACCCTTCCATTGGCAAACCAAATATGGAGATCCAAGCAAATATGTCATATGCTCTAGTCCTTGTTTCCCACTGTCTGAGATTGCTGAATAGTGAATGTAGAACATATACTTTATTCATTTGTTCTTGCATTGAGGATGACTAATCCACATAGGTAATAATCACCTGACTAGCTCCCAAAAAACGAAAGCTCATAGCTTTGACACTTGATTTTAAAACTGTTGCCTCCAGTGTTGCTAAATCCACATTTGGCAAGATATTTCCCACTAAGCTCCTATGCAACCATTCCTGATCCTCAACCGTGGAGTTGTATTGTATCATTCTCCTCGTCGTTGTGCCCATATGTTGTGGTTGAGATGTGAGTACCTCAGCAAAGGATCTATTATCTCTGAACATAAGTTGGGGTTTATGAGGTGATGCATGTTTGGGTAGGGGTTTAGTAGGTGATGCATGTTTGGGTATGGGATTAGAGGATTGAAGCTTAGCTGGGTTCACCCTCAATTTATAGGAATCGAACCAAATTTTACTAGCTTGGTCACAAATATCAAATACAGGCAGTGGAGATAGTATGTCCACAAAACCAAAGCGTCGGCCAAGAACTGTTTTTCGTTTGGACAGAAATAGTTTGATAACCCGGCCAAACTTGCCGAAAGTCTTTTTCAGGTCTTGATATTCCACCCACGCGGGGAATCTCTCAAAAAACAACTTTAGATGGTCAGTACCAGGAGGGGAATTAACATGAGATGCCGGGCTAAAAGTTTTTGTGGGGGGTGCAGATGGAAAGACAGGGGAGGCAACCTTGTTTGAAGGAAAAATGACAGGATAATCTGATGGATTTAGGTGAGGAGATGTTATTGTGGGTGGTTGAGGTAGGGTCTGAAGATGTGTAAGGACGGGCATTTTGGGGTGGCTTTTGGTGGGGGGTGCAGAGGATTCAGGCGGCATATTTTGAGATATTGCAATTGTATATCTGGTCTGGATGAGAATACAAGACAGTTGAATTTAGTATTTTAGAAATGGGTAAAGTTGCTGACTATTAGGCTGTTGAGTGGGGGAGATCAGAGAAGAAGAAATGAGGGCTGTGTGATGATGATTGGGTTGTGGGAAAGAGAAGGAAAATGAGTGATGTTCTTAGGGGAGGGGGAAACGGTGAGTCTTGTTTGTGAAAGGGAAGCTGGTCTGGTTTACTGATTTGTTGTTGTTCATCGTTGACACTGTTGTGATTTGAAGATCTAAAGCAAGTTGAGCAAAGATAGAAAAACGAAGACAACCTCAGATCATCAACTGTCATCACCAAAAACCTCCACCCAGAAGACCTTAATCCTTCTCACGGCAGGAAACATTTTTTAATGATGAGATGGGATACCAGAAGAAACAAGAATCCCATTCAGAGGATTGCAACGATAGAAGAATCAAAAGCCGCTTGACTGGTCTGTTGGAGGGTGAAGCTCCTATCTTGCTTTCGAGATCCCCTGCTCTGGACGAAGGGTCCTGGTGCTGCTGGTTGGTTGGATCCAAGCCTTCTCTGTTTTCACCCGTGCTTCCTTACTCCTCTGCTCTCTGACGCTCCTCTCCCTGTGATTTCGATCTTCTCTCTGTCCCCCGTGCTGCCTTGCGCCTCTGCTCGTTGTCTCTTCTCTGTGAAAGAAATATGTTTCACCGACCTGGGCTAAGTGACAGATCTGGATTTTGTGGAGGGGGGCTGGAGGTGCTGGTGGGGCTAAGTTACGGATCTGGATTTGCTGGAGTTGGTGGAGGTGGTTGTGGTGGAGATGGTGGAATCTCTGAAATTTCCGGTAAGGTGAGTTAGTTATCAGAGTGTCATATGGACATGTTGTTGGTCTTCCAGGAAGCGGATCCGGCGAGGGGTGCTCTAGTGAAGGCGTGGGGGTATGCGGTGGCTGATGATAGTCTCCTCGTGTGGTGGACAGCACGCCAGCTTTGCAAACGATCGTTGTTGTGTGTGGAGGAAGAGAGGGTTCCGATGCTTACCCATCTTATCCAAACTCTACAAAGGGACGAAGGACATCCTTAGCATTAGGATGCTCCCACTCAACTACTGACTCCCACCATTCTTCTGAATCTATATTTATTTCTTTAAGAGGAGGAGGAGATGGCTGGCCATTTTCAAGCAACGAAAGATAAATTCCCATCCTCTTCAGCTTCTCACATTTTGTTACTTGAATGTATTGGAGAGAATCGCAAATCAGTTTTGCACTACAAATGCTTCTGAGTTTTGGTAAACTAATCCATACCAGAGTTCTTAACTGTGGGAATTTCAGTTCAGTGCTGCTGCTGCTTTCTTCACCCATATCCCCTTCTTCATCCGATCTTGCTCCACCTATTATCTTCTCCATTTTCTCACATCCTTCAACAATAATCTCTTTTAGGTTTACAAGGCGAATCCAAGAAGATGGAACCAAGATTTCTATGATATTGCAATTTCTTACTTCAATTACTTCGAGAGAATCGCAAATCAGTTTTGCACTACAAATGCTTTTTAGTTCTGGTAAATTTTTCAAGCACAGTTTTGTCAACTTTGGGAGTTTGAATTTGGTGTTTCTGATGCTGCTTTCTTCAACCATATCCCCTTCTTCATCCGATCTTACTCCACCTATTATCTCCTCCATTTTCTCACATCCTTTAACAATAATCTTTTCTAGGTTTACAAGGCGAATCCAAGAAGATGGAACCAAGATTTCTGTGATACTGCAATTCTTTACTTTAATTACTCGGAGAGAATCGCAAATCAGTTTTGCACTACAAATGCTTTTTAGTTCTGGTAAATTTTTCAAGCGCAGTTTTGTCAACTTTGGGAGTTTGAATTCGGTGTTTCTGATGCTGCTTTCTTCCCCCATATCCCCTTTTTCATCCGATCTTGCTCCACCTATTATCGCCTCCATTTTCTCACATCTTTCAACAATAATCTCTTCTAGGTTTACAAGGTGAATCCAAGAAGATGGAACCAAGATTTCTCTGATACTGCAATTCCTTACTTTAATTACTTCAAGAGAATCACAAATCAGTTTTGCACTACAAATGCTTTTTAGTTCTGGTAAATCAATCAATGTCAGGTATCTTAACTTTAGGAGTTTGAGATCGGTGTTTCTGATACTGCTTTCTTCACCCATATCCCCTTCTTTATCCGATCTTGCTCCATTTATTATCTCCTCCATTTTCTCACATCCTTCAACAAAAATCTCTTCTAGGTTTACAAGGCAAATCCAAGAAGATGGAACCAAGATTTTTGTGATACTGCAATTCCGTACTTCTGGGAATATTGATATTCAAATTACCTAAAAAAAACATTTTACTTCTGGGATCGCTGTACTTAAATTCCCCAAGTTCGTCTTCCCTGAACTGTCCTATAGCAATTTTGTATGTGCTTAGTGATTGGGTCTCATCCTGAGATTTGAGATACTCCACGTAGTTAGAGTGATCTTCAAAATGGCATTGCAAACTTTCCAACTTTCTCAAGCATCCTACTTCCTTTCCTTCAACTGTTACTGGAGCATATATATGTTTAAACAATCTACCATTGTTAAAAATAAATTCGTCTAGTATCAAGACTTTCAGCTGAGAGAGTTTAGGTAGTGGGATGTTTAGGTAATATCCCACTAGGAAACTTCTTTTCACCACATCCATTCATTCTTAGATACCTCAGGCTGGATAGACATTCCATGCCATGAGGAATTTTTTCAAGTGGAGCGTGAGAGAGATCTAACCTCTTCAGAGCCCTGAGCTTTTTCAATGATGGTACACGGCTTAACCTCCCACAATCTTCGAGCAACAATGAAGTGAGGCCCACCAAATCAGAGACAGAATGTGGCAAACATTCAATAGCCGTGTTAGACAGATCAAGGACCTTGAGCCCATGTATTTGCTCGAAAAATGAACCCGCAATGAATCGCAACCTATCATTATTACATAACAATAAGGTTGACAGATTTGGACACCTCACTGAATGGCTGGAATAAATCTCTTCAATTTGGTTGTGCATTAGTGAAACAGTCGTAAGGTTCTCAGTCCACTCCTCTGCATCCGACAATTCTTCCAATTGTGCACCGGCTTTAACAATGGCGTGAGAGTTCTCTTCTAGTATTTGGATGGCCATATCCCTAATCAAGTCATGCATCTTGACAAATGTACCACCATATAATCTTTCCAATAGGCAAACATTTTCAAGTCTATTAAGCATTGTGTGGCCTTTGTTAATTTCTGCCCCCCTACTCTTCTGCCCTTTTACCACTCCCTCGTCAATCAAATAAGCTATCAGATTCTCTCTACGGATCTGAAAGTCTTCTGGAAATAATGCACAATACAAGAAACATAGTTGCAGAGCTCTATCACTTAGGTGGGTGTAACTAAATCTCAATATCTGAAAGACCTCCTTTTCCACTTTATCTTCAATAACTCTTGATTGTCTGAGGTCCTCCAAAGCATCGCTCCATTCGTGGATGTCATCTACCCCCTTCATGGTTCCGGCAATTGTTTTAATTCCCAGTGGCAAACCATCACACTCCCTTGTTATAGATTTTGCAATTTGTTCCACTTCTGGAGAAAGTCGTGTGTCATGTCCAAGTATCTCCGTGATCAAAGTCCAAGCTTCTTCATCAAAGAGAGGATTCACTCTGACATTGTTTTTACTATTCAAGTCATGCATCGTTTGAAAGATTTAAATAAAGACATTTAGCAATAAAATTTTGCAATCTATAAATGCTGAAATCTCGAGACACGGTCACCCAGTAAACATGATGAGAAATATCTGCACTTTGTAGAAGCTTGTTATAGATATGTTTCAGCATTGTGGTTTTACCGGCTCCCCCCATCCCGTAAATGCCAATGGTTGAGACTTTATCATCCATCAACCAAGACCATATCACATTCCAATTCTCTTTGAATGCTCGACCCACTAGCTTTGTAGAGCCCGTAGGTAAAGGAGCTCCTTTAGTCTCACTTGTGTCGTGTTTAGGCCCTACAGAAGAGCTAGCTCCTGCACCAGGCTGCACTGATCTTCCACTATTGTTCTCCATATCCTCCTCCTCCACTGGTTCTTTCCTCATTCTATCCATGTTCTGCACATCATTCATAATGGCATCATTGTTTACTGCTGGAGAACAGAGTTGATCATCATATCTTGCATGGCCAAGACATAATAGATCTGCTGGTTGGGATGAATCTTCTCGAGGCTCATCGACCTGATTAATTGATTGCCTGTCATGAGAGCTACCTCTCTCCAGAAGCGGCGCTTGCTCTGTTCTCGGTATAGTCTCAAATGCATCATGCGGAAGCTCTTCAGGGGAATTACGACCCCATGGAAGCTCAGTCTCTGGACTAGCTTGCTCAGTTAGTGGTCTAGTCTCTGGTGCATTATGCACAAGTTCAGTCCTTCCTCTAAACAAATCACATGCAATTTCCCCAGTGAAAAAAGGTTCTCCTTGTGCCATTTCTACATGTATCACCTTATTGTTATGTTCTTGAGCAGAAGCTGAAATTGCACAAGATAATGGATCTCCTCTAGTCTCACTTGTGTTGTATTTAAGGACTCCAGAAGAGCTAGCTCCTGCGCCAGGCTGTGCTACTCCTCCGATCACATTTTCTGTATCATCATCCATTAACAAATTAAGCATCTCCTCCCAGCTTTTGCCAATCATATCTGGTGCTTGTATCCTTGTTGCATCTCCTGACAAATTGTCAACTTCATTGTTTTGTTCTTGTGGACTGGTTGAAATGGCATTATGATTCACATTGCCTCTAGAAGAGCTTGTTGGGCGCGGAATCCGGTGACCGGTGATGAACTGATTTTTGCTCATCGGAGGGGTAAGCACACTGAGACACAATTTTTTACGTGGTTCGGCAAAACCGCCTACATCCACGGGAGAGAGTCCATTTTATTAGAGTAGAGAAAGAATACAATAAATACATGAAGGAGGATCATCCACTCAACTCACATCTCTGCTGCTCTTGCAGCTGCATGGCAGCAGCCCTTTCTCTTCTCTTTCTTTTCCACTCTATACAATTCTCACACACACTCTCACGTTTGCTCTCATGCCTCTTTTATAGGCAAATTATGGTCAAAGTTGAGGGGCCAATACTGCCTTGAATTATGGCATGAATTGTGGCACAATTCATGCTCCCACTTGTAGTGGGGTAGGTAGTTACCACAATAATGGCAACATACCTAACAATCACCCCCTTTGTCATTCATGTGGGCAATTGTCCTCTTGCTTCTTCAGCACAAGCTTGCATCCTGCAGCTCTTCCAAGCTTACCATTCCGAGAGCGTCTGTGGCCAAGTTTACAGGTACTCGCCAAACCTTTCAATCACCAGAGTCACCAAAGCACACCCTTGCTTACACCAAAGGATCACTTCAACCAGATGGTCTCACACATCACATCTGAAGAGTGTTAACGCTTGTCTCTGGGACACAACATTCCCCTTCGAGCGTATCAACCATGCTCGGTCCGGAATGATTCACCAAGCCTCACACCAAGGCTTACAACACCCCCTCAAACGGATATTCCAAGTGCGACAGTCATTATTTGAGTATCTTAATATGATCACAAGCCCACCACTCTTCCAAGAGTCTACTCATCCAGGAGTTGCGCCTGCCCTCTATTCCACCATAGGAACCACGCCTTACTTCTCCATGAGTCTCTCGCTCTTAGTCGTAAGAGTCCAGGTAGCTCTCCACTTTTAACCATGGGGGCAGCCCATTAAAGGTTGATCCATATCTATCTCCATACTCTGAGTATTACAATGCCATTACCGAGCTCACCACCTTGACAAGAGTCAACTCATTCCCAGAACCTGCGCATGCCCTCTGCTCCTTCATAGCAGCCGCGTCTTAACGCTCCACAAGTCACACACTTATTGTCCAAGGCAAATGTCTTCTAGCTCATTGATCTTTAGCATGGGGGCAATATCCATGAAAGTCAATCCTGCATTTGTCTTCATACTCATTATAGCCACTTCATTGGCTATCCATCTGTCCACTTATATCTAGCCATCACATCGGCTCTGGGGTGTTCTGAACTTGGGCTCCTATCCTGGCCCTCACACCTTCTCATGAGGTGTCTCCGCTCGTCGTCATGCAGCGGTTTGAACTGGGCTCATATCGTGGCCCTCACACCTTTCATCCAAGGTGTCTCCGCTCGTCGTGGAGCGGTCTCATCCTCCTTCATCGGGATGACTCCAGTGGCTCCAAGATTCTCTACCACCATGTGGACTTGGGAGAGATTACTGCCACTGACTACATAGAAAGAGAAACTTGCGGTATATTCCTCGCAATCCTCCACCTCGATTTCTATGTTTGGAGCTTCTACACCTTTCTGCTTGACAGCTCCACCTACACCACTCTCTTTGGTGTCTTCGCCTTTCATCATAGGCGGTCGTCTTTTATCACAGGCGTTTGCACCCCCTCAATTAGGTGCCTCTACAACAGCTCATCTTTCCATCCTTGCATGCATTGGAAAGGTCCTCGCCTGTTGTCTTCATTAAGAGCACAGGAGACTTCTTGTTGTACAAACTTTAACAGTCTCTGCTTTGAGCTTCTTCTGGAAACACTTCTTCTCCTTGCACCTGTTGTCTCATTACAGTACCTCGTTAGGATCCTTCGGGTACTCCTGCACAATCTCCGTGTGCCCTCGTGCAATATCTGTTCTCCAGATTTGTCTCCCTATTCCTTGCTTATGTTTGACAGCAGCTCATCCCGTCACAACACCTGTCCAAGTCAAAATAGGGTGCCAATCTTCATTCCTTGCTGTATTTCTCTTCCATTATCAAGGTCTTCATCAATTTTCCCCTCGAGAAATCACAGTCACCGATTCTAACTTCTTTGGAGAAATCACCACTCCATCAGATCCTTGATCATGTGGAACCCAACTGTTCCCCTTGTGCCGTCATCTTGCTAGTCTTCAACAGTTTCATAACAAACTGTCACATATACGAAAATAGTACCGTATGGATAATCCTTCCACTAAGCAAGTTCCCAGGAAAGATTGGAGGGGTCACAACGGTCCCGCTTAAAACCCAATCTCCTAGACAGAACTTCTTAGGCTATATCTATCCATTGTACTGTCTCTCCGTATATACAACCATTTGCTAGCTTTGTTGCAGCTTTCCTTTACAAGTGATCTGGACTATACAGGTTTAATACATGATTTCTCAACATCTAGCGAGACTACTAGTGCTTAGATTCGTCAAGATTGGTCTTCGTCAATTTTCACTCTTCACCTCTAATTGTCCACATAACCGGGTGTCTAGAGTATCCCAATTTTCCTTCCTTCAAGGCATTAAATTTCCCCCTCTTAATAGTTCAGCACATGTAATTGGGCAAACATGTGCACCTTCTTCTTCATCATCTTCATCGACCACCATGATGACCTTCAGATGCCTCCTGATCGGGCAATCTCTCTTTAATAATTCACCACCGCCATTTTTGGTCTCGAATCTCAACGATCGGACCGTACCATTGCATCCGGAATGATCAAATTAGCTGGAAACATGTCTGGAATCGTCCAAATCGCACTTCAGACGGCTAAGATTTGATCAACACAATTCTGGCCTGAACAACGGCTCAGATTCAATCTCAGATCCGGTTGCACGTAGGATCAGCTACACTGGATCCTATACCTCGGCTCGCGGCTCGGCTCAGCTCCAACTCGGCTCGGCTCAACTCGGCTCGCGACTGATGACATGGCAGGTGGGCCCCTATGCTGACATGTTGACTAGTCAATTGCTTTGCTGATTGTGTATGATGATGGCATCCTTGCATCATGCTGATGTCATGTTACCGTCACTGTTCATGTCTACTGTTCATAATGACACTGTTCATATGGGTCGGGTCAACTCATCCGGGTGAAGAAGACGCGTGGCATGCGTGGGGCGCGTCTGCGCGCGTGGGCAGACGTCTTGCCGGAGAGTGATGGAGAGTGTGGCCATGTCCGACGTCCGATTTTGACGCCGTTTTCACCAGTGGCTTCGTCTCGGCCTTCTCTACACAGTGGTATGGTCAAAACACCATTTTGACAACTTTTATTTTTGAGAAAAAATCAAACACCACTTTAACCATATGCTCTGATACCAATTGTTGGGCGCGGAATCCGGTGACCGGTGATGAACTGATCTTTGCTCATCGGAGGGGTAAGCACACTGAGACACAATTTTTTACGTGGTTCGGCAAAACCGCCTACATCCACGGGAGAGAGTCCATTTTATTAGAGTAGAGAAAGAATACAATAAATACATGGAGGAGGATCATCCACTCAACTCACATCTCTGCTGCTCTTGCAGCTGCAAGGCTGCTGCCCTTTCTCTTCTCTTTCTTTTCCACTCTATACAATTCTCACACACATTCTCACGTTTGCTCTCATGCCTCTTTTATAGGCAAATTATGGTCAAAGTTGAGGGGCCAATACTGCCTTGAATTATGGCATGAATTGTGGCACAATTCATGCTCCCACTTGTAGTGGGGGAGGTAGTTACCACAATAATGGCAACATACCTAACAGAGCTTCCACCTACGCCAGGCTGCACTAATCTTTCTGTTGCACCTCTCTCCTGAAGCTCCACGTCTTCGAGCGAAAGATCTTCTCGTTGGTGTGCCATCATCATTTCATTGTTCTGTTGTTGTGCTGAAGCTGAAATTGCATTAGTGACCTCGTTATTGCTTGAGCCTGCTACAGTTTTGCGTTTTTTTGCTGGAGGGCCTTCACTTGCTGCAAGGGCTGCATCCTGGACATGTTGAGGCACTTGTCCACAAATTTTAACACCACGGCCTGTAACTCCTGCTAAATGGAATCTGATCCTCGTAATGGGAGTGCCTTTGGCAAAAAAATGCCCACAAAACTTACACCTCATGCTACGATCATCCATCTTTTCAACATATTCCCAAAAAGATGTGTCAACACGATGCAAAACTGGACCATCCCGTCGAAGCATTTTGATCAGTGGCTCTGTAGAAAAGAAAAGGATCTGTCAACATGATGCCAAAATGGATCGATCAGGGTCAAAATATTGAATATAAATTAATGGAGGTTACATTAATTGTAAAAGGGAAGGTTGAAACTGAAATAACAAGTTAAAAACAGTAGAGAAATTAAAAAGAAAAAACAATGAATTTAAGGATTATAGAAACTGAGAAAGACAAATTTAATTTGTTTTGGGAACTATAGAATATGATCCTAACTCCAAAGTTTCTGAATAAAATTTCTACAACTTGTTTTGGCACTTAAAAGATCGAAACAATAATAACATGTGAAGAACAAAAAGTAATATACCTGGATTCAGATATTGATCGATGTTCTTCAAGTGCTGGTTTGCTGAGGCAGTATTCAGAAGAAGAAGAAGAAGAAGAAGAAGAAGAAGAAGAAGCACAGATCAGAGAAGAGTATAGGTTAAGCTAGTTCATTGTGATGAGACGTGGAAAGGAAAATAGTTGTGTTGTTTGACAAGAAAGAAGTTGCTAGGAAGGAAGGTAGGAAGGAAGGAAGGAACAACTTTACTGGTAGTTCATAGTTCTTTTTAATTTAATTTAATTAATTTATTTTGATTAGTGCTGCATATAACTAAAAACTTCAACAAAAGAAGGAGAAGCCAATTATTGAGCTAACTTGTGGACCCACCCAGTGTTCGATCTTTGAAAAAGCTCATCTGAAAATGTATGAGCACAAGCAAAAGGAAGCAGTGCTGTGTTCCACCTTATTCCTTTTTGTAGCTTTATCAGTACACTTTATCTTGTTTGCGGTCTCTCACTAACAGCTCACCTGCGCAAATCCCTTGTGATCCGATCCCTCCAGCACCTATGAGCAATTTTCTTATGAGCAAAGTTTTCATCAGAGAGAGCTTAATTCCTGGAGAATATGAATGTCGATTGAGGGTTAAAGCAATAATAAAAAAAGAGAGTATATATTCTCCATGCATGCATGCATGTTGTTCTGAGACTAGACAATGGAATGAATCTCTGTCAGGTCTAGAAGACAGGGTTAGTTTCCAGTAATGTTGTTTGCCCATGATTGGAAGTTGCTTACGATCCCTTTAATAATGAGATATTGTTATCAATGACTCAACCAATATTTTCCCACACATAATTACTTACATATACAAACACTCTTTAATAAGTTTAAAAAATTTATAAGTTAACTTAAAGGGTATAGCGCTTAATTGGTCAGGCCTCGAGTCTACTTTCTAAATATCATTAATTTAAATTTTATAAATTTTAATACAATTTGAAATTTATATGGTCATTAACTTTATGATCTGTAAGATTAGTCGAGATAAACTGGTTCGGACATTCACGTTAATTTAAAAATAAAATTAAACCAAGTGAAAAAAATTAAAGAGAACTATATATTTTAGACACAGTTAAAGATACAAATACCCTCTAACAAATATAAAAACTAAAAATCAAATCAAGTAAAAAAAATATTTTTCGAATCTTAATTAATTTTTTCAGAAATTATTAGAGATTTAAATCATTTTCATTGAATACTCATCAACGCTGAAACTAATGTTTTTATCACTGGAATATGGCGGGTCCAAAACATCACTCCCATTCTCTCTCTCTCTCTTTTTTTATCAAAATATAATAAAAATAAAAATTAAGACTGAATTATATTCTTATGATTACACTTTGAATGCGTTGTACCAATCCATGATGCATTTATGCCTATAAATACAATAAAGTATAAAGATCATGTGATTTAATTTGATTTTGTAATCATAATGAAATAAATCAGAGGAATTGGGCACCCAAACTCAATTAATTAATAACAAATGTTATTTTCAATTTTGCACTTATATATGCTCATAAAGTATGTAAAATTCCAAAACCTTGCTAGCTACATTATTTATCTCATCTCACCTTCCTAGTGTTCTTGAGGTATAATTATAAAATTTAAATTAGTCTGTGAGTTAATTAGAGATTTAACTAAGATTAGATTTAAATTAATCCAGTTTAATCCAATTAAAAATAAAAATTAACTCGTAACCTTATAAATTTTTTTATAATATTAAGTTATTAACAAATTATTTATACTTTCATTTTTATAAATAATATTTTAATTTTTATAAAAAATTATCATCATCACGTATGAATTAAACAATCATGTCTCCCTTTAAATCGTTGATATTTAGTTCTTTCATCAATTCTATATGTTTTCTTTATTTATTTCTTGAGAAATTAGAAAAATAAAAATAAATAGAAGATTTGAAATTTAGATGAGATTTTGAGAAACAATAATGATATTAAATTGAAGATGGTCACCATTGGTCATTGGCCAATCATTGCTTTTATAATCTCTTATATGATAAGGACTAATTAGCTATTTATTATACTATAAGGATTAATTAATAATGTGTACAAACTATAAGGACTATAATATAATTGCTTTAAGCCTCAAACTTTGGGTGCTTTATTTATATTGTCTCAAATTCGTTACTGCTATCAATACTTTACGCTTTAGGGAGTTTCCTCCACTAACCCGACTGAATCACAACTCAACACTCTGAGTCGCAACCGATTCCGATCTCCTCTCAGGCACCGCTCTCTCAGCCCAATTACCACCATGCCTTGCGCTTTCTGGTTCTAATTCTAGTTTTTTGGACTGTTCAGGGTTTAATCCGATCCTGGACAGCGATGGTGTTGAGGTTTAATGTAGGAGGGAAAGTAGTGGAGAGAGTGGATTTGATAAGGAAGAAGAAATGGCCATGGAGATTAGATATTTTGCCATTTGCAATTCTGTATGCGATTTGGATGGTCACTATTGTGCCGAGCATTGACATTGTTGATGCTTTAATTGTTCTTGGTGGACTCGTTTCGATTCATGTTCTGGCTTTGCTTTTCACTGCCTGGTCTGTTGATTTCAAGTGCTTTGTTCAGTATAGTAAGGTAATATGGCTGTTTGCGTATGTTTGGTTCTGGATTTTGGGGCTTTGGTTAGGGTTTTGTTTTTTGATTTGGGGGTTTTGTGTTTAGGTTAATGATATTTATGCTGCGGATTCATGTAAAGTTACGCCGGCGAAGTTTTCTGGTTCTAAAGAAGTTGTGCCATTGCATATTCGTCAACAAGTAAGGGTTTTTTTTTTATTTAAGTGGCAATGGTTTTTTTTTTCTCTATGTTGGTAGATTGGACTGATAATTGGATGTTCTTAGTTGATGTAGGATAATAATGGATTCATTTTGCAGATTGTTTTTTCGGGGGAGTGAAAAATGATATCAGCTATAGAATGATAGAAGAATTGTATGCTCATGGTGGTGATGGTATTTGAACTGCTAGGGAAATGTAGTTTGTTGTAAGTGGATTTGATGAAAGTTTGATGATTTTTGAGGTGGTGAGGATGAAGGTTGGATGAAAGCTAAAAATGGATTCACTTCACGAATTGTTTTTTCAAGGGAGTTAAGGATAGAATTGAATGCAATGCATGTGCTGGTATGGTGGAATATTTTTCATTTAATATCATATATTTTGAATGGGAACAAATGCTCAAAAGGGCAAAAATCATTTTCTGAAATTTCATGGTGAGGAATTGGGTCATCTGGCTGGAGTTTTTATCGATGGGATCTTGTGATTTTTCTGAACTTTGGTAGTGGAGGGTTGGTCTACATTGATTGGTCGACATAGTGTCTCAAGTTGAATTAAATCAGGACAATGTCCTAATCAAAAAGTTTAAATTAATAAACTTCTGTTAACCTTTTTATGTCATGTTTAAAAATGCCATTATCATCATTTTGCAAATATGCTTGTTTCTAATGTCATATGACTTTTTCAAAAGTATTGCATGATTTAAAAAATGAGTTTTGCACTGGATGGTTGACCTAGATTCGACTGCAAAAGTTACAACTTACATTTGGTGATCCTGTGGAAGTTTGTAGTTGATTTGCTTTACTGCTGGAGTTGCAGATTATAATGTTTTAGGGCTTTAGAAATTGAAAACCCAAGTCTGAGAGTATATAAATTTAAGAAAAAAGAAACAAAACTACTAACACTAATAGATCCAAGGAATCACTTCAAGAATAAGAACCGGAACATCACACTGGGGTTTTAAGGAATCACTTCTAGAATAAGAACCGAAACATCACACTGGGGTTTTAAGGAATCACTTCTAGAATAAGAACCGAAACATCACACTGGGGTTTTAAGGAATCACACTCCCTGATGAGGAAAGCATCGCACTCTCAAAGTAAAAGGCAGAACATTATTCATAATAATTTGGTCATATTCCATTGAAATACCAGAAGCATATTTATATCGGCTTGTGTTATTGCTAACCAGTTGGATTCCTATGTAGTAAAGCATGAGGATTCCTATCTAAGAAACATAAACAAGTCACTTATTTAATGACTAAGAAAAGAAATAAAGCAGGAAAATAAATGTCTGACCATACCACTAAATTTCCTGTGGTCCAGGAATTTATAGAATTGCCCTTGACCATACTAACTAGAAACAACATCTGTGAAAATAGCTTGAAAAAACTTAAAACCAACTTGCATAACCAATTGTTTAAGCTTTTATCTCACTGAATTTAAGCTTGGCTGAATATCTCCTTTTATCCCTTGCTTGAATATGCACCCAAAGTCAAATCTAAATCCATAGGCAGCATCAGGAGTTGAGAGTAATTATATTAACTACATAAGATTAATCAATACTGAGTTTTCTAGTTTATATGGGTATAACTTCGCTTTATCACCTACTCTTTGTTTTTCCCTGAAAATTTCCTTTACTTGCATTCATAGTCAGCAGCATCCTCAACTCCAGGGGATCTGGAAGAATTCTACTTTGATTTCAGAAAGCAGTGTTTCATCTATTCAAAGGAGAATGGGACATTTTGCAAGCTTCCTTACCCTACCAAGGAAACATTTGGCCACTATCTTAAAAGCACTGGCCATGGCTCTGAGGCTAAGGTAGCTGCTGCTGCTGAGAAATGGGGACGGAATGTGTGAGTTTTTCTATCTTTCTGTTTCATTCATTTGTATGTCCAATATTTGTGATCTATAAAATTAAGGATACCACAGTATATTAATCTTGTCATGGGAAAAGGTCTCCCAAGTGTCCTTCCATTTCATTGTTAACTGGTTCTTTCCTTGTTGGTTGTCAGTTTGTTTCTTGCTTCCAGTGTCTCTGTACCAGTTCCTTTGATCCTGCTATTTTTCTGGATTTTCATTTCTAATAACCTTGCAGTATTAATGGCAATAAATGAACAGTGGGACTAACTTTTGGTTGATGCTTGTTAAGGATAGCAAAACCAAATTAACTTTTGAGGGATTTTATCATTTGGAATGACAATATTAGATTCTATGTTCTATCAAATCCTGATCTAACTTTTTTTTTTCTCCACATTCTCATTTAAAACTACTACATCAAATGCATTTAATTTAATCCCTTGTATATGGAACTTAATTGCTGGACTTTTGATGTCTTGAATTGTTTGTCTATTAGATTTTCTATGTATTAAATAAAGATTCGACATAGCTCTTTCTTGTCCCTGGAATAATATCATGAATTTTTCATCATGCCTGAACATTTGAAGCATTGTTTATCTGTGTTTTTATTTTGTTCCACTTCTTGATGGGGATTGTTTATGATTTTATAGATTTGAATATCCACAACCCACATTCCAAAAATTATTGAAAGAGCAGTGCATGGAGCCTTTTTTTGTATTTCAGGTGTTATCCTTAATCCTCATCCTTTTTCTCTTTTTCTCTATTATTAGGACTCTATTTCAACTTGTATTATTTTTTTATGCTTTACCCTTTTTATCTTTTCATTCTGACATTCTCCTCTGGCTTTTGCAATGTGTATCTGTATAGGTATTCTGTGTGGGACTTTGGTGCTTGGATGAATTTTGGTACTACAGCTTGTTCACCCTCTTTATGCTGTTCATGTTTGAGTCAACAATGGCAAAGAGTCGGTTGAAGACTCTAAGCGAGCTAAGACGTGTTAGAGTGGACACCCAGACTGTAATGGTGCATCGATGTGGGAAGTATGTATTTTTTATGTGATTTGAGTGCTTTTGTAAATCATAATTATGGTTGATATGTGGAATCATGCCATCAACATGATTTTAGGTGGGTGAAACTCTCTGGAACTGACCTTTTACCTGGGGATGTTGTCTCCATTGGACGCTCCTCTGGTCAGAATGGGGAAGACAAGTCTGTACCAGCTGACATGCTTCTATTGGCTGGAAGTGCCATTGTGAATGAAGCCATTCTCACAGGCGAGTCTACTCCCCAATGGAAGGTAGTCTCTTTTCTGTTTTCTAATAAATGTTGTTTTAAGAGCTTTTGAAATGTGATTATCTGACACTAGATTTGGCATGTGGGCGAGGATCTGGATGGAGGTTTTATGTTTGGGTTGTTGTGCTTTGACAAATAGGCTATTTTATTGTTACTAGCCCTTCTTAAAAAAAATGTGACAGGCCATTTGTGAGATTTGTGTTCATTTATTAATGCTTGTGATTACAATGTTCTAATATGAAGCCTAAATTTTTTCATATAAAAATGGTTACTGCAATTGAATAATATTTTGTCTGCAGCTTTGTTAGACTGACATGATGCTCTTTTATGTTTTGTCTAACAAAAGGATAAAGAAAAGTCTTTTTTATGCTAGCAATTATCTCCTAGGCTGCTGGGTTTTTATATTTGGTATTTGTTTAAATCCCTTGCTTCTTAGAACTTCCGACAGCGGAATTTTTTTTTTTTAGGTTTCAATCATGGGTAGGGGAACTGAGGAGAAGTTATCAGCCAAACGTGATAAGAACCACGTTTTATTTGGCGGGACTAAAATATTGCAGCATACTCCAGATAAGGTTGGTCGTGTTAATTAGCAACATTGCTTATTGAATTCTTGAGCACTTGTTTTCCAGTTTTTTTTTAGTGTATTTACAGTTTCAACTGATACCCTTAATTCTTCATGGACTTAGACCTTTCCCCTAAGGGCTCCCGATGGCGGCTGTCTAGCTGTTGTTCTACGAACTGGGTTTGAAACGAGTCAAGGGAAACTGATGAGGACCATTTTGTTTTCCACAGAAAGGGTACTTAATTTAATTCTTAGTTGAGTAAGGTTTGCTGAAACTTTCTTGAAACGTTTTGATTCTGGTCCTCTAATTATCTTTTTATTGTACTTGCTGAAGGTTACTGCCAACAGTTGGGAAAGTGGTTTGTTCATACTATTTCTACTTGTGTTTGCAATCATTGCTGCTGGTTATGTACTTAAAAAGGCAAGTGATGTTTTTTTTTTCGAGGTACTATTAAGCATACTGTACAAGTTGCCCTATGCTAATGGGATTTCCTTAATGCAGGGATTAGAGGATCCCACAAGGAGCAAGTACAAGCTTTTCCTAAGTTGTTCACTTATCATAACATCTGTGATTCCACCTGAGCTGCCAATGGAATTATCAATAGCAGTTAATACATCTCTTATTGCATTGGCTCGGCGTGGAATATTTTGTACCGAACCTTTTCGCATCCCTTTTGCAGGAAAGGTAAGTTAACTCAGTCAGATGGTCATCCTTTCTTTCTCTCACTTGTCAGTCCTTCAATCACTACTTTTCTCATTAAATCAGCAATGTTGTTTACTTTTCTGAATGAATTGGTTGCCATGCCTGTTTTAGTTGGGTTGCTATTCTTCTTTCGCTTTCAAGATATGATAAAGGTTTTAGAGTTGGTGTATCTTAACAAGAAACTGCAGCCTATTAAAAAACTGAACACGTGCCTATAAATATCAACTCATAGACTTGTACAGTACTTGTTATGACAAACACTTTTTCTTGTTTGTATGTTGAAGCTGTTTCCTTAATGGTGATCAGGGGCACAGTGAATGTTAGTGTTTATGCTCCTATATTTTATCTTATATTAATTGCTATCATCATTTTTGTCTGCAGGTTGATATATGTTGTTTTGATAAAACTGGAACACTCACATCAGATGACATGGTACGGTTCTCACATAATGTGATGTTATGCGCATCAGTTTATTGATATTAAATTCCTTATTCAAATTGCTTTCTTCCTGTTGGTTTGCAGGAGTTCTGTGGTGTTGTTGGGCAGACAGAGAGTACAGATTTAGAAACTGATATGACCAAAGTGCCTGCCTGTACAGCTGAGATTTTGGCCTCTTGTCACGCATTGGTGTTTGTGGACAACAAGCTGGTATGCTTACATAATTTTTGGCATACTGTTCCTAGAATCCCTGAATTTTTGGTTGTGAGCCACTTTCCATCAGTTCACCTTTAAGTTTGTTTTTCCTTGGATGAAAGAAATTTAGTTGAAATACATAAGATTACAGCATATAAACAAACTTATGGTATAGTTGAATCTCCTTATGTTGTAATTTTCATCTATGAAGATGTGCACATTTTACAAAGGCCTGTATTCCCATAATGAGTGTATCACCTGCGGCCTATTCCCCCACTGTACTCTGCCACCTGATAGAGAAAAAAATGCCTCTATCGATGTATGGATGCAAAAATTAGGGCTCAGATAAAGTTTATTTTAATACACTCTAAACTTCACAGTTAATAAGGTTTCATTTTCTTATAATCAGAATTTGAGCTGGCTCCGCTGTGTAATTTATGTAGTCATTTGATAAATAATGAACTTGGTTGGCTTTTTTTTTTTTGCGTCTAAGACTTTAAGGCTTGCATGAAATTAACACTTTTAAAGAGGTGTTTGCTTCTTTTTTTCTGAAGGAAATTGAAGTTTGAATGAGATTTGAATCATCCTCTTCTTGATCCTCCTTTGATTGTCACAACTAGTAACTGGACTCAGAATCAACTTTGAAGATCTCTATATAGATACCTTCTGGCTCCTAACCTTTTTGAGAATCATTTAGAAGCCAAGGAAGGAGTTCGATCAGATTTATTATTTCACATTTTCATACTAATTCTGGATTTTAAATGGATGGAAAATGTAAAAGTAAAAAGGAGGTTATGGTCAGTCATCAATGCTAGGCTGTTACACAGCCCTGTAAGAATTTTGGTGCATCAGGTTATTAGGTTTGTATCCATTATCATCTTATCATTTTGTTTTATTAGCTTCCAAGCTTTCCTCCCGTTATGCAGTGTGTGAGCTGTTTCTGCTGAACACATCTTTGAGAGAATGAAACATGAAATGATACTGCTTGGAATTAGTCTCATTGAGGTCTTTGGAAATTAGCTGCTAGATTTTACTGAAAGCACCACATAATTCAGCGTTCTTCTCTATTTTCTCCCACTAGAAAAGCCAAATTGCATGCTATTCATTGTCCTTGATGCATCGTGAAGTGCCCTGCTTGTAATGTTTTCCAGTTAGCATGAGCAAATTGTTTTCTGATATTAGCATTTATGTGAAATGGGCTAAAACCCTCTCAATATGTTTATTGTCCCTTGATAATATTACACTTTCATAATTGCTTGCAGGTTGGTGATCCACTTGAGAAGGCTGCGCTGAAGGGAATAGACTGGAGTTATAAATCTGATGAAAAGGCCATGCCCAAGAAGTAAGTTGGTCAGAGTGCTCTATGGATTCATTTGTATTTATGTAATGTCCTTTTCTTGTCTGCTTAATCTCTGACTATAATATATTTTGGTTGAGATCTTCTATGCTCCTGATCTGTTAAAAAAATTTATATATTCTATTGCTATTATAAGAAAATGAATTGAAGGGAAACAAGTCATGAAAAAAAAGAAAAAAAAGAAAGAAGGGAACTTGATTGCAGGCAATGACGAGTTTGCACTATAGTTTGAGTTCATTTTCATGTATTGCTTTTTGTTTGGAACATTCTAAATTTTCTAATTATGGTCCAAACTAGCTAATCGGAGAAGATCACTCAACTAATAAGTTTCAAACTGGTTTTCAATTCTCATATAAACAGACAAACTATCATGTCTATTGGGATTGCTCAGATGAGCAAGTCTGTGAAACAACTAGCTGGTAGCTAGTGGGGAAGACAAATGGTTTCATGAGAGTCTTTTTTTGTAACAAACTGTGGATCGTAATCCAATGAGTCAGTGTACCAGGCTACCATCTACTCTAAGAGGTCTATAAGGAGGGAGTTTCAATGTGTTAGATATATTGGTTTATTTATTTTTCTGAGTGCATGAAATTTGCAGTTTTCCTCTGAAAAATTATATTTTGACAAGTGATAAATGTATTGAAAATGCTATATGGAGGTAAACCATGTAGACATGAAGTATGTACTATTGAGGACATGAAATGGAGAAAATGAAAGGACATTAAAAACAGATCAAAACATACTACAAATCATTCTTATGCTTGAGGGTTTTTTCATTATCAAGTTCAATGCAATTATTTACCATTCTTATTAATTGCAGAGGAGGTGGTAATGCTGTTCAGATTGTCCAGAGACACCACTTTGCATCTCATTTGAAACGAATGGCAGTTGTTGTTCGCATACAGGAGGAATTCTTGGCATTCGTGAAGGTCAGTTGGTTGCTTATGGTTTTTGTATGAGTTGATGTGCTTGAGCGAATTTGACTAGCAATGTGCAGATTTAGGTTTATTGACCTGTTTGTTTGCGCAAACGAGTCTGCAAATATTTATTTTGTTTTTAATTATTTCAATCACTTAGTTGGACTACTATCATTTATTTATTTTTATTTTTTTCACAAAGGAGCGTATTGAAAGCTAATCTAATTATGGTCCTAGGTATCAACTGCCACATGATGACAAACATTTTGCAAATTCTTTGCCATCCCAACATTCTTATTTGTTGCTTGACTATTGATCATTTTTTTTATTTCCTTGTCTTGCAAATACAATAATATGAGAAATACAGTAGCAGATTTTATAGCAGGCTTTATCTTACTGTCCTTAAGGTAATATCATGATGTTTTTGGGTGTTTTTAGGGTGCTCCTGAAACAATCCAGGATAGACTTGTTGATCTGCCATCATCATATGTTGATACATATAAAAAATACACACGTCAAGGGTCTCGGGTTCTGGCCCTTGCTTTCAAGAACCTTCCGGACATGACAGTAAGTTTCTGATACCTTTTGCTTTCTTCTCTCCTTGATGTTTACTTAAATAGTGAGTATCTTCCATTTTGATTTTGGCTGTTTTATGTACTTGATACTTGGTTTTCTGACCTACCCACGAAAAGGGTTGTTAGAACCTACTCTTCATGAAAGAAATTATTATGTCTTGCTGCCTGCACATCTAATATGACTATTGGATTCCCAATGTTATTGTTTTGTTATTCATAATGCTAGATGTTGAGGGTACATTGAGTCTTAACTGGTAAATACAATTATGGGATAAAACTGTACTATCGTTCATGTGAAAGTATCACATCTATTTCCACTCGTGTTTGTTTTCTTTGGAAGGTCACATTGAATTACATGGCTTGTGCATCCCTGGAGATTTAGGAATGTGAAATTTACATATTTGTTGTCTTCTTTTTAGTTATCTCTTCTCTTTATTGCATCAATTTAATTCTCTATAATGCCAATTTTGAAACTTTTGCTTTTACCCTGGTTAATTCAAGCAGCAAATTGTCCCAGGTAGTTAAAATGAATTTGTCATTTTTGGAGTAATAGTTACTGTGCTAAGTTGTAGTCTAGTGTGAAACGCACATTACATATTTGTTCCTGTGATGAAGCATGGGGCTTGCTTTATTTGGATTTTCTCATTATATAAATTGTTTAATGTGTATTCACGTTAAGTTGTTATATCCTATCTTGTTTTTTTGTTTTTTTTTTTTTCTTTTTCATGAAGGTTGGTGAAGCTAGAAGCTTGGATAGAGATGTAGTGGAGACTGGTCTTACATTTGCTGGCTTTGCTGTAAGCAACAAATCCTTCTATTTTCTTGCAGTAGTTATATCATACCCCACTCTAGACCAAAAAAAAAAGGCTCTTGTTTAATTATTCACTTATTAGTAGTTACTTTCTGTACTCTTGTCATCTTACATGCTGGTAATAACAGGTATTTAACTGCCCTATAAGAGCGGATTCAGCTGCTGTTTTGTCTGAATTAAAGAATTCGTCTCATGACTTGGTAAGTGGCAACTTCTTACTATTTTAAGTTGGCTGAATCTAAACATGATTGGAACAATTTGTTTATTCATACATGTTAGTTCATGGTTGCTTGATGCATTATAAAATACTTCCACCAATTGTTTTGTTAAATTATTAATGTTAATATTTTGTTATTATTTAGAGATTTTTATGTCTTGTAGGAATAATTACAGCAATAAGTTGCAGTTTAGTGTGAAATGCACGTCATTCATTTGTTCTTGTGATGAGGCATGGGGCTTACTTTGTCTGGATTTGCATGTATGCTTAAGTTGCTTTAACCTATCTTTTGTTAGATGTTAAACTTCTTTTTAATGGATTCAAGAAGCATCCCTTGTGGGTTTAAGGGATTAGCCTAGTGGATTAAGCACAATATTTCAGTACTCAATAAATGGAATTTGAGTATCTGCAATTTTGAAACATTCCTTATTTGGTTGAAAATAGCGCTCACATGATGTTGTTTCTCTATTGTCAGGTGATGATCACTGGTGACCAAGCTTTGACAGCTTGCCATGTTGCTAGCCAAGTGCATATCATATCAAAACCAGCATTAATTCTTTGTCCATCAAGGAGTGGACAGGGATATGAGTGGATATCGCCTGATGAAATGGAGAAAATTAGTTATGGGTAAACTTATTATCTCTTGAAAAGGGGGGGTAGTCTATTTTGATGCTTTATGCTACATACTGATAGCCTGCTTGCTCTTTCTATCAATTGTAATTTTTATTCTTTAGTCTGAGAAAAACAAAATGCAATTAATGTCAGTGACAAAGAGGCTGAAGAATTGTCAGAGACCCATGATCTCTGTATTGGAGGTGACTGCATTGAAATGTTGCAACAGAGTTCTGCTGTTCTACGAGTCATCCCTTATGTCAAGGTTTTAAATCACATTTTTATCTGGGTATCATTTTCCATGATGGTTTCATCTTGATGATGCATGTCCATTATTATGGTTTCAGGTTTTTGCAAGAGTTGCTCCAGAGCAAAAGGAACTTATCTTGACCACTTTTAAAACAGTTGGGAGGATCACTCTGATGTGCGGGGATGGAACCAATGATGTTGGTGCTCTAAAGCAGGTAAGTACACCACTTTCATTTTTTGAGTAAATAATCTATCCAATTTTATCATGCACGTATTGTTTCTGGATGTGTGGATAAGAAGTTCATAGCAAATTATTAACTGATCTTTGGTTTGAAGTTCGATGATAATAAATGCAAACACATTTGCCAATTATTTGTGAATGAATAAGTTTCGTAAAACACCTTTTAATTCTTACTGATCATATTCTTGGATGGTCATCCCTGTAGTCCACGAAACCAGGGTTCTTCCTTTTTCCTTCTTAATTACGATTTTAATTTTTGGATCAATTGAAATTCATTATTTCAGCTCAGGTAGGGTAGACCTCCTTTAGGGATGCATATACAATTGGGAAGATAAAACAAGAAGTTTGGCATCTAAAACTCGTTTAGTCTTTATAAGGAAACAGCAATAAAGCATTATAACTGTTTTCACAGTACCAAAACCAGAAATTGCAGGAGAAATATAAATATTTGATATATTTTTTTCAGGCCCACGTAGGAGTTGCATTGTTGAATGCAGTGCCTCCAACACAAAGTGGAAACAAGTCATCAGAAACACCTAAAGATGGAACTCCCAAGCTTGCAAAGTCAAAAAAACCGAAGCCTGAAGATAGTAATTTAAATGGAGAAAGCTCTTCTAGAGGTAAAGCTGTATCAAGATCAGATTCTCCTAGTCAATCAGCTGGTAACCGTCATCTGACACCAGCAGAAATGCAACGACAGAGGTTGAAGAAGCTAATGGAAGAGATGAACGAGGAGGGTGATGGTCGCTCAGCCCCCATTGTCAAGCTCGGAGATGCCTCAATGGCTTCCCCCTTCACAGCAAAGCATGCATCGGTTGCCCCCACGACAGACATAATTCGTCAGGGTCGAAGTACTTTAGTGACTACCCTCCAGATGTTTAAAATACTTGGTCTTAACTGCCTTGCTACAGCATATGTGTTGAGCGTCATGTATCTGGATGGCGTCAAGCTTGGTGATGTGCAGGCCACAATCAGTGGCGTCTTCACTGCTGCCTTTTTCCTTTTCATCTCCCAAGCACGGCCCCTTCCCACACTTTCAGCTGAAAGACCCCACCCTAATATTTTCTGCTTCTACGTCTTCCTTTCTCTCATGGGACAGTTTGCTATCCACCTGTTTTTCTTGATGTCATCTGTGAAAAGTGCTGAGAAATACATGCCTGATGAATGCATCGAGCCTGACTCTAATTTTCATCCGAATCTTGTCAACACTGTTTCATACATGGTGAGCATGATGCTTCAGCTAGCCACTTTTGCTGTGAACTATATCGGTCATCCTTTCAACCAGAGCATCACAGAAAGCAAACCGTTCCTATACGCCCTCTTGGCTGCTTCAGGTTTCTTCACGGTGATCACCTCTGATCTATTCAGGAACTTGAATGACTGGTTGAAATTGGTGCCCTTGCCACCAGAATTGAGGAACAAGCTTTTGATCTGGGCTGTTCTCATGTTTCTGAGCTGCTATACATGGGAGAGGCTGCTGAAATGGGCTTTCCCTGGTAGGATTCCAGCTTGGAAGAAACGTCAACGATTGGCTGTGGCTAACGTAGAGAAGAAGAAACATGTCTGAACCCTGAACCTGAACTGGTATACAAGTCACTGGATTTAGAGAATAGCATGGATAGGAGAATCAAGATGATATGTAACAAATATATATATCCCATTAATTTTGATTACATGGTGGGAATTTTGTCTGATGATGACCCAATTTTACCATGGACAAGGATGAAGCTTTTTTCCTTGATTTTTGCCGCTTGAGCAAAACATGATACAGGGTAAGGAGGCGTGGAATAGAAGGTGAGAGTCTGTGCACTGTTTCGTAATTTCGAACTTCAAACTATGTTTGCATTCGTACAAGTTGATTTGATATGGAGACTGCTGCTTTCTTCTTTCTTCAAATATTTAATTCCTGTACTTCCTTAAACATATTTGCAATTGTAAAGATATTTTAAAGAAAAGATGCTTATGGGCGTTTGATGCCTGATGACGATCATTGGTGCTTGTAATCTGCAGAATATTTTTTCTTGGTAAAAAAAAAAATATTTAGCAAATTAGCTCAATTAGGTTTTTTTTTTGAAAAAAACAAATAATACAATCCTTGGGTTGTGTTGTTAGGAATGGTATTAATCGGGATGCTGTTTTTTTTCCTCAAAAAGTATAAAATTGATGCTTTGGAGGTTTTTATTTATTTATTTATTTATTATGATTTTATTGTATTGATGAAAAAAATAAAAAAAATTATTTTGATATATTTTTAATAAAAAAATAATTTTACAAAAACATTATATATTATATTACCAAAACACACTTTTCATGAGTGTTTAGCTAAGCTGTTAAAAACTATGTTTTTCACTAATAAAAAAAAAATCAAATTAACGTTTTTTTAAACTGTTGAATAGAATTTCAAACTGTAATTGAAAAATAGCACAATTCAATTTTATTAGAAAAATGTATAAATTGGATTGGGAACTAAGTATATATCTAATTTAACGGCTCGTGAAGCTTGGACAATGAGAAGAAGCCAGTAAAAGCCTACAAATTTCTCCTACCCAAAAATTGCCGTCAAAACGTCTCTCTCCTACAGGCTTTCTGCATATCCGCATTTTTCTGCATCCGCTTACTTTTTTCCTGCTTGACATCGAAGTAAATAAAGTAAAAGACAGAGCATAACCCAATAACAAAAAAAAAATTGAATCTTGTATAGGTTGAATAAAAGTGTAGTATGACTAAACTATTATAGTCCCTAATTTATCAGCTAATTAATATAAATCTACTTAGTTTTTTCATGTTTGTTTTGGAAAAAAAAAATTTTTAAAAAAATTTAAATTTAAAAATAATTTTTTTTATGTTTATAAATTCTATATTAAAAATAATTTTTAAAAATAAAAAAATATATATTTTAATATATTTTTAAAAAATAAAATTTAATACTAAATTTCAAATACTCTTAATCTAAAAAACAATTATCTTAATCTTAACCTATCTTCAAACAATTGAACAAATTTGTTGAGGACAACCAAATTGGCAGTCACAATCAAATTAAATTTCAATCTCAACATCAGCAATAAAAAGATGATTGTGAAAGGAAGAAGAAGATAATGTTGCAGTAATAAATTGGAAAAAGGAAAAAGGAAAAAATTGAAATATTTTGAGTTAACTGTTCTTAGTCCCTATGGTTAAGCAAAATAATCAATTAATCACTAGGCCGAATTGAATTTAATAATAAAGAAAAACATGTGATTTTTAAAACTAACAAGACTGACTTACATGCACATAAAAAATTAATTTATTATTTTAAAAGGCCAAAATAATAAACTCAGATTTGTTTTACGGGTTGGGGGGGGGGTTAGAGGAGGAGAAATTGGCGGTTGGTTTGGCTAGGGTTTTAGTATTATTTTATTATTTCGATATTTCTATATTTATTTTTCTTGAAAAAACATTTTTCGTTAAGGCTACAGTGTCGGCCCTAACACAAACAAACAAACACCTTCCAGACTCTCTTCGAAATCTCCATGAACCCATCGAACAGACACCAAATTCTCAACAACACACTAAGGTAAGCAAACCCTAACCGTTTCTTTCTATGATCTTTTTTTTTTTCGTTTTTTTTTTCTGCGATTTTTCCTCCCTCCTTTTCGTGTTCTTTTTAGGATTTCTTATAACAATGTCTTGATGAATGTTTAAGGAAGAAACCATTTAATTTTGAGGTAAAACCCTAAACCCTGATTTTGTTTGTGGCTGCTTCGTGCTTTGGTTTCTGAGACGGCGTGATGGGGATAAGGGCATGGGGTTTCTGGTGGCTTGGTTGTGAGGAAAAGAGGAAAGTACAGGGGAATGGGTGTGGAGATCATGATTTTTTTTTCTAAGAAATAAAAAGGTAAAGAAAAATAGACGGTGGTTCTTGTTTTTATAGTTTTTTGAAGGAGAGTTTGTTGGAGGGTGGGATCATGATGCTTATGGAAGTATGTGAATGATTTTAAAAATGCTGATGGCAAGGTGTTTTGGAAAGCTGTTTTATTAGTTTGCACTGGTTGGGAACTTGAATGAATCTTAGTTCGATTTGTTAAGTGATGTTATCGTTGGACTTAAAAGCATTTGCTTTTTGTTTTGGATTTCGTGTTCTGTGTGTTGTTTTGTGATGCATTTAATTGTCTTTTTTTATCAGTATATATGTACACTCGTGTGTATATCTGTATATAAGTTTGGAAGAAACTGTTTTGTCGAAGAATGTCGACACTGAAAAGTTTTGAACGCAATTACTAATGTGTTTATTGTTCGTTTTTCTTTCCTTTGGGTTCCCTTGCTCAATGCATACTTACGAAGTGCAACATATTTTAATGTTTTGATTGCTGCTTTTCTCTTTTTGTTTGAGGTATGTTTACCATTTCTATGACATATGATTGAACCTGATGGCTTCTGCATGGTGAAAACTCGCAAGATTTCATTATTGATGCATGGTGTATGCTGCATTATTTATTGTAGGAAACAGCGTAATCATGTTTGTTTTCAAAGTTTTTGATGGGGGGCATTGTGTGCGTGCTTGTGCATCTATATGAAGAGTAGTTGATTTTTAATCTAACAAAGATTTTCATGGCTGTGTTTTTCATTCATTGGGAGGGGTAAAAGTGCTTATACTGTATTTTTTTCTTGTGTTTTGTAGGTAGTTTGAAGGGAAGCTTTAACTATAACGTGTGCTTCTGGACTATGGGATCATGTGCTTTTTGATGTCGCAGTCATACAAAGGTAGTGGAAATTAAAAACCCTTTTCTGTTGGACATCGGGATCATGTGCATGGAGTCAGTTGTGTTTTTGAGGTTTTCATTGTGCTTCATTTTCTGCAGGTGCTTCAGAATCGCCTGAAAGTTGTGGCAGTGGAGAAGAAAGTACAAGGAAAGGGACGTGTTCGTTGGAGATAAAACGCACTGGAATGGTACAATGGGGAATCAGCAGGCATATTGAGTTCATTGACAACAATCCACCTCCAGGGGAAAATAACCCTCAACTTCCACCTCCCATTATCAAGCATGGACAGAAGAACCCTCAAATTCCATCTGCCATCACCGGGCATGGGAATAACCCTCAATTTCCATCTGCCATTGTCAAAGAAGAAGTAAAAGATGATGAAGCTAGGACAACTGAGTCTCTTGTGTTGCCAGAAGCTAAGAAGAGGAAGCATCATGCCCTTCGGGAACCCAGAGAAGCACGAGCTGTGAGATCTTCTAAAGCAAAGGAAACTAGCCTTGTTTATAAATGTAAGCAAATAAAGCGTGAGAATCCCATATCAGTAAAAAAGGAGAATGTCATGGATAGATGGTCAGTAGACAGGTACATGGTAAACTATTATTCTTTTTCTTCCTATCAGTTGGGTTGACACTTCATATGGTGCCTTTTGAAGTGAATGGTGTTTCTGTTTTGAAGGTATAATCAGGCAGAGAAAAGTATGTTGGAGGTCATGAAGGCTGAGGGGGCAGTGTTTGAGAAACCCATTTCCCGGTCAGCACTGCGAATGGTAGCTCGTAAACACATTGGTGACACTGGACTCTTAGACCATCTACTGAAGCACATTGATGGTAAGGTGGCACCAGGTGGCACTGAGCGGTTCTGTCGGTGTTATAACACTCAAGGGAAAATGGAGTATTGGCTGGAGAGTGCTGACCTGGTTAAAATTAAGCAGGAGGCTGGAGTGCCAGATCCAAACTATGTTCCTCCATCCTGGTTGAGGCCTGGTAGTGTTGCGCCACTGGATTCTGTTTCTGCTGAAGAATTGACTCTGCTTAGAAAGGAAGTGGCAAAAATGACGAGGTAAATAAAGACAGTACTAGAATAAAAATCTTAATCATTTAAGCTTAGGTGTGCTATCTTCCTTGAATAATCAAGTCTTCCTCTTATAGGGATATGGAGGAGCTGGTATCCAAGAATCAAGAGCAACATCAAGCTAACCATGTTGGGGTAAATATTGAGTTACAATCTGGAGTAAATGAACATAATTATTAGGATTGCTTTATAGGGCTCCATTTGAAGTCTTTGTCCTTTCAACAGGATATTTACAAGGAATTTGTGGAATGGAGAGGTAAGACAGACCAGCGCCTGATGGAGATTTCAAGTTCTTTGGGTGGTTTGCAGGTACCACAGGAATACCTTATCTTCTGTTTATTCTTTCTTCAACTTCTGATGTACTATTTGCACCTGTCAGTGTACCTCAATCAATTGCCCTTGAATTTTCCTTTGGACAGGGAAAGTATAAGGAGATGATGGCATGGAAGTCGAAGATTGAACAACAAGTCAAGGAAATCTCAAATTCACTAAGTAGCTTGCAATCATCAAAGCAATGCAATACCCTGAGTCCAGTTTCTGAAAGATGGGAGGACTGGTTGGAGAGCACCAACTTGGATAATATTCAAGGGGAAGACTTTGCACCATGGCTAGAGAACATGGATTTGGTTAATGTTGGGTATAATGCCTCATTGAAAGAACCCTACAATGCCTCTCAACTGTGGTTGAAACCCTGTGATAGCCCCTCTCAGGAGCCTGTTTGTGCAACAGAGCTGGAGCTTCTCAAGGAAGAAATGGCCAAAATGAAAAGGTGATAATTTTTGTCTTCTTCTTTATTTATTTATTTTTGTAAGTAGAGAACATAAAATTTCAATGCATAATTTTGAGAAAAGGTACAGAAGGCTTTGTGTTTGAACTAATCTATCAAAACACCCCTCCCTCCACAAAGGAAAAAGGATCTTTATTAATGATCTGAGGTTTGTTGTGCCCTTCTGTGGTATAAACAGAGATATGCAGGGGGTGGTACCCAATAGGATGGAGGAAGATAAAGCTAATATGACCTCAGATTCATCTGCCACAGCCAATTCCAAGACAGAACTTGACAATTTATTTTTTCAGGTGACGTTTGATAATAGCCAGTGCAAAATAAATTGCGTGCTATCTCCTATCATGGTGTATGAGCTCAATTAAACACACGGTTCATATACTGTCTTTGCAGGAAATGTTCAAGGACTTCGGAAAATGGAGAAAGAAGATGGAGCAACAGATGCTTGAGATTTCCAATGCTGTCAATACTTTACAGGCATCAAAGTAATACCTCTCCTGAAGCCTTGACATGAAGATAGAAAAGATAGGATGTTAGTGATCTTTTGTTCTATTTTGAAGAAACCCAGTTACCCATAGAGTAGCAGGATTAGATATTTAGATACTGTACAGGCTTTACAAGCTAAAACAAGAGCTCTTGCTGATTCCAAATCATCCAAAGCAATAGGACCGGCATCTGACCTTTTGACCACCAAATGAACCAGCTTACATGAAACATATCTTATATATGAGATGCTAATTGTAGGGATCCCGCTTAACTGTTCTTGGGATATAGATGAAGTTGGACACCTTGGAGTGGATTCCTTTTTACCGGCTACTTGGTTATAGAAGTTTATTTTGTTTAGGATATGGGATTGTAATTGATTAATGACTATTGCTCTCCTTTATGTTTATGTTAATCTACTGGCAGCTCATGTTTATCCTCATCTGTGCCGGCCAAACTTGTATAATTAGTTATTACAATTTTTTAGAAAAGTTGGATGTCATCATTGTGGGATGTTTTGGCCGTTTTGCCCGATGCTGCATTATCACACATCGGTGCCTGTTAGCTTTATTTGCTGTAAAGTAAACCAAAAGGCCAAGAGAAGGGGCATCTGGTCGATGTGTGCTCTTCTTGTATGTAATTTAACTTTTGTATGATTTGAGACGAGAAAACAGGACATAAAGCTGGCCTTGGTTCACGTTCATCGGGACTAGGTTTGTGTCTGCGGTTCCCTGGAAGAGAGACCCTGAGTACCTACTGTCCGGTGAATTTATATTGTTGCAGAACAACTCAAGCTTCTAATATGGAGGAGCTTATTGTGTGGTTTAAAAATCAATTTGGATCGCATTTCAGGCATGTGTTCAAGTTTTTAAGTTTTGCAATCAAGTGAAATTTAGAAAAAAGAATCATTTGGTCTTTGCATTATAATAAACTGTCTACAATTACTTACCATTGCGAATATGAGTTTGAACTCGAAATTATTTTAACCACTATTTACGTTGAACTATAAGCTTATTGACAAATGATGCTGGGGAGATTTTGAATCTAAACTTTACTCTTTCATATATTTTTTACAATCATGTAAGAATTATTTAAGTAGCAAAGAAAGTGAACATGGGATCTCAAACTTCTTTTATATTTTTTACAACTAGGTTGTTTATGATATGAAATAAAATATTAAAGAACTGTTTCAATCTAAAATTAAAGGTATCAAGTAAGGTTTTAAGAATAGTTTTATATCTCTCTAAGATATATTTTCAAGTGAAAACTTTTTAAACTTTAAACTTGTATAAACTTATACCACCTTATGTTTAATTTTATTATTTATAATGGGAGTGATGAGATTTAAACTCATGACTATTTGATTATCAAAGCTTTAATACCATATCAAAGAATCATATGATGCAACCGAGCTTATTGAAACCAAAGGTTCTAAGTATTCGAGTGGGGATCTGATATTACCATGTGAGAATCTGATCCAAGTAGACTTTGTGGATGATCTAGCATAGACAGGTCTTTACCCAAGAGGAAGAGGTTTGGTCATGCCAAACTAAGTTAACACCTCAAAATCGAGATAATATAATATCCAACTATTATATATGACTCAAAATTTTCCAGAAAATTCTATAGGCATTTCTCTTTTATTAAGCTTCTTTATTGCTTATTAAATCATTGGATCTCTCAAAATAAGGCCTAAAAGTTGCTCTTTAGGGCTAGTTTTGTTATTTTCCTAGGAATTTTTGGATTCTATTTTAATTTCCTTGATGTTTTTGGACTTTAGGTTATTTCCTAGTAGAGATAGGTTTTCCTAGCCTATTTAAAGGTTTTGTAAACCTCTTAAAAAGGTAGCAACCATATATTTAATTTTTAGAGAATCAAATTATGAATTTAGAGTTCACACCTGCAATTCTTTTTGCTTCATTAACATTGTAGTGGTTTTTATGTTGTTGTTGTCTTATTAGCTTTTTATTGCATCACCATCTCAACCCAAAACTTAAGCTATTAGGTAAGATCTCAAAAACAGTTTTATATTACTCTGTAATAGGAAAAACATTGTTTGGTTTCCAGAAATAGAAGAAATTGAAGCCATTACCAATTGGGAATCTTTTGTGAAGTCTTTGCAGATTCAATTTATGACATCTGCTTATGATGACCCTATGGAAGCACTTATCAACCAAAAGTAGATAACTACAATAGAAAACTATAAATCCCAATTCCAACTCATTTCAAACAAAGTTCGAGGATTATTTGATTCTTAGTATTTATTTATTTTTCTTTGAAATACTGAAAAAGAAAATCAAAATTGGGGTTAGGATTATAAATCCTCATAATCTTGTTATGACCTATAGGCTAGCTTGAATGTAGGAGGAAAACCTAATGGTGGTTTATTGAAGTTGGAAGCCTAATACCGATAAGATTTAAAGGAAACCCACTTCTTAGAACAATCTAGAGTTGATCTAAAATGTAGTCTATCAGTTCAAAAATTAACATGGGAAAGGCCTATGTTTTGAATGCAATGGAAAGTGGAGTATGAGCCACAATTATTCGTAATTAAAGATGTATAAGAACAAGAAGATGTAGGTTTTGCAGCGGTCAGAGACTTAATTGATTTAAAGGAGCCTTTAGCGGTTAATAAAGAAGAAGAGATATTCATATATGCTATGATAGGGATTTCTAATCAAGGTTATCAATTATGTTTTGTTTGGCATTTTGTTTTTCTTATTGTTATAATAAATTTTAGTTTTGGAGTATTTTGGCATTTCATTCCAAGGTCTTGCACTTTTACATTTTATATATAAATTTCAAAACATTAATTCAACATAAATGATTTCAATTTAAATTAAAATAAAAATTAACTTTAAATTATACAGTACAAACATAACATCAATTATCTAAATATAATTTTAAAATTTAACACATTTTTAAATTGTTAAGAATCAAAACTAAAAAGAATTTTAACTTAAAATAAATCGCCTTCACCAAAGACATTTCCAAGTATTTGCTCAAGTAAGTTAGCAAGGTGAGCCACACTTGCTTTAAATACTCCAACTCTTCTTAGAAATAAACATAACGGTGTGCACGCTCTTCATGTTTCATATTTCTTAGTCAAAGTTAGGTGTTGTAGACTATTTGAGACCTATATTTTAACCTGATGCATAAGTATGTACATACACATTGGGTATGGATGGAAAAAGCCCATGCAGAATGAATATTTAGGGAGTTCATGCTCTAAGGGAAGGTTTTAGGGTCATTATATGAGGGTAAACTTTTTACCTGGTCTTAATAGATCTATGAACTACCCAATGACTAAACTTTCTATCTATTCTTAAAAGATCTATGAACTGCCCAGTGACTACCTTACATGAAGGCAATATAGGAGTTTACAAAGAAATAGTTGGGGCACAATGTGACTGCCATTACCAAATAAATATTCAATACATAGTTGGATGTTTCATGAATTTGAACCTCGATTGAATGTCATGAGACAAGTCACTACTCCCACCTAACATAGAATTTGGTCTACTTGTGAAATCAAAATCATGAGGGCATTAACCCATATCCGATGTACTTATTCATAAATAAGTAGTAAAAATATGAGCTAAAATTAAACAGATCATGACAAATAGGCAAATAATCAAACAAGCAAAGCTTAGTCCAACAAGACAAGGTGTTCCCCAGTGGAGTAGCCATCCCATCACAAGGCAATGTCGAACGACGCACTCTAAAATGTGGTGCCTCCCTGAGAAGGATAGTTGTTGGGAAAAGGAAAAAGGTTTTTGAGTTTAATAATAAAATTAAGATTAGGGTTCAGAAGTTGCCACCTAATATTAAGGTTACTAAGAAACCTATGATCTGCAAGAGTTTAAGTAAAGGACTAATTGTGTAAGGGGAAGACGCATCACCCATAGTGCACCTTACCTGAGGTAAACTACATTGTTGTTTGATTGTTTTTCTAAGTCAAGTTTCTACTCGTTGGTCTTTTTCTAAGGTTCAAGATAGATCTTTTTTCATGAGAAAATCTATATCTTATTGGTATCTTATTGGGCTAAAATCCTAATTGTTCTAAGCTTCAAAATTAATATTGCATTTATTTTTCACTTTGTATCTTTAATACCTTAGAGTATATTTTATTGTGTAGTTTTACACCCTCAAATATTAAAGTCTACACCTAAACCCTAATATAAAATGAACAAAATGATTGTGAAGGTTTTTTGATGTTTTGGTCGAATCCTAACAAATAATCATAAATTTGTTATGATATCCATTGTTTTTCAGATTTTTAAAACATGAGAAAGATGTAATTTTTTTATCTTGGAAAACTTTTAGGATTTGGTCGTATAAACAAAATATTTTTTTTTTGAAAGAAGAAATTAATTTAAAAAAATGAAAATATTTTGGATTTTTTATAATTTTTTAGAAACATTTTAAAGAAAACTAGGTATTATAATACTAGATCTGAATCTTATAATGTAAATATACAACTCAATAGTATACAAAATCAGTAGAAAAACATACGAGAAAATAATTTTTTATAATATAATATTATAATTATTATTATATTGGGCTAAGGCAACCCAGCCTGTTTGGGCCAACTATCGGCCCAAAAGGGTTTTACTAATATTGGCCCAATGAATTTGGTCTTTTTTTTTTCCAAATGGGTTGAACCTGACCCAGCTCAAATGGGTGGGCCGAATCAAGTCCATCCCACCACCACTAATTAATTATATTGAAGAACGTGAACAATTCACGTTTTGCATGCAACCAAAATGGCTGTAGGTTGTAGGGAGAAGAGAGAGGGATGGAAGGAGGAGAAGCTCATTTGGTAAAAGAGTTTCAGTTGTGATCAAGAGATTTAATTAGTGGATCAAGATATTTAATTAGTGGATCAGGAGGCATTGCAGAAAGAAATGGTGGCTAGTGTTAGTTGTGGAAGAAGGGAGAAGAAACTTGAAGAGGAGAGAGAAAGAGGAGCTCACGGTGGCTATTCTATGGTCGGTGAGGAGATGGGTTGGTGGATAAGGTCGAGCCACTCTTGTTCATAGTTGTGCTGAGGTGGAAGTGGCTAGAGAGGCGGCAAAAAGAGAGAAATAAGAGAGAGGAGTGTTAGCTGAGAAGGATAACTAGGGAAAACTAATTTTGGGCCGACTTTGGACCTGATTTTCTCCCTGCTTAGGCCACGAAATCCACCTTTATTTTTTTTTATAACTATGGGTGTTCGGGCCAGCTTATGCGCAATTCGACTAAACCTTTAAGGCCCTGAAATTAATGATCATGTAAGGCTTCATTGGCCTTGAGGTTTGTGGCACTCGAATTGGTGGCCTCTAGGGAGCAAACATAGGGTATGACCAGTTAAGCTGCATATCTCAGGCTTAAATCCATCTCTGTTTATATATAGGGGTGGAAGATGGATCTTTTATCTTTAATGGTGTCAAATCTTGACCCTTGGTTTGGCTAAAAATGATCTCAATCGTTGATTTAAAGTAGATACCATAAACGATCAAATTTGGCAGTTAAAGGCTGCTTGTGTTGGCCTTTGTAGGTCGGTGCCATGACTGTTATGGTATCAATCGATCAAAACAGACTATACTGGGGTGTATTAAAATATCAGGTGATTATTTTAGTGCAAATTTTGTCAAATTCGGTAGAAAGTACATGTATTAAATGCATCAATAAAGTAACCCTCTCGGTAGTTTTTTCAGAAGAAAAATGAAAAGAAAAATGAACAGTAAACAAAACGGCTCTGTTTTGGTAAAGTTCAATTTGATCCTTTGATTTCTGATTTATCTCTTTTACACCTCTAATTAACTTTAAATTCTAAATTTTATGCAATTTCTTCCTTGAAAAACTTTAATATAAGCCTCATATATGCACCTTTTTCATTAAAGTCTTTGGTTTCGAATACAAGTAATTTGACCCTCAATTGACCATTAAGCTTTCAATTTTTTTCAATTGCACCCCTGATTTCAATCAAGTGGGTCCCTATAGTTCTGCTAATTTTTCAAATTGATCCTTGACTCTAATTTTATTTTTCAATTTAATCCCTAAATGACCATAAAACTCGACCTTTTATTTGGTGATTTTGCACTTGATTTCAATCAATTGACTTGACAAAAATTAAATTGGATCTCCTAAAATTTTAATTTTCTCAATTAAGCACAAATTGTGCTCCCAAACATAATTTTTCACCAATTAAACCCTTAATAAAATTAATTTGACTCATTTAAATTATAATTAAGTCATTGCAATTAATTAAATATTTCAATTGAATTCAAATTAATTCTTAAACATAATTAAATTTTAATTTAGCCCATGATTAAATCAAATTGACCTATTAATTTCTATCTAGTCCTTAGAGGCATGCCAATCTAGAAACTTTTAATTTCCTTCTAGTTCTTATAATTTTTAATTCGTAGTTCTATCAATAATAACTCTTTCTATAAATTTTAATTTATGGGAATTGTTATAGAAAGTAATTCTATCCTATACATAATAATATTCAAATAAAGTGAAATTCGAACCTCCAAAGAAACTATAGGATATATATCCAAGCATTAAAGTATAAGATAAGTATTGGTTACATAAAATATACAAGATAAAGCAACTTGCAAGTTGGCAACTTAATTACGAGTCCTTGGTATTTAGTTAATCAAGTACCATTTTAGGTATTGTTCCATTTTGTGCCCTACATCATGCATGGTTCACTAATTAAAAAAATAATTATTTTTTATCTTTTGAAATTATAAATAGAGTTTTTTTTTTCTACGACATCCACTTCCAAATTAGTGCATTCATGAAAAAAAAAATATTTCTCGACGAATTCTTTTGTGATGTAATTAGCTCTGTTTATAATATTTATTATAAATTACGTGTATTGTGACCATTATGGGAGCATCACGAAGGATACAAGTGAAAGATATTCCATTGTATAATTATCTTTAAGTAGAAAAATGAAATGTAAAGGTAGAACATAAAATTAAATGAAAAATGAAATGAAAAAATCAATAAATTATAAATAAACTTAGAAATATACAAATTTAATATATAGTGAAACCACAAATACTGATAAAATTATTTTTTCTGTAAACTACTTAGAACTAATTATAATTAACTTCTACTTCTTTGTACTTTTTTGTAGTGCGATTAATTTGATGGAAGGCCACTCCCTCACCCCCTCTATTTATAATGTCTCACTTGCTCCCTCCAATATCTCTCAATCCACTTGTTTCAAACAATGTCTCCAGCCAATTCTTGTGCACTGCTCCTCCTCTTCTTTCTTACTCTCTCCCTCCACATTAACTTTTCCACCGCTGACAATACCAATATTGGTGTAAGCCGCAGGACAGTGGCTGTGGCTGCGGCTGCGGCCGCTGACACTGTCCCTTTACAAAAGGATGTTGCCACCTTCCTCCCTAGCGATATTTCTCCACCTACTGAGAAGTATTGCTACTCAAGGTTGCCCAACACTCCATTGCCAAAAGCCCTAGGATATCTTACAACCTGGTCATTATCCTTCAATCTCCACAGAATTCGCTAATGAAAACGTAAGTGCTGCAGCTTCTCAAAGAACCTATAAACAAGGATATCGATCTGTCAAGCATAAAACAGCCATGAAGTCTGCCCTCCCCGACTCAACGATATTCTACCTGTACAACGATCTCCATCCAGGTAAAATGATGAGAATTCATTTTACTAATAGTGGGACCGAGGTTAGTTTCCTGCCTCGTCAGGTTGCGGAGTCTATACCATTTTCGAGTGACAAAATACAAGAGATTTTGAGCTACTTTGCACTACAAGTCAACTCAAAAGAGGCTCAGGTTATCAGAGATGAAATTGGAGGATGTGATCAGGAGCCAAACATGGAAGGAGAAGAAAAATTCTGTGCTACATCTCTGGAGTCATTAATTGATTTTAATGTTGAAAGGCTTGGCCAAAATGTTCGCGTACTCTCCACTGACGCGGGCAAGAAGCAAGAGTATACTGTTTCGGCCAAAGAGACAATGATTGGAAATCATAAAGCAGCAGTGTGTCACAAGATGAGATATCCCTATGCAGTGCACTATTGCCATGTAATCGCAGACACAGAAGTTTATGAGGTTCCCTTAGTGGGTGCTGATGGCACAAAAGTGAAAGCTGTAACGGTTTGCCACCTCAACACATCAGCTTGGAGTCCAGACCATATGGCGTTTCAAGTTCTCAAAATTAAGCCAGGACCTGCTGTTTGTCACTTTCTGGATAGCGATACTCTGGTTTGGGTGCCAAAGAAGGATTAAAAAATGACTCCATGATCATTGGTAAAACTTGGTATTGATCAGCAAAGGTCCTTAATAAGTTTGCTGCCCAGTTGTCATAAGTGTTTATAATATGCATTTACTTCCGGTCCCTTCCCCGTTGTCGTTGCTGCTTGTGTTTGTCATATACATGTAGCCCCCCACCTTGTTTTCTTGAAAGTGCTGTTGTCCAAGATGTTAGCAATTTGCTTAATAAGAAGGTTATCCTAAGAAACCCGCCTTATCTATTCAAAGTTTGAATTTGTAATCCTCGACTCTACGTTTGTTACTCAATACATTGAAGTGAAGTTCCCTTATGAATGGTAAAGCTACTGGACATGTCAAGCTTTTTCTGGAGAGACTCTCTGTATGTGTTTTAGTTGTTTTCATTAACATTGTTGTCAAGCTAGGAGCTTCATATAGCCAAGATTTTCTTAATTCACGATTGCAGGCATGTGTTCTGACTTTTAAGTTTTGGAATCAAGTGAAATTTAGAAAAAAGAATCATTTGGTCTCTGCATATAATAAACTTTCTACAAATGGTTACCATTGCGATCGAATACGAGGTTTGAACTCGAAATTATTTTAACACGGTTTACGTTGAACTATAAGCTTATATATTCACAAATGATGTTGAGGTGAATATGAATCTAAACTTTACTCTTTCATATATTTTGACTATCATGTAAGAATTATTAATTAAGTAGCAAAGAAAGTGAATATGGGATCTCAAAGTTCTTTATATTTTTTACAACACAGGTTTTTTATGGCCATTTTGCTTATGAAATATATAGAATATCAAAGAAATATTTTAATTTAAAATTTAAACTTTCAAAAATAATTTTATTTTTTTAATATATATATATATATATATATATATATATATTCTCGAGTGAAAGTTTTTTTTAACTTTAAATTTACATAAATCTACATTACTGCATACTTAATTTTAAATTCTAGCTTTTTAGTTATTAAAATTTTAATACTATATAACATAGCCACGTAAAGCAACTGAGTTTATTAAAATCAAAAGTTTTAACAATTCGAGTGAGAATCTAACACTATTAAATAGAGTGAGGATTGTTGAACCTAAACTCAAACTAGAAGGTCAAGGAAGGCAACCACCCACCACCAGCCCAACCGCCAGCCGCCTTCACACCATCGGCCGCCAGCCGCCTTCACACTTGAAGGTTGAAAATTCTTGTTTTGAATTCGTGTATAAATAGAGTGCCCAGTTTATGTTAATTTGTGTGGAGAGAATAGAGAGAAACACTAGAGAGAGAGAGAGGGTGTGTATTGTAAGCTTTTGTTGTATTTGTAAGCTTCTTGTTCTTGTAATAAAACTTTGTGTTTTATCCCCTCTGAGTGTTTCAAAGCCACCACCAGTGGTTTCTCCCACCAACAAGGATTAAATAGAGATATGATGATATAAACAGACTATGTATTAGAGATTCTTCCCCCATGGACTACTTTTGTCTTTAATTTCTTCCATTGAAATATTAAAAGAGTGATTAAGACAGTGTGCACTCGAAGCCACATCCTTCCAAAGTCTAGTGTCTGGGTTACTATACCTCCATAACCACTTGAATGTTTGATGAATTGAGAAACTAGGACTTCAAGCCAGCCTTGTTTCCTATTCATCATCAGCACTGGATTTGTCTCTGCGGGTCCCTGGATGAGAGACCCTGAGTACCAAAATTTAAAAGAATATTTTTTTTATAATTAAGACTCAAAATTTAAACTTAAAATAACAAGAGAGGGATGACAGAGAACCACTATAGCACTGAATGCCGAAGGAAAGCTCCGTTAGAGATACGTGAGCAAGCCAACTATGTAGAGAAGGATAACAGAGAAGCAGCTGCATTACTTGTCCAACAAGGACTTGGTGAGAAACAAGAGAATATATGGTATATAGATACTGGAGCCAGCAATCACATGTGCGGCTACCGAGAGTTATTTAGTGATCTAGATGAGACCAAACACGGTCTAGTTACTTTTGAAGATACCTCAAAGGTTCCATTCAAAGGTAAATGAAAAATTCCAATCAAGTTGAAGAACGACGATCACAGCTACATCGCCGATGTTTATTATGTCCCAGCCATAAAGCAGAACCTGATCAGCTTAGGTCAACTTATGGAGAGAGGTTATACTTTTTACTCGAAGAATTGTCATCTGACAATTAGAGACAACAATTGGAGATTAATTGCCTATATGAAAATGTCCAAGAATAGGATGTTTCCTTTGAACATCTAGTATGATGCAACAAGGTGTTTGAGTGCCATCACCAACAGTGAAGAATGGCTTTGGCACCTGAGGCTTGGACATCTGAATTTCACAAGTCTGAAGATGCTAGCAAGCAAGAAGATGGTCAAAGGTTTGCCTCACATTGATCATCCAGATGAAGTCTGTGAGAGTTGTGTCCTCAACAAACATCACAGATCCAGTTTTTTCAAAGAAGTCAACTGGAAAGCAAAGAGCCCACTAGAGTTAGTGCACACAGATGTGTGTGGCCCAATAACGCCTATATCGACTGGACAAAATAGGTACTTCCTCACTTTTATTGATGATTTTAGTAGAAAGACGTGGATATACTTTCTGAAGAGGAAGTCAGAAGTATTCAATTGTTTTAAAGATTTTAAAGCAATTGTGGAGAAGCAAAGTGGCTACATGATCAGAACCGTAAGATCTGATCAAGGTGGAGAATATACAGTAAATGACTTTGAAGCCTTTTGTACACAACAAGGCATCAGACATCAGACAACACCAACTTATACACCACAGCTGAATGGTGTAGCAGAAAGGAAGAATCGCACGATTCTTGACATGGCAAGAAGTCTGCTCAAAGCAAAGAAGTTGCCCAAGCAATACTGGGCTGAAGCTGTATCATGTGCAGTGTATCTACTGAATCGCTGCCCAACCAGAAGTTTGCAAGGTGTCATTCCAGAAGAAGTATGGAGTGGTCACAAACCAAGTGTTACTCATCTACGAGTCTTTGGTTGTGTGGCATATGCAAAGATCCTAGATGCAAGAAGTACAAAGCTCGATGATAAAAGCGAGAAATGCATCTTTGTCGGATATGGTGAAAGAAGGATGGGATACAAGCTGTATAATCCATCACGAAGAAAGTAATTATGAGTAGAGATGTTATCTTTGAAGAAGATAAATCTTGGGAATGAAATGATGATCAAGAAGCAGTCAAATGGATCAACACTGATTTGATCCTTGAAGGTGAAGAAGTACCAACAGTACTTGTCGAAGAACCGATTGTGCCAGCAGCTGAACCACAAAGTCCGATACAGAGATTCCCTGTATTCAACAAGAGGAACACACTAGAAGCACGTCAACACCACCATCAGCATCCTCATCAGAAGGACCAAGAAGGATGAGAAATCTTGAAGAGCTGTATGATGCCACTCAAGTCATGGAAGATACAACTTTGTTTTGTTTCTTTGTAGATAATGACCCATTAAGCTTCAATGAAGCTGTCACAGAAGAGAAATGGATAAAAGCAATGGATGAAGAAATACATGCCATTGAGAAGAATGATACCAGGAAGCTGACTTATCTACCAGAAAATAAGAAAGCAATAGGTGTCAAAAGGTCTACAAGACGAAGAAGAATCCAAAAGGAGAAGTGCAAAGATACAAAGCAAGATTAGTGGCTAAAGGCTACAAACAGAGAAAAGCCATTGAAGAGAGAAGTATTTATCCGATTAAAGTTCATGCTTGGCATGACATCCTCGATTAAGTTTAAATGGGAGATTTGTTGAACCTAAACTCAATCTAGAAGGTCAAGGAAGGCAACCACCCACCACCAGCCGCAGCCGCCAGCCGCCTTCACACCATTGGCCGCCAGCCGCCTTCACACTTGAAGGTTGAAAATTCTTGTTTTGAATTCGTGTATAAATAGAGTGCCCAGCTTATGTTAATTTGTGTGGAGAGAATAGAGAGAAACACTAGAGAGAGAGAGGGTGTGTGTATTGTAAGCTTTTGTTGTATTTGTAAGCTTCTTGTTCTTGTAATAAAACTTTTTGTTTTATCCCCTCTGAGTGTTTCAAAGCCACCACCAGTGGTTTCTCCCACCAACAAGGATTAAATAGAGATATGATGATATAAACAGACTATGTATTAGAGATTCTTCCCCCATAGACTACTTTTGTCTTTAATTTCTTCCATTGAAATATTAAAGGAGTGATTAAGACAGTGTGCACTCGAAGCCACATCCTTCCAAAGTCTAGTGTCTGGGTTACTATACCTCCACAGCCACTTGAATGATTTGTTGAATTGAGAAACTAGGACTTCAAGCCAGGCTTGTTTCCTATTCATCATCAGCACTGGATTTGTCTCTGCGGGTCCTTGGATGAGAGACCCTGAGTACCAAAATTTAAAAGAACATTTTTTTTATAATTAAGACTCAAAATTTAAACTTAAAATAACAAGAGAGGGAGGAAACTCTTTAAGATGTATTAGGCATGACATCCATTTCAAGATTAGGACATTAATTCGAATAAAATTTCTCTGTCTCCTTTGGTGCAATTGGCTCTGTATATTTATTATAAAAGTCATCAATAATCATGTCCATTGTGACCTTTGTGGAACCATCACAAAAGTTTGAAGTCCAGACCATATGGCGTTTGAAGTTCTCGAAATTAAGCCAGGACCGGCTGCTTGTCACTTTCTTGCAAGTGATTCTCTAATTTGGGTGCCAGCAAATGATCAAAACACCACTCCATGACCATATGGTGTTGCTATTTGTGTTCGACACTCTACATGCAAGCATGCAATTTAGATTCATATATCACAACAAATACACTTATTTATGACATGTCTGTAATAAATGCATGAACTTACGAGTGCAAACACATCATCCCTGGTATAACACGTTTCAAACTTAATTAAGTGTCGGTTATTATAGAGATCACCATTAGCAATGTAGGTTTTCTTGGCAGAAGTAGAGGAAAAGAGTATCTAGGTTAGTACTTTACAATATATAGAACAACAGATGCTGGAGATTCCCAATGCTGTTAATACTTTACAGGCATCAAAGCGATACATCTCCAGAAGCCTTTACATGAAGATAGGATGTTAGTGATCTTTCGTTCCATTTTGAAGAAACCCAGTTACCTATAGAGTAGTGGGAATTTGATCTTTAGATACTGTACAGGTTTTACAAGCTAAAACAAGAGCTCCTGCTGATTCCAAAGCAATAGAACCGGCATCTGACCTTTTGGCCACCAAATGAACCAACTTACACGAGGCATACCTTATATATAAGACGCTAATTGTAGAGATCACGCCTTACTGTTCTTGGGATATCGATGAATTTCGATACCTTGGAGTGGATCCTTTTGACGCCTTCCTAGCTATACAAGTTTATTTTGTTTAGGTTCTGGGATTGTAATGGGTATGACTAATGCTCTCCCTTACGGTTAAGTTAATTTACTTGCAGTTCTTTATGGTTATCATTCTGTGTCGGCCAAACTTGTATAATTAGTTACTGCAATTTGCTAGAAAATCAGTTGATGTCATCATGGTGGGATGTTTTGGCCAGTTTCCGGCTGCTGCATGACCACATCTGTGCCTATCAGCTTTACTGGCAGTTTGTTTGATGTGTGTGATTCCATTAGGATCAGATTGCATATAATGCGACATCTTCAAGTTGACAGACTATGACATCTTCAAGGTGGCCCTAGTTCCAGTTCATCAGTACTGTATTTGTCCCGGATGAGACACCCTGCGTGCCTACTTTCTTGTGAAATTATATTGAGTGGCTCAAAATCCAGTTGGATCATACAGTGCAGGCATGTGCTCAAGTTTTTAAGTTTTGGCGGAATCAAGTGAAATTTAGAAAAATAGACTGAATTGGTTTATGCATATAATAAACTTACTGTATTTGTCTTATTGATAAATTAAATTTTTAGATTGAGATTCTTTGATATGATATTAAGATTTTAATAATTAAGTGATTACAAATTTAAATATCATTATATTTATTATCAGAATCGGATCAAGGTGAATAGTATTGGTGAGGAGAAAACCTTAAAGAGAGCTATACTAGAGACACAGAAATATAACAAATCTTTGAGGGATATCAAATAAATGGTGGGGTGTTGCTGTATAAGGAAAGAATTACATCTATAGGAAATATCCCCTCAAGTCAACAATCATGTAACACATAAATGACAATCCAATACTAGGCAATTCAATAAATGAGAAAGCTCTAAGCTAACCTTTGAGGGATTTTTGTTGGGTGGAAATGAAATATGAAATAGACAGTGCGTGGCATGTGAAAGAACCGAGGAAAAAAACATAAAATTCAAAATAAAACATGAAATACCAAAAACACAAGGAAATAACAAAACTATCAAAACCAAGGGTTTTCAGCAAGATTTTTTATATTTAAAGAACTAATGGTCTGTATAGTGATATAGGGGCTATTAGAGAAAAAACAGCCTCTAAAAATTTCAGCTTGATTTAATAATGAAATCAAAAGTTACAACCATTTTAATCATTTATTCCAGTTTGGTGCGACTAGACCTTCTCTTAGTTTCTAGACCTACCATACTGGTTTATAAATATATCTACTAGGTCATTCATATAATATGTTTGGACCATATTATTATTTAGTTATGGCAAAACCATACATAAAGTACTCGATTACATCAAAGACACTAATAAAAAGAAGAAGATATAACCAAGTGACTGTTATCTTCTCTAAGAACTCCTTGTTTGTACTTAAAAACCTCTAATTACTTGAATTCATAGTTAATTTCAACTAATTCATACAAAATCCTCAAATTTGGTAATTTATCCAAACATTCAATGTCATGCAAAATTCATTAAAATCCAATCTATTTAACGAATCAACAAAAAATATAATTGATCAAAACTCATCCTACCCTTAAAATTATTGAAATCCCCGTCCTAGCCTTAAAACTTATTGAAACAAGCTTGCCATAAACTCATTGTTAATTAACACAAACCAACCAAAATCTCTAATTTCAGTAGCTTATATGACAAATCAATAAAAAACATAATTGATCAAAACTCATCCTAATTTATATTATTTTCATGTTCATTTCCATAAAATCAACTGTAATTGTATGAATTCATGGAATCAAAATCTCCAATTTCAACAATTTAGCTGACAAATGACTGCAAAGCATATTTGATTAAAATGAAATATAATTCATGCTATTTTTATGCTCGTTGCATAAAATCAACCCTGATTTTATAAATTAATGGATAATTTAACATAATTCAATCAAACCCTAATTTCAAACAAACTTAATGTTAAAACTAAACCTTAATTTTAAGCAAACACAAATTAAACATAAATTAATTATGAAAAATACCTAATTAATACAAATGCAGGTTGTTTACATTATGTTTTTCAACTAGGGAGTAGTGGAAGTCTGATGTTCATGCCATAATTAAAGAGTCAGTGTAGGGTCACGAGTGGTTATTTTGACTCTAATATTGGTGAGATGGGAGGAGTGATTTTTTTGATGTGTTTTAAGGCTAGGTAGCAGTTTTAATAAGTTTTTTTAGATAAAAAAAAATATAAACAAGTTTTTTTCATAGAGAAAAGGGCTACAACAATGTGTTGGAAATTATATTGACAATATTTTGATATAAATAGAAAAGCTAAATCTTGATATAATTAAGAAAGATATGTTAGAATATATTTTATTAATCTGCATTCAATTAGTAGTCATTCCTTATAAAATCTTTGATTCATAAAAGAATTCTAATGTATCATATATATATATATATATATATATGAACATAATCAAAATCAATACAATAGAGTATTATGCATGAATAGCCTTTTCTTATACAATGGGGGAGAAAAAGAAACTAGGTTAAAAAAACATTATTTATCATAATTTAAAATCTAAAAAACGTAACTTTACAAGTATTGACCATGTAAAATTACAACATTAAATGGATATCACCGTACCTAAATGACCATTGTTAAATGCCATAACTATGAATAATCATATATACAAAATATGCTATGTAGCAAATTACTTTTTAAATTATACAATTTTTTGTCAATATTTCTTATTTTCTTGGCTAATTAAAGAAGAAAAAAATTAACATAAAAGCCTATCTTGAATACATGTTTGAAATTATGATAACAATGACAGTTTAAAGTATTTTTAACATAAAAATATATTAAAATAAATTTTTTATTTTAAAAAAAATTATCTTTAATATAATTTTAAAACATTAAAAAAAATATTTAAAAAAAAAAATAAAAAAATAAAAATTTTAAAAAATACAGTACCAAGCATATTTAAAATCAATAAGGAGAGTAAGGAGAGAAGGCGTGGTCACTATCAACCCCACACACTTGCACTACCCATACGAGTATCTCCAACGAGATAGCTAAATGAAGAGCCAAATGTTAAAAATTGTACTTTTAGCTTTTGTATCTTCATTTTCTCACTCCAACGCGTGAGGCAAACATATAGCTATTTTAGTTATTTATTATGTGAAGAGCCATTTCTACATTTCCCTGTAAAAATGGTAAAAACAAATAACTGTTGGTCAACGATTATTTTTATAGTCGTTGGTCAACAACTCATTTTCTCACTCCAACGCATGAGGCAAACAGTATCTCAATATACAAGTGTTCGTATGACTCAATTATTTTATATTTTTATTTATAGTATTTACGTGAAAATCTACTGTTACTGTTTAATTTTGAACTGTTACTGTTCAATTTCCAACTGCTATTGTCTAATTTTGAACTGTTACTGCCTGACTTTCCAACTATTACTGTTTGACTTTGAACCGTTACTGTCTGACTTCGAACTGTTATTATCTGACTTTCCAACTATTACTGTTTGACTTTGAACTGTTACTGTCTAATTTCCAACTGTTATTATCTAAACACTCATCAGATTTTTAATTATATTTAAAGTTCTAAAACATAAAATATATTTAAATTAGTTATATAATTATATTAAAATTAATTTAACATAAAATATATTAAAATATAATTAGTTTTTCATAATAGCTTTTTATTATTAAAATACATATAATAAAAAAAAGTTATATTTATATTATTTAAAAAAGGTTTTTTTTATTTAACTTTTTAATATAATATTTTTAATTGAAAATGCTCTAAGAGTGCAAAAATGATACGCCTCGTTCCTTGAGCAACCCCATTTCTCTCTCTCTCTCAAACCCTATTGGCTACCACGCAGGCCTTGTGTCTTTGAGCTTGTCTCTACCTTTGACTTGTCAACTTCTCACTTCACACGCGTGTCGTTTTACAGGATATAAACAAATTTACCTCTATAAATAATGTCCCTTGCTCACTTCTTCGTTATCTTCAAAAAATGTCTCTAGCCAATTCTTGTGCACTGCTCCTCTTCTTTCTTACTCTCTCCCTCTACACTACCTTCTCCACCGCTGCCAATACAATCGGTGTAACCCACACGACAGTGGCTGTGGCTGCTGACAATGTCCCTTTTCCAAAGAAAGTTGCCACCTTCCTCCCTAGCGATATTTCTCCACCTACTGAGAAGTATTGGTACTCAAGGTTGCCCAACACTCCATTGCCAAAAGCCCTGGAATATCTTCTACAACCTGGTCATTATCCTTCAATCACCAGAGAATTCGCTAATGAAAACGTAAGTGCTGCTGTTATCCAAAGAATCTATAGAAGAGTTTACAAACGACACTATAAAAGAGGCGATAAAAAATCCCTAAAGTCTGCCCTCCCAGACTCAACGATATTCTACCAGTACAACGATCTCCATCCAGGTAAAAAAATGAAAATTCTTTTTACGGATAGTGGAACCAAGGCTAGTTTCTTGCCTCGTCAAATCGCAGAGTCTATACCATTTTCCAGTGACAAAATACCAGAGATTTTGAAGTACTTTGCACTAGAAGTCAACTCAAAAGAGGCTCAGGTTATCAGAGAAGAAATAGGAGGATGCGAGGAGCCAAACATGGAAGGAGAAGACAAATATTGTGCTACATCTCTGGAGTCATTAATTGATTATAGTGTTGAAAGGCTTGGCCAAAATGTTCGGGTACTCTCGACTGAAGCAGGCAAGAAGCAAGAGTATACGGTTTCAGCCGAAGTAAGAATGATTGGAGATCATAAAGCAGCAGTGTGTCACAAGATGAGGTATCCTTATGCAGTGCACTATTGCCATGTAATCGCAGACACAGAGGTTGATGAGGTTCCATTAGTGGGTGCTGATGGCACAAGAGTGAAAGCTGTAACGGTTTGCCACCTGAACACGTCAGCTTGGAGTCCAGATCATATGGCGTTTCAAGTTCTCAAAATTAAGCCAGGACCTGCTGTTTGTCACTTTCTAGATAGTGATACTCTCGTTTGGGTGCCAAATAAGGATAAAAAAATGACTCCATGACCATAGGTAAAAGCTCGGTATTGATCAGCAGATCAGGGCTTTAATAAGTTTGCTGCCTTGCTGTCGTAGCTGTTTATAATATCTATGTACTCCGGTCCCTTCCCTGTTGTCGTGGCTGGTTATAATATGTATGTACTTCCGGTCCCTTCCCTGTTGTCTTGGCTGGTTGTAATATGTATGTACTTCCGGTCCCTTCCCTGTTGTCGTGGCTGGTTATAATATGTATGTACTTCCGGTCCCTTCCCTGTTTATAATATCTATGTTCTCCGGTCCCTTACCTGTTGTCGTAGCTGTTTATGTTTGTCATATACACGCACCTCCTCACCCTGTTTTAGTGTGGAAGCCCTGGTTTCCTTAAGAAGGTGATCCTGAAAAACCAGCCTTATCAGGTATACACATTCAGAAGTACAGTTGCAATTTGGTATATATGCTTAGAAACCTCGGCCAATAACTAAAAGAAAAAACAAACAAACAAACAAACATATATAATGGAAGGAATTTGGACTAAACCATTTAGATTAAATTTTAAGATTTATATGTTTTTAACATGGTATCAAATTCTTAGTTAACTAAATAGTTAAAAGTTTAAATCGAACTCGTTTTCTTTACTTAAATTAATAAAACTAAATATAAAATAATAATGATTCTGTATAAGTTTCAAGTAAAAAAAAACTTCCATATCTCATCTAACATCTAACAACTCAACGTTTTGTATTATGATTGCACTGCAGCACTCTCTGCCGTCCATGAACTGGTCATGAAAAAGAGTCTTGTAGTGTTGTATCTGCCATATAAGAGAATAGATATGGTGACCCTACAAGGCGGTTTAAAGAATCATAATTTTGAAAAAGCTTAATGACAGTCTGAAAACATAAATTACTAGCATGATGCTTGACTGAAACAGAGGGACCAGATGGCGATGACAGGTTATCGCATGCCAGAAGTGTTGGGGAATCTAGACAGGTGATGTAATGATATTTGCTTATAGAAGGCTTAGCACACAATATTTAATGTGGTTCGGCAAATTACCTACATTCACGGGAGAGTCGATATTATTAGCTAGAGATAAAGAAAGAACACAAAATAAATACATAGAGAATGGGGATTACACCCACTTAAACTCAACTCTCAGCTCACCCACACTGCTGCAATGGCAGCTCTCTCTCTCTTCTTCTTCTCTTCTCTTCACTCTCAACACTTTCTCACTCTCTCATTTTGCTCTCAAACAATGCCTCTATTTATAGCATCAAATGCTAAGACAAGATCCATAAATCAAGGCACAAATTGTGGCACTAATGGTGGCAATACATGGTTGCACCATTTTTGTCAATGGTGGTGCAACTACTAGCCTTTTAACAATGATAATTCTATTTTTTAGGGTAGGTTGCACAATTTATTGCCTATTAATGGCAAATCCTAACAAGAAGATCTTTGAGCAGAGAAATTCACAACAGAAATATGAAAATTCAAGCTACACTAAAAGAAAACAAAATGATTAGGAGACAGATTTTTTGAGTAAGATGCTTGAAGTTGATTATTCTGCATCATTTGATGTGGAAAACACATAATAGGAACAATTAATAAGATTACGGTAGAAAAAACATGGCAACCATAAAATATTTGATTATATTGTTTCAAAGGGGACTGCCATCAGCTTGATGATCCTGATACTAGTTAACCATTAAAAAACCCAGCCTCAACAATATTCTACTTGTACAACGATCTCCACCCTGGCAAAAAGATGACATTGCTTTTTACTAATAGTGGAACCAAGGTTAGTTTCCTGCCTCGTCAAGTCGCAGAGTCTACACCATTTTCGAGTGACAAAATACCAGAGATTATGAAGTAGTCTGCACTAGAAGTCAACTCAAAAGAGGCTCAGATTATCAGAGATGAAATAGGAGGATGTGAGGAGCCAAACATGGAAGGAGAAGACAAATATTGTGCAACATCTCTCGAGTAATTGATTGATTTTAGTGTTGAAAGGCTTGGCCAAAATGATCGGGTTCTATCGACTGAACCAAGCAAGAAGCAAGAGTATACTGCTTCAGAAAAAAAGGGGAAATGGTTGGAAAACATAAAGCAGTTGTGTTTCATTAGATGAGATACCCATACGCAGTGCACTAATGCCATTATTGAATTTATTGTTACTGATTTGTTATATTGTTATAACTGCCAGTTCTAGAAACTTGTCATAGCTGTCTTACAGTTATACCAGCTGTCATTGCAGCTGGTTTTCCTGCCTTCTGTAGCCACCTTCTACGGAACAATATACATATGATTTATTCTTTGGCTTCAAGCTATAAGAGAACAGGGAGATTTACTTTCTCAAATTCTATACATCTTTTCGTTCTTTATTCATTTATAAAGACACTAGTGGGTGCGACATCAGATCACAAAACATGCAAATCAAATGAATTATTTTGGAAAATTTCCATTTTCAATCTATGTTTGGCAGAAAAGCCAAGAAAAGGTGGGATCCATCGGCGGAATTGCTTGATTCTTCCCGCATATACCCACATGCCTAAAGACACATTTGTAAAAGATAATTATAACATTATTGGTGCATAGAACAAGCGACGACATCACAAGTCCTTGTTTGTTTGTCCCACCAAGCAACTTGCAAGATGGCAAGTACTTGTTATAGTATTTGCTCACTTCTTCATTATCTTCAAAAAAAATTATATTAAATTTAATATGAACAACATATATATATATATATATATATATATATAATTACTCTATTTATAAATGAAAATAAATGAATGTGAGATTGTTGTCTTATCCTGAATATGAGGTTGTTATATTTCATCTTATTTCTAGATAATGGTGCCAAGTTCAGGTCTTTTATGGCTTTTCTTTAGCAATCTGGCATACTTCATCACTTTTCTTGCCCTTACATCTTAGCTTAAAATAGGAGAGTTGAGAGGAAGCATATGCATGTTGTTGAATCTAGGTTGGCCTTGTTTAATGAAATTCTGGCAATATGTTTTTCAGACATCAACCTTTCTCATAAACAGAATGCCAAGAAACGCACTCAAACATGACTCATCCTATTTCACCCTTTTTCAAAAAATTCCTGATTACAAGTCTCTTAGAGTGTTTGGGTGCTTGTTTTACCCCTTCATTCATCCTTACAACAATCACAAGTGCTTCTTGTATGTAATTCAACTTTTGTATGAATTAAAACTGAACTTCAAAGCTGGCCTTCGTTCATGTTCATCCATCAGGACTTGGTTTGTTTCTGCGGGTTATAAAATGTTCCTATATAAGAAATATTATAGGTATAATTTTATGTTGTAATCTTCACCATTACTATTGTATATTGCCCTACATATATGTATAGAAAAGGTTGATTAACCAATTTGTTAAGCCTCCTAATTATTCTCAACTTGCTTAATTTATTTATTTATAATGGAAGAGATGAGATTTAAACTAGTAATTATTTAGTTATCAAAATTCTGATACTATGTCAAAAAATCATTTGATGTAACAGAGCTTGTTGAAACCAAGGGTTCTAATTATTCAGATGAGGTTCTGACACTACCAGATAGAGATGTGATCTAACAATACTATGTATTAGAGATTCTTCCCCATGCACTACTCTTGTCTTTAATTTCTTCCATTGAAATATGAAAGTAGTGATTAAGAGAGTGCACTTGAAACCACATCCTTCCAAAGTCTAGTGTCTGAGTTACTTCACCTCCACAGCCACTTGAATGATTTGAGTGGAGAAAATAGGACTTCAAGCCGGCCTTGTTTCCTATTCATCAGCACTGGATTTGTCTCTGCGAGTCCCTGGATGAGAGACCCTGAGTACCAAAATTTAAAGGAACATTTTTTTATTTTTTATATTAAGACCTCAAAATTTAAACTTAAAATAACAAGAGAGGGAGGAACTCTTTATGATGTATTGGGCATGACATCCATTTCAAGATGAGGACATTAATTCGCATAAAATTTCCCTCTCTATATCTCCTATGGTGCAATTGGCTTTGATAATTAATATAAAAGTCATCAATAATCATATAGTCATTATATACCGATCGTATCACCGACGGATTATATATTCGGTATATACTAACAAAAATAGAGACGAAATTATTTCTGTTGGTAAGTTTTACTGATGAAAAAAGTCCGTCGGTAATTCCATTGGTGTTAGCTGATTTTGTGGTAGTGTTTCGTGTCATGGAACCATCTCAACCTAAAAACTTAAGCTATTAGGTGAAATTTCAAGATATGATTTATATTATTCTGTAATATTTCATTTCATTTTGAAGAAACCCAGTTACCGATAGAGTAGTGGGAATTAGATCTTTAGATAGTACTGTACAGGTTTTACAAGCTAAAACAAGAGCTCCAGCTGATTCCAAATCATCCAAAGCAATAGGACCGGCATCTGACCTTTTGGCTACCTAATGAACCAACTTACACGAACCATACCTTATATATAAGATGCTAATTGTAGAGATCACGCTTTATTGTTCTTGGGATATCGATGAAGTCCGACACCTTGGAGTGGATCCTTCTAACGCCTGCCTAGCTATACATGTTTATTTTGTTTAGGATCTGGGATTGTAATGGGTCTATGACTAATGCTCTCCTTTACGGTTAAGTTAATTTACTTGCAGTTCTTTATGGCTATCATTCTGTGTCGGCCAAACTTGTATAATTAGTTGCTGCAATTTGCTAGAATCAGTTGATGTCATCATTGGGGGATGTTTTGGCGAGTTTCCAGCTGCTGCATGACCACATCTGTGCCTATCAGCTTTACTGGCAGTTTGTTTGATGTGTGTGATTCCATTAGGATCAGATTGCATATAATGCGACATCTTCAAGTTGACATAATATGACATTTTCAAGGTGGCCCTAGTTCCAGTTCATCAGTACTGTATTTGTCCCGGATGAGACACCCTGAGTGCGTACTTTCTTGTGAAATTATATTGTGTGGCTCAAAATCCAGTTGGATCACAGTGCAGGCATGTGCTCAAGTTTTTAAGTTTTGGAATCAAGTGAAATTTAGAAAAATAGACTGATTTGGTTTATGCATATAATAAACTTACTATATTTGTCTTACAGAATAAGCTTATTTACAAATGATGTTGAGGTGGATGTGAATCTAAACTTTACTCTTTCATATTGTCTTACAGAAAATTATGCAAGATTTAATCAAGTAGCCATAAAATATACTTCAATCATAAATTATGGTAAAAAAACTCATCAACATCCAAAAAAAGCAAAAAAAGCAAATCAAATGGGCTCTTTTGGGTTTTTCCATTTTGAGATATGGCTAGCAAACCAACAAAGAACAAAATAAGATGGGATCCATGGACAAATTTACTTCTTTCTTTTTATTATTATTATTATTATCTTTTTAATAATGTTTTATTTTATTATTCATTTTAATTTTTTAATTTTTAATCAACATCATAGGGCCTAAATGGAACAACTGTAATTATTAAATTTTATTGGATGATGTGAATCTTTCTTTATAGATTTGCTATATAAATAGCAAAATTACATAGAAAATATCTAGGATGAATAAATGAGAGAGAGAGAGAGTACCTTGATAGCATAAACTTGAATGATTATATCTTTGTATTTTACCACTGGATTGGGCTGAGTTTTAGATATATTATGCTCGTTACCACCCTCTAATATCTAACTGTTAGATCTGAAAGTTCTGGTTTTGTGTGATAAATTTAAAAAATATCATCTTGAATTATTTTAAGTCAAATTACAATCCTTTTTCAGTTCACCCCTTCTATTTTTTTTATTTTTCAAATTTATTTCTCATTCTTTTAATTGTTATTTATTATGTTTGGGATTATTTTTTAGATTTTTTTTCACAATTTCATCCTCATTGAGTTTTTTCTTATCAAATTTGATCCTTATTATTTTGATTGTTAATTTTTTTAATTTGAAGAGTTTTTTTTTAATTTATCTTTTCATTATTTTATGATTCAACATTAAATTGGTTGAAAATTAAATTTTTTAATTGAACTCGGATCTAGGATCTAAAGGGTTATAAATTTGAGACCTTAGCCCAGATTTAGAATGTTCGTCTGTTTTTGCTTGGTTTATTTTTTTTCCTTTTCTCATTCTTTTTTTATAGATATAATTTTATCATTTAAACATTATATCATTAGAAATTAGGCACAATTTTTCTTTATCTATCTTCCATATGATTTTTCATGAATTTTTAAAATTACCCGGTTTTCTTATGTCTTTTTATTTGCTGTTTTTTGCAGGTTCTCTATTCTTTTTTTTTTTCTCGGTTGATTATATACCTCAAGTCTTATTTTTAAAAAGCTTTTTTAAAACACGATTGCATTACTAATAATAAAAAAACATTTTGGCTCATGGTGTAACCCTACTCACAATTCTAGTAATATCTATAAAAGATTTGTGTTCATTTTTAAATTCAATTGTGCATGTGGGTTAGAGATGGAGGGGATTTATTGGACACTGTTAGACAAAATAATGCAGGATGGATTTTGACATGTTCAAGTTTGATAAGACAAAAAAGAGCATAATCCCCACCCCACACCCCCCCCCCCCCCGAAGGTCGAGAATATTATGCCTAAATTCACACTTCCAGCCAAACCTTAATCACCACAAGCTAATTTGCCAGTATCAATAAGCTCACTTGATGTCCCAGCATTCTTCCATCCTGTGACTTCATGATCGCTAGTGTCAGAATCATCACATGACTGATTGGTAGAAATGTTCAAACAAAATCAAAATCTAGATTGAGATAATAGCTAGCATCAAAACTAAATTAACACGTAAAATTTGTTACTATAGAGAGAACAAATTCAATTCCAAAACCTAAACAGGAGATGAGTCATACAGCCTTAGGAGAGATGATAATTGGAACAAAAAATGTTATGTGAAGTTTTTCCGAAGAATTTAACACTCCAAAATGTATATGATTAGAAAAAACAAAGCAATAGAAAAGCGTCGAATATATATCAAAGTAGAATAGTGCAGACAGAAATAAAGCAAAAAAAAAAAAAAAATTGATGAAGAGAAAACAAGTTCCAAAAGAGAAGATAGAAATTAAAAGGCAACAGCAATTAAGTGGGGGAAAATTTAGCGACTTCTATGAAATGAGTCAACTGAAATAGAAAAAATTGATTTATGCTAACTATGTAGCAGAGAAAGCAAGACAGGGAGGAAAAATTGATTAGTTATTGAAGAACATATACAGTAATTTCATAGGATGCGATTACAGAATACACCGTTAATTTATAGAAAACAACTGAAATAGCATAATCAAACAACTTGAATGATTGAACACACTGTTTGCGTGATAGTGAGTATGAGAAGAACAGTAGCTGCTACAAGAGAGATTATTGTCCATGGATTGTCAAAATACTTCTGTTTCAAGGCTGCCTTCCATTTGTGTCTCCGTTTTCTGCAGTACTTGTTCAGATCTTCAACTAAACGAGAATAGTAGAAAGTGTCAATGGCGAGAGTATTTTCCTTGGAAAGATTGCGGAAAAGGCTTGCAACTGCTTCATTATCAGGGAGACCATTTTCTAGGATTCCATTCTTAACGAGTATTTCCACATCCTTAGCTGAGGGGACAAGGAAAGAGAGCATTGTAATGTAGTCACATACATATATATTTACACCGCAATGGCATTGCTCAAAGGCTTGGAGATTTCTTAATAGGATTTCTGTATGGTCGTCTATAATTTTATGTGGAATCTCCAACGTACCTTTATTGTCATCATATTTTATTTCGAGTAGGTTTATGCTGGACCCTACCTTGAACTTCATTCCAGCTTGATGGAGCTCTGCTACACTAGGAGCTGTTAAATTTGTAAGTTTAGTTGGCTGCATATGCTGTAATGGCCGCTGACAGATTGCTAGATAGCCAACAAAATGCTCTGCTTTAGACAACTTGAAGTGCTTCGAAATGTCCTCTGGCACCCATGAATACCATTTATGTGACAAGAGATCATGAGTAAGTTCAATCATGGAATGCTCCTCACAATGGTGCTGTATTTTGGATATATTGAACAAGTCCTCAACAATGAAGAATGGAAGCTGATTTTCAAGCAAGCACAAATCAAACTGTATTTCTTCTCTCATCCATAGTTTATTGAATATGCGGTCAGTATTTGCTTCTTGGATATCAAAGGAAAATGCTTTCAGCAAGAACATGATGAGAAACGAGCAATCCAGCAACACCATTTCCACAAATTCCTCTTTACTTAGATTATCAGTGGTTTCTGCATAACAATTACGCAATCTACTCTCTCTTTCTGCAATAGCTGCAATAAAATCCTTCACACTTACCTTGCACAATCCAAGAAACTGCCTCAGGTACAGTCTCTTTTGCTCTTCCATTTCTTGTAGCTCTTTTTTTCCGTGGTGATATGGGCCAATGGAAATTACTTGAGGTGTGTAAGCCTTTTCATTTAACTCACGTAGTCGTTTTGGAGCTCTGTAGATGAAACACAGATCTGTAAAGAGAAACATGATCGGGACTAACCTTTGGCACTCTTGGTGTTCCAGAAACGGTCATCCTGTGCCTACACAATTATCAAATCGTTAGATAAATGCTAAGAAAAGAAAAATCAAGAAAAAAAGTTACAAGGAGATGAAAATATCATAATCAAACACAGGATTCCCAGTTAACCATAAGAATATTTGTAAGGAATCAAACATGATTATTATTTTTTTCTAATTCCGGCTTCACATAAAAGCATGTCGTCGACTACTTGAAAGCGGGATAAATTAAAAATCCATATCTTCTCTAAATTAAAACTTACAAGCTCTCTTCTGAACAAAAACAAGATAATTCTGACATTTTTCTGAAGGCTTTTCTTGAAAAATGTTTTCAACTATTTTGGCACAGAAGATAGCAATTAAAAAGGCAACATTAATGGAGCGACTTTGTTGACCAATAATTTGTCCGGCACTGGTCAATTCTACTTCGATTGGTGGTTTTTTGTTTTTTAATTATAACAGTATATTTTAGTTTTGGAGTATTTCAGGATCCGGGCAAAAATAATATTTAATTAAAAAAATTTAAAACAATATTTTTTTTTAAAAATAGTATTCAAATATGGAACCATCCTGCACACCCTTGTCGCCCGTGACAACCATCCTGCACGCCCTTGTCATGAAACAGATTTGGACTTTTCGGTGATTCTTCCATGAACTTTCGTGTGTTCGTATCAATGCATCTAGAAAGTACCTGCAGTAAATTGTTTTCTCAAAACAGTTGAAAAAATAATTTCCAAACTAAATAGTAGCTAATACCCACATTTAGTATATACGTAATAAGGTGTGCTGCGCATGTCACTAAAAAATTTCATTTTAAGTTTTTACACTCTTAAAAAAATTAATTATTCTGGAATCAACATTTTTTTTTTATAAAAATTCAATGGCATGAAATAAATAAAATAACATAATAGCTAGAAAGAAAAAATAACATAGCTAAAAGAAAATTAAAAAAAAAATAAGATATCAAAGACACCAAAACTCTAACAATGAAACATCTAGTACCACAAAAAAGATATATTAACATGGTATTGAAGTCATAAACACCATGAAAGCCAACTTCAAAGTCAACGATGAGTAGTCTAAAGGTAGAGACATGCTCACTTGCTAAACTCTCATTGCTACCTCCAATGTTGACTTTGAATAGTATCTATGGATTCATCTTGCAAAATTTTTCTAGTGATGCTATAAGTTTCATCATTGGAACTTTGATGTTTCTTGGATACCTAATCTTTTTTTACATTCTTTTTTTTTGTTCTATTTTTTTTTGCCATATCATCTTTTTTTTTTCTAGCCATTAAATTATTTTGATTTATTTCATTCCATTGAATCTTTATAAAAAAACATGTTGACTCTTGTATAAATGAATTATTTGAGAGAGTAAACACTTGAAATGAAAATTGTTAGCTAAGTGCAACACACCTACTTGTGCATATACTATATGCGTACTACTAAAAAATTGGCAAATATAAACCAAAACACTGATGGAAAAATTATGTCAGTAGATTATAGTGAATTTTACCGACAAAATAGTCCCTCACTGTATTTATCAATGAACATCAAAAGAAATATTCCCTTAGTATATATTGTTGTTACTCATTTTTGGACCCCACGTGATGGAGACGTTGTATACCTCTTTTGAACTGAGTGTAGGAGTTTAACTTGTGTTTGCTGGAAGATTGACGAAAGCAGAATATTTTTTTTTTTCTTTCTGAAACCCTGTTCGAGCTTTTTTCTGCTCTCTTTATCCTTCCCCTTTTGTTTCCAAAATCATCAGGTTTCTTAGATTGACTAGGGGTCTTCATAATCCTAAATTCTTTCCTTCGTTATCTTGTTTTTAAGGTTGAATAAATCTCTTAGAATTTGCACTAAAAAATGGTTCTGCTGTTATCGCAATTTTTTGTTCCAACTTAGGCTCTGATTCTAACTCAGTTTCGTATGATATCTGACCATCCTAGGTATATTCTATCACTCATTACATGTTGAAAAATTGACGTACACCTTTATTAGGTCCTAGGGATCATTGTTCTTAGGGCAGATTCTTAGTTAGATTTGGATGCTCAGCATTGTCAGATCAAACACCTTTTTGACCAACTAGATTACTTTTAGTTTCTGTTATGTAAATTTTTTTTATCTCACTTCGAATCCTTCATCAAAGTTGTATTCCTAGACGCGTAGATGAATTTTAGCTTTTGAATCACTTGATTTCGATATCAAAGGTTCAAGATGTTCCCATTTGAATATCTAACGTGAAGGCAGAGAATTCTGCCGCGAGAAGGATATTGACCCGAGTTTGCACTAAAAAAATTCTATTTTTGGCCTATTTTTTGTGATTTTTGTTCTTAGTTCATACTCTCAGTCATATCAGGATTCTCGGCATTTTTGAGTTAGACCCGGAGATCCCTTTTGACCAACCAAATTACTGCTAGATTTTGTTCTGTAAAAGGATTTTATCTCACTCCAACTCCTTCATCAAAGTTGTAGTCCTATACGCGTAGATGAATTTTGGCTTTTGAATCACTTGATTTTGATATCAAAAGCTCAAGATATTTCCATTTGAATATCTAACGTGAAGGCAGAAAATTCTGCCGCGAGAAGGATATAACCTAAGTTCGCGGGACTGATTCGAAGGATTTTTTTTGGACCAAGGACTAAATCGAAAAGTGCTAAAATGAGGATTTTAATTGAAGAAGGATATTAGAAGCTGGAGAGGGAGCTAGATCATCATAAATGACGGGATTTCTACCACACCGAATGAGGAAAATCATGTTTTTGTGCAACTATAATTCATAGGAGACAACAGCCTTTGACAACTGCAAAATGCCATAAAGAGAATAACCTCACCATCATCTAATGGCTGGGATTTTATCCCTAACATAGATGGTTGGGATGATGTGTTAATGTTGGAAAGAAATCACTAGAATCAACACATAATCAATGAGAATATTGTGTTTTCCTCATTTGTATTATTTGGCTGCAAATCAGCTGGGATTTGCATCCTAGATTAATGCATTGAATCTTTCCTAATAAGAGTTGTGTATAGACTATATATATTATGCTTTTGCTGACCTAAAGAGAGGAGGAAGACGGCAGCAAAAAAAAGAGAGCAAAATAATAAGAAAAAGAGAGCAGAAAAATAAGAAAAAACACAAGAGAGGCTGATTAATACTTAAAAGTGCATATTTATCAAAGTTTTATATCATCATTTTGCACTTAAAGTATCAATAACTCCTTAACTAAAGCATGTTTTATAATAACAAGTCTCATACTATAAAATGCCCTAATATATGGTAAATGTTCATCTTAAATGCAGGCCTATCACATAAATCAAAGGATTGATTGATGAATTCAACTACTGAAATTTGTGAAGATAAAGAGAGGGTGAAACTTAGAAAAGAGATGTTGGTGCAGTCCAAACTGGAACACTGTTCGGTAATTGGGTCATATCTTGAGTTCTAGATGTCTAAATGACCTCAAATTTTTACACAGATTCAGTAACATAGGCCTACAACTTTCATGTTTTCATCAAGATCTAAGAAGGCCGTTTTCAAGTCCAAATTATAGCAACAACGGAGAAGTCCGAATCTGTCCTGCAGACCAAACACTGTTCAGTGTTTGGCCCATATCCGGAGTTCTAGAAGTCCAAATGACCTTCATTTTTTTTTTCTGGAAAGCTAAGTCAATTTCCTACAACTTTCATGTTTTCTAGTGGACCCAGTTTGGATGGTAGCATTTTTGTTTTATTCAGACAAGAAGATAAGGATTTTCACCAAGTCAAAAGTTGGCCACCCACTCAACAATTAGTCATCAAATCAATAATTCCGAATTTTGGCCTATAAAAAGAGGCATTTGCCATGTATTTGGTGGCTTGGTTGTTCAGATCAAGCTCATGCTCTTTATTTCTCTCTTTATATTTTTTTGTAATTTTTAAGTTTTGCTTTCATTAATATCTTGTTTATGCTTTTCATTTCCTTTCCTTTACTTAGTTAACTTGTATTTTCTTTATGTTCTTGTTTTGTTTATTTATGTTTCTCTTCTTCATTATTTTTAGCTAAGTTTATTATGTCAAGGTGAAAAGGTTACACTAATGGTGTAAGAATAAATATAGTGTAAACTCAACATGGATCTTAATGTTTAATATTAACATGTCTTATCTTTTTATCTTACTAATTCTTAATACCTTGCTTGTTAAATGATTAATCTAGATTTGTGTTGTATAACACTTGGTACAGCAAATGCTTGGCACTCTCATAGCCCAACAGTATGGTATTACCTACACCTGGGCTATGAAAAGAACTTGATTTGTTGTTAACATCAGTTAATATCATGAATTCCTGACAATATTTAAAAGTTTGGTGTTATGTAATTAAGATAATTAATATGATCATGTTAATAATTTATAATGAGCTATTAATGAGAAATCATCCGATTGGAACCTCCTTTATGTGTGGTTTCCAGTTGAATAATAAGAGTTTATACTATACTTGTTTGAAATACCATTGGTGGATCCTCTAACCTTAACATTTGTTTTTATCATTGTTTAATCCTTACATTAATCTTCCATCTCAAAGTTCTCATTAATTTCTTCCTCCTCCTCTTCTTTTTATTACTACTACTACTACTACTACTACTACTACTACTACTACTACTATTATTATTACTACTACTACTACTATTATTATCATAAAATCAGTATATAGGCTGGAAACCTGTGACCCGATCTTTTAGATCATTCTCAGGTATAACAACTCCACGTACTGAGCATTATTATTATTATTATTATTATTATTACTACTACTACTACTACTACTATTAATACTATTATTACTATTACTATTACTATTATTGTTGTTGTTTGTTTGTTGTTGTCTTGTTATTTATAATTTATACAATTAACCTCTCTGTGGTTCGACCCCGGTCTTGCCGGGTTATTTATTACTTCGACACTCCTGCACTTGGGAGAAGACATCAATCTTTTGGTCGTGTCAGAGGCAGAGTAAAAAAAAACACAGTAAATAGAGGGATTTTCTTTGTTTCATTCGGGTGTTATTGTGAGGAAATAGGAGAGCAAAAAGACAAGACAGAGAGGGAGATTTGCTGCTAAATCTTGACAGCAACATGCGCTTGGTTTACCATTTCATCTTCTACAGAAAAAAAAAACGTTGAGACCTGCAACACATAGCTGAATTATTTCGTCCACTTCAGTATCTCTATTTTCGTCCGTTAGTTACCAATATACAAGGAGTTGCAGGTATAAGCCCCAATCTCTCCTCCTTTGTTATTTTTATACTAGGCATTCAGTTGTAAGGTTGTTTTCTTCCCTCTGAATAATTGGTTTCTATTTAGAAAAACCAACACTTGTCTATTATTTCTTTCATGATTTTTGAGTTCAACTGTTGTCCATGTAAAAAGGGTTTGTCTTTCATGTTTAGGAACTTTTACATTTAGGGACTTTCCTTTTGTTTTCCTTACACCCGTTAGAGAAGAAATCAGCCGGCCTTTGTTTTCTTTTAGTGATTGCTCCTAGCTTTATTTTGTTCTTACTATCTGCGCATTGAGTTGGCTTTGATTTTTTTTTTTATTGCTTTAAGCTCATTATAAATCTTAGAATATATATGACGGCTGTTTAGCTTTTATTGCGATTTTTCTTTTGTTTTTAATTGTGATGCTTGTGTTTCGATAAAAAAAAAATTATTAAAAAGTTTTCTTGTGTGTTGCATACGGCCAATACCCTAACATGTTTTGAATGTTTTTTTTTATATACAAAAAATATTGGAAGTTTTTAAAATGTGTTTTCGCATGGATTTCGTAAACACAACAAAAAAATTATTTTCTTGCATTTCTGGATTTTACAACATGTTTGTAAAACTCCAAAGGGTATTGCCAAATATTCCAAAAAATATAAAAATCTTATTTTGGGGGGAATTCATCTATTATTCACTGCTAATGTTTGGATAAAGAAATCCTTAAAGGACGAATATCCAAAATATTATTAGGAGTAATAAATCCACACACATCCTTGAAAGAAGCCTTGATTATAATCGAGGACATTTCAATTTTTTTTTACTCCACGATTTACGAGCCGTGAGAGTATAAAATACAAAAAAAATAGGTTTTTTTAGCGCCCTAGATTTCTAAATTTTTTGTCCCTCCTTGCGATTTACGAGTCGCAAACTCTTGAAATACTAAGGGAAAAATGAGCTTTCAAAGCACATGGAATCTCCTTGGATTTCTATCCTAATAACTTTTATTTGAATCAAACCTAGGAAAGCTGATGGGATTAGAAAACACCAATACCATAGCAATTATAGAGCAAACCAAACACCAAGCAGCTTACTAGGGGTGCTAATATCTTCCCTTTACGCAACCAGTCCCTTGCCTTAGAATCTCTGAAAGACCAGTTAGGGTTCCTAGTGACCATAATACTAGGTGGCAACTCCTTTACTTCAAAAAAAAAAATGTTAAATCAATCGAAAGTCGCTGCAACGCCGCGCTCCGCTGCGAGGGTGCGACATATACCAAGAGAATTATAGTAGTAAAAGAAGGAATAAAAAAAAGAAAGTAGAAATGTGCAATGACATCTCATTTTTACATACAAAATTATTAAAGAAATTAACCCGTCGATAAATCTATTTGTAATATAAAAACAAAATGACCTGATGAGCAACCATCCTCTCTCACTCATCCATTTCTCCTTCTTCCTTCCAGATCTGTAATAAACAAACAACATACCTCCTATTTTATCATAAATCAACCTTCCACCACAAATCCGACCACCTCAACACTCAGTTTATCAACATTCCTATTCTGATTCAAATTTTATTAAGAATTCCCACATCAAGTAAGCAAAAATTCCCAATTTTTGTTTGAATTCAATTTTAAAATGTTAATTTTTATTGTATATTTTTATAGCATATGTATTTTTTTTTTGTTTACTTGTTTCATAGCTTTTTCCAAATACAAATTTGTTGTGTGGATGTATGATTTATACAAATTTAGAGATTTAAAAACATATATATTTGTTTGTAAAGTGATGATTTTTTTTGAATTTGTGACTAAGGTTTTTTGTAATTAAATAAAGCATGGCTTATTTAATAGTTTTTTTTTTATATTTTATTATTGAGTTGAAATTTTTGGTTAATGTATAGAAATTTAAACTGATAAATGTACATAAGTGATAATGAATTACGAGTACTATTAAAATAGATTGAATAAGTTTGAGTTAAACCAACATTAGCTAATTTATTTTGTTTACATAATTAATTAATACATGTTGTCATCAATATTCTATGTAGGTTTGACATAAGTAATAGGTAATCATTCATGAATGTATCGAGGTCCATCCCAAAGGTTGTGTAGGTTGGATTATTGTAATGGGATTGAGGGCTTTATTAATTACACACTATCTAATTTTATAAATATTAGTGGAGATAGTATTAGATGTTTTTGTAAGAGGTGTAAAAATAATAAAAAAAAATCTTGATCTAGATGTTGTAATAATGCATCTTCTATAAAAAGAGTTTGTAAAGAAATATTTGTGCTAATTTACACACACAGAACCATATGCTCCTTTTGAGACCATGATAGTAAGAATAGTTGGGTTAACTTCTAGTTCTAGAAATTTGCATGATGTTGTAGATAATAATCTTAATCCTTGTAGGAATATGGTTATACATGTGATAGGAGTGAATCAAGGTTATATAGGTCAGTTTCCAACCATTCACGAAGAACCTAATGCAGACATGGTCAGATTTTTTGGTGTTTTGAAAGATTTTGATGAACCATTATAGGATGGGTAAATAAATCACAGTAAATTATTGGTTGTTGCATTGGTGTTCACTATCAAGTGAGATCATGGGTTGAATGAGGCCAATTATGATAAAATTATTGAATGAGCAATAAGCATTTTACCTAGAAGGAATAGGCTAAAAGAGAACTTTTATGGTGCTAAATCCATGATGAAACCCCTCACCTTAGGATACTAAAAAAATAACATGTGTCCAAACTTCTACATGTTATACTACCTTGAAAACGCATAGATGACTGAGTGCAGAATATATGAGAATGCTCGTTATAACCAAGAACTAGCAAGGGAAGCACTTTTTTCACATATAAAAAACTTAGATACTTCCTAATCACACCTAAACTGCTAAGGTTATTCATGTCTCTAAAGACTCCTAAGCATATAGTATGGTATCATTCATATGATGTAATGGATGGAGTGATGACACACCCTTTCGATGGTGAAGCATGAAAACATTTTAATAGGGTGTATCCTTAATTTTTAATGGAATCACGAAATGTGCATCTTGGGTTATGTATAGACAAATTTAATCCATTTAAGTCATTTACTACTCCTTATTCTTATTGGCCGGTGATACGTATGATTTTGCATCTTGCCATTGGAGATGTGTATGAGGCTGGAGTTCATGTTTTTGTCAATGGTTATACTTTTTTCTAATAGTCCAAGTTGGAATATAGATGTTTGTTTTTTATCGTTGATTGATGAGTTGAAGTAGTTGTGGTCATTCAAGAATTTGACTTATAATGTATTGAGAAAATAGAACTTTCAAATTATGGTAGCTTTGATGTAGACTATCAATGATTTTTCTACATGTGGAATGGTTTTTAGTTGAAGCACTCATGAAAAATTACCATGTCCATAGTATATAAAAAATAACAAGGCCTTCATGTTAACAAATCATGTTAGAGCATTTTTTTAATTGTCATTGATGGTTTTTGCTAAAAGATAACAAGTTTAAAAATAACATAATGGACTTCTTTATTGGTAGAGTTGAAAGCAATGTTGTACTATCGCTACCATCGGGTGAAAAATTATATGATGTGGTATCGTGATATGATGAATTTGTGTTTGGTTTTTAATTTCATAAGCAAAAGTGATGTTACTTAACATGTCATTACTTTCAGAGAATTTATCTCTTATACCATTATAAATTAATAGATTATTAAATCTCTTATAGGCAACATGATCAATTTTTACTATCCTAAAACTCTTAGCTGATTGAATCCCAGGTTTTTTAATTACAAGATGAATAATTTTTCACATGGTTCATAACACATATAAAGAAAATTTAATTATTCTTATATCTTAGGATATTTATTTTCATTACAAATTTCTTGTTAATTGTTAAAGGTTATAATTCATGTGCCCGATTTATCAATTGGAGGAGAATGCTTGTATTCCTTTGAATTTACTAAGTCTAGATCCTAAAAGAAAGGTGAAGTGCTATAATGAGTATTTCATCAATGAATATTTTTTTCATACTGAAGAGTATAGTGAGGGTAGAAAGACATAATACTGGAGGTTATGTTAAGAGATCGACTTCACATGAGTTTAAAGTTGACAACTGTGAGAAGTTAGAAGAGGTAATTAAATTGCAATATCATATTGAGTAGAAAATAGCTTTTTTATTCCAATGTTATTAATATGATACCACTACTAGAGGAATCAAAATAGATCCTCATCATGGTTTGTTTGAAATTAATATAATTAATATAAAGGCTAGACTTCACAATGTCGATGATGTCTTTTTTCCTGCTAAGCAATGCTTACAAACAAGTTACATATACACTCCTTCCTTTAGAAAGGATCGTTTGAATGAAAACCAAACCTAAGGATTGTGCCTAGGTTGTTTAGAATGGTAATGATGAATTAATTATGGGAAATGATGTCTTTTAACTTGATGAGTTAGTTGATCCATATTGAGTTGCATCGTCTAATGATCTAGAAGAAAATTTAATTTTTTCATGTTGATAAGAATATTTTTGATGATGTTGATATTGAGGAGTTAAATGATGTTTTGGGAACCAACAAACATACACAAGTTGATAAAGATGATGATAATGACAAAACCGGTATAGAATATTACGATCAAGATGACGACAATGAAATTAAAGAAGAAGAAGAAGAAGAAGGCAATTCTGATTAATTTGCACTACAAAAATGTTTAACACTATTAACTATAATGAAATATTTTTGAATGAAATTAACTTTAATGTATTGAAAATGATGTTAATTTATTATTGAATGACAATGAAATATTTATTTTATATGTTTTTATTATTATACACAAAATTGGTGTTATTGTATTATGTGTGATGTTGTGATTTTAAGTATTTGTAGGGTATTAGTAATGTGTAGGTGAGACAGTTGTGGTTGATTTTAATGGAATCTTGAATGGAAGTTGGAAATGAGAGATGAAACAATTTGCAGTAGATGAATGAGAAGGAGTTCTAATGAAAACGAATAGGGAAAAAAGAAAAGAATAAGAATACATATCTATTTTTTTTTTTAATTATTGAAAATTTGTTCCACTGTACTTATTGTAATATTCATATTTCAATAATATGTATTTTGTTTCAGGTTCATTGCATGCGAGGTTGGAGTAGATTTTAGCTTTTATTCACCTTTTGTTATGTAGTCTAAGGAGGATGACCTTATATTTTATAAACATGGAAACATTTGTGCAACTTAATTTGTATAATTAATATTTAAACTTGATTAGATGAATTCAATTTTGTATTTCATATAATCATGTTCCATGTATGCATGTTTATATCTTTTATCCATCCATAATGATAATTGTTGTTCAATGTATATCATAAATATTGTGGTTGATGAATAATATTGTTTTGTGCATTTGAGATCCAAGATGATTGGGTTAAATTGAGTTAGGAGATGTGAAAAATTAGAAGTGTAAACAGGTTGATGTCGATAACTTGGGATCTTCTGATATAAGAAAGACTTTACACAGATTTTAGTGAAAATTTCAGTAAATTTTAATATGAACACCACACACACACACACACACACACACACACATATATATATGAACATGAGATTGTTGTTTTATCCTGAATATGAGGGTGTTATATTTCATCTTATTTCTAGATAATGGTGGCGAGTTCAAGTCCTTTATGGCTTTTCTTCAACAATCTGGCATACTTTATCGCTTTTCTTGCTCTTACATCTTAGCTTAGAATGGGAGATTTGAGAGGAAGCACGTGCATGTTGTTGAATCTAGGTTGGCCTTGTTAGCTCGTGCTTCCTTACTAATGAAATTCTGGCAATATGTCTTTCAGACAACAACCTTTCTCATAAACAGAATGTCAAGCAACGCACTCAAACATGACTTATCCTATTTCACTCTTTTTCAAAAAAATTCTTGATTACAAGTCTTTTAGAGTGTTTTGGTGCTTGTGTTACCCATTCATTCATCCTTACAATAATCACAAGTTGCAGTATCGATTTGTTCAGCGTATTTTTCTTAGCTATAGCTTTAATAACAAAGGATATTTGTGTCTTGATTTTCTGACTGGATGAGTCTATGTTACACCTCATATTGTCTTTCATGAAACTTAATTTCCCTTAAATAAAACTCATTCTCCTTCCCCAACCAATGATACTTTAACAACAATTTTCACTCCAACCATTATAACTTCCTCTACTTCTTTACCTTTTTGTTTTAATGGCAGACACAAATCACCACCATCTTCTTTCACTTTCATGAGTGACAATTCAAATTCTATGAGTAGTTCTGCAACTACACCTGCCTCTAGTACCTTACTCGAGTCAATTCATAAGGCTCAGGCTCCCACTTCTCCTCCAGCTCCACGCATGACAACTAGATTGATGTGTGGTATAACTAGGAAAAAGACCATTCTTGATCTCTTTGCTATAAAGATCTCAAAACCATACACTCTCAAACAAGCCTTTAAAGATTTAAACTAGACTCAAGCTATAGATCTAGAGATTACTACTCTTCATCGAAACCACACTTGGTATCTTATTGAACAGCTTTCTAATGTTAATATAATAGGCTATAAGTGGGTGTACAAGGTAAAACACAAGCCAGATGGGAGCATAGAAAGGTATAAAGCCAGGCTTGTGGCTAAAGAGTATAACCAGACTCATAGTCTCGATTATTTTGGGACCTTTAGTCCAATTGTTAAGGTTGAAATGATTCAAATCATACTTGTCACGACCCGATTCTCAGATCCATGACCGGCACATAGGCAAGGTTTCCTTCCAAGGTTCCAAACCTATGCAAACCCAAAAAACAACTCAATCAGAGTTTAACGCAACATTAACAACAAAACTAACTTTATAACATAATTTGATTGTCTTAATACAAGAGTTTATATAAATTCATAGTTTTGGAGCACTAACTTGACATAAAAGGCAGGTACAAATTACAACCAAAAAGCAGGTTCAGAAGATTAAACAAAAGTGACTTGCTATCAAGCTATAAGCCTGAAAAGGATAAATAATGAGAGGGTGAGTTCAACAACTCAGTGAGTAGATAACATTCAATATACACGCATGAGGTAATACAACAATGAGAAATATATATACAAGTATGGCTCTAGGTTCTTATAGAAAGGTTTCTCAAATATTCCATAACAAGAATATCATATGGTAGAACTCGTCAGAAAATCAAAATGCAATGAGCATGAGGCTCCGTACTGTGGGATGATCAGTCCACACAGGTTGGTGACTCCCCCGACCAACTAGGGTTCAGATACGATGTGCACAAAGACTAACACTACCCTGTTAGCATAGGTATTCTGACTAACATACCATAGGCTCATAATCATAAGAAAACGGACATATACATATCTCAAGGCTCAACTCATGACATCAATCAAATGAGGAGCTATCAATTCAGAAGTCAATTCAAAATATATACTGGTTCATATCAAGAATTCAGATTCAATAATTGATCATGCTTTTATCATAAGGATAATAATCAACATATATATATATATATTATCAAGAAGCATGATCCAATTCATATTAACAAATCAAATATTTATAATATTTCTCATGCATATGAAAAATTATCCACTCACCTCACTCAAAAGCTACATCACTCAAAAGCAAACATCGAAGAAGATCCTACTGACGTCCCGCTGGTAGAATATCAGGATTATTTGAATGCAAAGGAGACATATTTAAGAATGAATCGAAAGAACATTTAACTTATTTAATACACTTAACTAAGGGTATATTCCGAAACCCTATATGTTTTTGAACTAACTAGTCAATTTTCTCAACAACCCAAAATCTAACGGTTTTTCCGAAATCTAATCCATAATAAAAACAACTAATAAAATTGGTAATAATTCACTAAATAACCCTTAATTATTCATCAAAATAATCTAAAAAAGCTAATATTACAGCTAGGGACTAATCTGGAATTTGTTTTTCATATTTTTAGGGCCAAATTGTAATTTTCATCTAATGGAGGACCAAACTAAAATTTTTCATAAATCCATGAATATACTGAAATTATGACCTTAATTAATCCTCAATTCTGTCAAGGATGTATCATTACGCTCCAGGGACCATTCTGGAATTTTACCAAATTTTTAGGGTCAAATTGTAATTTTTGTCAAATTGGAGGACCAAATTGAAAGTGTTAAATTCTCTTATCTATACAGTAATTCTGTCCATAATTCATATGTTATTCTGTTCAGAATCTCGGAATATGCTCCAGGGACCAATTTCTAATTTTCCAAAGTTCGGGGACTAAACTATAATTTTCATAAATTAAGGGACCAAATTGAATTTTTGTCATCTTCAACCTCCAATCCAGAATTTTAACGGAAACCCCACTGTTTTCTCCAAATTTCCCACATAATTTCACCATTCAAACAAAATCATAACTAAAAATCATCACAATCTTCCATAATCAACTAAATCATCAATTAACCACACAATCAACCCCTAACATTCAATTTAATTCATTAATTAAACTCAAAATACAAATTTCATAACCCTAACATTTATCAAAACCGAAATTAAAGCTAGAGAAAACATATTATACACATTAAAGCATAATCTTACCCTTTTTACTTATTTCCTCAAACTCCTTTTCTTTTTCCCTTACTTTCCCCTCTTTTCTCTTCTTCTTCTTTTTCACTTCACTCCTGCCGGTTCTGCTCTCTAATTTCAGATCTCTCCTTTTTTCTTTTTTTTTTACTTCCTATTTATATTTATCAAGTTTTGTTGAATTACCAATATACCCCTTATTCATTTATTCCAACTTTTAAGCCTTCAAGGGCTTTATTGTATTTTCCTATCTCATTAATTCAAAACGTTACAATACTGTTGTTGCTCTTAGTTTTAAGTGTGAAATTCGACAACTTGATGTTCATAATACTTTCCTAAATGGTGAGTTAGAAAAGCAGTTATTCGTGTCTCAACCTCCTGGATATGTTGACAATAAATTCTCAATCAAAGTGTGTAGATTGAAAAAGGCTTTATATGGTGTGAAATAAACATCAAGAGCTTTGTTTCAAAGACTTTGTTATGCTCTTCTATAGTGGGGATTCAGCAATTCTAGGACTAATAGTTTTATGTTTCTACGCTTTGGTGAATCCACAACTTTAATAGTCCTTATACATGTTGATGGTATAATCAACACAGATTTCTTCACTCATTGCTAAGTTTGACTTTGTTTTTGCCTTAAGAGACTTGGGGCAGTTATCCTACTTTATAGTTATAGAGGTCTCTTGAAATGAAGGCTCTATAAATTTGAGCCAAACCAAATATGTTTCAGATTTGATACCAAACCAATAAAAACACATGATGTTGTTGGGCAGAATTTGTCCAAGTTTGATGGTAATTCTATGGAAAAGGTTACTCAATATCAAAGTGTAGTAGCTCCTTCAGTAACATGATCTTGCTTCATAAGTCTCCATTGCTCTTGAGCTTGCAAGGCATTTATCAATTCTACCGAGGTAATTTTGGACAGATCCTTTGTATTTTTCAAGGTGGTTAAAGATGCTTCATATCTTTCAGACATTGTTACTAGAATTTTTTATACAATTCTGCAATCAGAGAAATTTGTGCCAAGTAACCTTACCTTATTGACAAATCCAAGCAATTTGTCTGAATACATTTTGATGGTCTTAGAATCCTTTATTTTTTACGGTTCAAATTGTCTTATGAAATTAAGACTTTGCATACCACGAATTCTTTCATCTCCGGCATACTCCTTCAAATAATCCCAAACATCTTTAGTTGATTTTAGAAATATAATTCTGGTGAAGATTGCTGTGGAAACAACAGCAAACAGAGGGCTCGTTTTCTGCCTTCTGTAACCACCTTTTAAGGAACAATATATATATGATTTATTCTTTGGCTTGAAGCGATAAGAGAACAAAGGGCTTTACTTTCTTAAATTCTATATAGGATATACATCTTTTCTTTCTTTATTCATTTATGAAGACACTAGTGGGTGCGACTTCAGCACCCACTAATGGGATTTACTTTCCACTAGTGGCTGCTGATGGCGCAAAAGTGAAAGCTGTAACGGTTTGCCACCTCAACATTTGATTTGAAAAATTCCATTTAAAATTATATTATTGACACTTAAAATGTTTCTAAACAAAAATAATATATATTAAAATCTTTGAATTCAATTCAATTTAGAGAATTCCAAAACATGTTAAAAAAACATAAACAAAACATAAGATAAAATAAATTTGTTTTTATAATTGTTTTGAAGTTAATTTTTATATTTTTAAAACAAAAAATATTAAAAATATATATATTTTTATCTCTATTTTTTTTCATTCCAAAATAGTAACAAAGTTTTATTTTTATTATTTATTGTCCAGATAAGTTTTCTCGCATCTGCCGTATCATTTGTATCCCCGATAAAAATAGGTATAGAACTACACCATAGATGTATAGAGAAATTGGATCACTCTTAAATTATATAATTTTTTTTGTTTATCAATTCAAACGCATTACTGTTACTGCTATGACTATAAACTAAAAAAGTATAAACTTTTACGATGAACATTAATGCACAATAAATACTTGATTACAAGTCTTTTAGAGTGTTTGGGTGCTTGTGTTACCTATTCATTCATCCTTACAATAATCACAAGTTGCACTATCAATCTGTTCAGCGTATTTTTCTTAGCTATAACTTTAATAACAAAGGATATTTGTGTCTTGATTTTCTGACTGGATGAGTCTATGTTACACCTCATATTGTCTTTCATGAAACTTAATTTCCCTTAAATAAAACTCATTCTCCTTCCCCAACCAATGATACTTTAACAACAATTTTCACTCCAACCATTATAACTTCCTCTACTTCTTTACCTTTTTGTTTTAATGGCAGACACAAATCACCACCATCTTCTTTCACTTTCATGAGTGACAATTCAAATTCTATGAGTAGTTCTGCAACTGCACCTACCTCTAGTACCTTACTTGATTCAATTCATAAGGCTCAGGCTCCCTCTTCTCCTCCAGCTCCACTCATGACAACAAAATTAATGCGTGGTATAAATAGGAAAAAGACCATTCTTGATCTCTCTGCTATAAAGATCTCAAAACCATACACTCTCAAACAAGCCTTTAAAGATTTAAACTACACTCAAGCTATAGATCTAGAGATTACTACTCTTCATCGAAACCACACTTGGGATCTTATTGAATAGCTTTCTAATGTTAATATAATAGGCTGTAAGTGGATGTACAAGCTACAACACAAGCCAGATGGGAGCATAGAAAGGTATAAAGCCAGGCTTGTGGCTAAAGGGTATAACCAGACTCATAGTCTCGATTATTTTAGGACCTTTAGTCCAATTGTTAAGGTTGCAACGATTCAAATCATACTATTGTTGCTCTTAGTTTTAAGTGTGAAATTTGACAGCTTGATGTTCATAATGCTTTCCTAAATGGTGAGTTAGAAAAGCAGGTATATGTGTCTCAAACTCTTGGATATGTTGACAATAAATTCCCAATCAAAGTGTGTAGATTGAAAAAGGCTTTATATGGTGTGAAATAAACATCAAGAGCTTTGTTTCAAAGACTCAGTTATGCTCTTCTATAGTGGGGATTCAACAATTCTAGGACTAATAGTTTTATGTTTCTACACTTTGGTGAATCCACAACTTTAATAGTCCTTGTATATGTTGATGGTATAATCAACACAGATTTCTTCACTTATTGCTAAGTTTGACTTTGTTTTTGCCTTAAGAGACTTGGAGCAGTTATCCTACTTTCTAGGTATAGAGATCTCTTGCAATGAAGGCTCTATAAATTTGAGCCAAACCAAATATGTTTAAGATTTGATACCAAACCAATAAAAACACATGATGTTGTTGGGCAGAATTTGTCCAAGTTTGATGGTAATTCTATGGAAAAGGTTACTCAATATCAAAGTGTAGTAGCTGTTTCAGTAACATGATCTTGCTTAATAAGTCTCCGTTGCTCTTGACCTTGCAAGGCATTTATCAATTCTACCAAGGTAATCTTGAACAAATCCTTTGTATTTTCCAAGGTGGTTAAAGATGCTTCATATCTTTCACGCATAGTTACTAGAATTTTCTTTACAATTTTGCAATCAGAGAAATTTGTGCCAAGTAACCTTACCTTATTGACAAATCCAAGCAATTTGTCTGAATACATTTTGATGATCTCAGAATCCTTCATTTTTTGCATTTCAAATTCTCTTATCAAATTAAGACTTTGCATACCATGAATTCTTTCATCTCCTGCATACTCTTTCAAATAATCCCAAACATCTATCGCTGATTTAAGAGATATAATTCTGGTGAAGATTGCTGTGGAAACAACAGCAAACAAACAAGCTTTTGCTTTTGATTTCCTTGTTTTTCTCTCTTTATGATTTTTTATCTGAGTTACTATTGGATTATTTGGTAAAGGAAGAACTTCATAATCTTCTTCAACGGCTTCCCAAAGATCCAAAGCCTCCAAATAAATGTCCATTTTTACTGCCCAGAGTTGATAATTTTCTCCATTAAAGATGCGAGAAGAAATATGAGAGAAACTTGTTTCTGCCTCCATTATTAGTCCCTTTAAGATAAATTGCTCTATACGAATTGAAAGTATTTAAAATAGAAATGTTTATGAGAAGAAATAAAGATATGAAGAAGAGAAGAGGCAACAAAGATTGTATTTGAATTTATTTCAAATTGAATGAATAATCTGATTGCATACTTTCATTGCAATCGTTACACATATATATTCAAACTAAGAAAAACAGAACTGCAAACTTCTAGTATTAAATCATGCTGTGATATGTTAACATGATAACAGATTAACTAACTCCTAGAGACTAGGACAATAGCTCATTATTTGCTTGAGAATTAGAAATAATAGAAACAGAAAAATCTTTAATAGTTCCTTCTTTAACAGCTTTTGAAGCAATCTTCTTGAGAACTATGTGTTTCATGTTAGAACAAAGCACATAGAAATCGATCTTCACTTCATCTGAGATCAAGTTACAAGATAAAAGATACAACTGCATTTTGTTATTACTGAAGAGCAGCCAGCAAATCTATTAACTAAGCACCTTATAAGTTTAAGGTTCTTGTTCCTCAAAATTCATTTCCAAACCCTTTCACTTGAGAGGGGATGATAAACCAGGGCTAGAAGAGTTTGTTACGTGATTTACCTAAATTGATATTATTGAATTTATAATTACTGATTTGTTATATCGTTATAAATGCTAGTTCTAGAAACTTGTCATAGCTGTTTTACAGTTATACCAGCTGTCATTACAGCTCGTTTTCTGCCTTCTGTAACCACCATTTAAGGAACAATATATATATGATTTATTCCTTCACCTATATGGGATATACATCTTTTCTTTCTTTATTCATTTATGAAGACACTAGTGGGTGCGACTTCAGCACCCACTAATGGGATTTACTTTCCACTAGTAGGTGCTGATGGCGCAAAAGTGAAAGCTGCAACAGTTTGCCACTCAACTCATCAGCTTGGACTCCAGAACATCTGGCATTTGAACTTCTCTAAACTAAGCCAGGCCCCCTCTATTGTCGCAGTTGTTTGTGTTTGCAACGTTTAGCTTAACAAAAAGATACTGAAAAGGCTGAAAAAGCTGCCTTAACTGGCTTTGAATCATCTATTGGAAACCTTGCTAGTGCTATTTTCTAGGTACTGGTAGCTCCCTCACCAGAACACAAAACATGCAAATCAAATGAATTATTTTGGAAATTTCCCATTTTCAATCTATGTTTGGCAGAAAAGCCAAGAAAAGGTGGGATCCATCGGCATAATTGCTTGATTCTTCCCGCTTTTACTCACATGCCTAAAGGCACATTTGTAAAAGATAATTATAACATTATTGGTGCATAGAACAAGCGACGACATCACAAGTCCTTGTTTGTTTGTCCCACCAAGCAACTTGCAAGATGGCAAGTACTTGTTATAGTATTTGCTCACTTCTTCATTATCTTCAAAAAAATGTCTCTAGCCAATTCTTGTGCACTGCTCCTCCTCTTCTTTCTTACTCTCTCCCTCTTCATTACCTACTCCACCGCTGCTAACACCATCGGTGTAACCCACGCGACAGTGGCTGTGGCTGCTGACAATGTCCCTTTACCAAAGAAAGTTGCCACCTTCCTCCCTAGCGATATTTCTGTTGAAATTTGATGATTTGAACAGTAACTGTTTATAACAGTTACTGTTTGGATTAAATTCTGGAAAATGCGAAATTTGAAGAAATTGAAGACTTGCAATAATGAGCAGAATTGATGAATTGTGTTTTCTTGATATTATTCAAAATGGAAATGCCTAATCTATAGGCTTACAAAACATGAATTATAATCAAAATTAAACTCTCAACTACACTGAGAGATTTATTGAAATGAAATTACGAAAGAATAGCACACAATCTGCTATTTGAATTCAAATTTGAAAAAACACAAAAACAGGACATTATCTTGACTTCAATCTTCCCTCAAGGCAACATCTCACACGTGTTCCAACACTCCTCCTTGAGACTTGCCTTGAACATTCCTAGCTTCATCCTAAGCATCTCCAGCCTTGATCTTGGAAGTCCTTTAGTCATTAAATCTGCCAATTGGACTTCAGTTGGACAGTGAAGAATTTTGATGAACAAATTCTTCTCAGCTTCCCTCAATGCATGAAACTTGACATTAATGTGCTTTGTTCTCCCATGCTGGACTGTATTTTGTGCAATTGCTATTGCTAACTTGTTGTCACAATAAAGCTCGGTTGGTGAGCTTTGCTTATGACCCAAATCTGCCAAAACTTTGCTCAACCATATAGCCTGATTTGCAGCAGCTGCCATGGAGATGTACTTAGCCTCTGCTGTCGATTGAGCAACCACATCTTGCTTCCTTGCATTCCAGCAAATTGCACCTGAACCAATGCTAAAAACATAACCAGAAGTACTCTTCATATCATCAACACTTCCAGCCCAATCACTATCTGCATAGCCAATCAAGCATACTCCTCCTGTTTTTGAGTACCTTAGGCCTAAGTCAGCTGTGCCTTTGATGTATTTCAGTACCCTTTTAGCCACTCCCATGTGAACACTACTAGGTGAACTCATGAATCTTGATAGCAAACCAGCAGGGAACATCAAGTCTGGTCTAGTTGCTATCAAGTATAGCAAACTGCCCACCAAGCTTCTAAAAACAGAAGGATCTTCTAGCTTCTCACCATCATTCTTCGAAATTCTTTCATTTTGTGCCAAAGGTGTATCTACTTCTTTGCATGATTCCAGTTTGAACCTTTTAAGCACATCAATAGCATACTTCTTTTGTGACAAAAAAATCCCTAAGTTGTCTTGTTGTATCTCCATTCCAAGAAAATAATTCATCATCCCCAAGTCACTCATTTCAAATACATCCTCCATTTCCTTTTTGAACTTTGCCAGCAATGAAGTATTGCTTCCAGTCACCAACATGTCATCTACATAAAGTGAAATTACTAACTGCACTTCATCTCCTTCTTTCTTTAAGTACAATGTAGCTTCATTTTCACTCCTTCTAAACCCCAATTGGATTAAATAGGAATCAATCCTACTATACCAAGCCCTTGGGGCTTGTTTCAAGCCATAAAGAGCTTTGTGTAGCTTATACACCTTATGCTCATGGCCTGCCACTTTGAATCCTTCGGGTTGCTGCACATATATCTCTTCAACTAATATACCATTTAAAAAAGCTGATTTAACATCTAAATGGTATACCTTCCATCCAAGTTGACCAGCAATTGCAAGAAGGAGCCAAATTGTATCATGCCTAGCAACTGGGGAAAATGTATCCCCATAATCAACCCCAGCCACTTGTGCAAATCCTTTGACCACCAATCTAGCTTTGTGTTTAAATATAGAACCATCAGGATTGAATTTAGTCCTGAATACCCACTTAACACCAATTTCTTTCTTGTTGTGAGGCAGCACTGTCAAGCTCCAGGTTTGATTCCTTTCAATGGAATCAATTTCTGATTTCATGGCTTCTATCCAAGCTGCATCCTTTGCTGCTTCAGCATAGCTTGTTGGCTCGACATGCACCAAGTTACACCTCTCATATATCTCAGCTAGGGGCCTAACTTTAAGAACATCTGCATCTGAAGTTCCATCAACATCAAACTCAGTTTCAGTGCTTGTTTCCCCTGCTGCAGCATCAAGGATTGTGCTCTTCTGATCCACCTCCTTTAAGTCCCAATTCCAGCATGCAATTTCATCAAAGTGCACGTCTCTACTGATCTGAATTTTGGACTCATTCAGGTTGTAAATCCTGTAACCTTTGGATTCAGTTGAATATCCCACAAAAATTCCCTTGACTGCTGTTTCATCTAGCTTCCCTCTTTTGACAGTGGGCACATGAAAATAACAAAAAGAACCAAACACCCTTAGATGGTTGGCAGTTGGCTTTCTTCCTGACCAAGCTTCTATGGGTGTTTTTCCATTGACAGACTTTGTGGGAAGCCTGTTTAGCAAGTAAACTGAGGTGTTTACTGCCTCTGCCCATAGAAACTTAGGCAACCTCTTCTCAAACATCATGCACCTTGACATTTCCATGATTGTCCTATTCTTCCTCTCCGAGACACCATTCTGCTGAGGAGAATAGGGCACTGTCAACTGGTGCACAATTCCAGTTTCAAGGCAAAAATTCTGGAAATCCCTTGAAGTATATTCTCCACCATTGTCGGTTCTCAGCACCTTAATTCTTTGTCCACTTTGTGTTTCAACCATGCTTTTGAAACTCTTGAACTTTGATAGTGCTTGAGACTTGTTTTCCAGAAACTGGACCCAAATCATTCTGCTATGGTCATCAATGAACAAAATAAAGTAAAAGTTATTGTTCAAGGAGGCTGTCCTCATTGGTCCACAAATGTCAAAATGGACCAATTCCAGCCTTGATTTTGCTCTATTGGCTGTTGCACGAGGGAATGAAACCCTATGGTGCTTCCCTAACTCACAACCTTCACACAAATGTGCACATTCAGAAATGGCAGGCATCCCCTCTATCATGCATCTGTCATGCAACAATTTCAAAGAATCGAAATTGTAGTGCCCAAACCTCTTGTGCCAAACAACACTCATATCAGAATTTGCACTTAATGCATGACCTTCAATGACATTTAAATCAAGATAAAAACTATTTCCATCCATTTTTATCTTTGCTACAGCAGAATCCTTTGTGTCAACAATGAAGCAGCAATTATCCTTAAAGGTTACTTCATAACCATTCCTAAGCATTTGAGGAACACTCAACAAATTTTGATCTAACTCAGGAATGAAGAGAACATTTTTGATAGTTTTTGTACCTCTTGAAGTGCTGACTGTGACAGTGCCTCTTCCTTTAGCTTGCACAAAGTCACCATTTCCCAATTTAATTTTTGGCTTTATTGATCGATCAATTGAAGAAAAAATTGACAAATGCTTTGTCATGTGGCTGGTGCAGCCACTGTAAATAAGCCAAGTGTTCTTCTTGGAGATGGTACTGGTCTGCAAGGCCATGAATAGCTGCTCCTCAGTTTCTTCAGGGTCCTTGTCTTCTTCAGATACATTTGCTTGCTGCTGAAATCCTTGTTGCGGCTGTTTCTTCTTCAGCCTGCAAAACTTTTCACTATGGCCATTTCTCTTGCAAAAATCACAGTGAATGAGAGTTTTGCCTTTGAACCAGCAGTCAGCCTCTGCGTGATTTGTTCTCTTACAATAAGAACAAGGAGAAAAATGTCTACTGGCAGGGACAATAGCTTTACCTTTTGACAGGTTTGATTTACCATTTCTCAAATCTTTCTGGAATTGACATCATAAGCTTCTCCACTATCTTATGATCTTCAAATGTCTCCCCAAGGAGTCTCATTTGGTTGACAGTGTTCATCAATTTGCCGGAATAGGACTTGACATTTTCATTGTCCTTCATCTTCATTAGCTCAAATTCTCTCTTTAATGTAAGGAGTTTGACTGTTTTGACTCGATTGCTGCCTTCAAATTCAACTTGAAGTTTGTCCCAAATCTGTTTTGGTGTCTTAAGATTCATAATCTTGGTGAAAATGTGGTTTGCAATTCCAGAATGCAAACATGTAATAGCCTTGTCTTTCTTCAATTTTTCTTCTTCATGAGCCCTTATTTGAGCTAAAGTTGGATTTGCACGTAGTGGATATGGATCAGCATCCGTCTCCACAATGTTCCATAAACCTTGGGATCGCAGGAAAAACCTCATTTTGACAGCCCAAATGTGATAGTGCTCACCATCAAAAATTGGAACCAAAGAGTGTGAATGTGCAGAGGATGACGAAGCCATTGATTTCTTAGAAGTTAACTCTCAGTGTTTCTCTCAACCCCCCAAGTGTTTTACACTCACAATCTCTCGTGTTTCACTCAGTAAAATCACCCTTAGTCTCGTAGGAATTTTGCTCTGATACCACTGTTGAAATTTGATGATCTGAACAGTAACTGTTTATAACAGTTACTGTTTGGATTAAATTCTGGAAAATGCGAAATTTGAAGAAATTGAAGACTTGCAATAATGAGCAGAATTGATGAATTGTGTTTTCTTGATATTATTCAAAATGGAAATGCCTAATATATAGGCTTACAAAACATGAATTATAATCAAAATTAAACTCTCAACTACACTGAGAGATTTATTGAAATGAAATTACGAAAAAATAGCACACAATCTGCTATTTGAATTCAAATTTGAAAAAACACAAAAACAGGACATTATCTTGACTTCAATCTTCCCTCAAGGCAGCATCTCACACGTGTTCCAACAATTTCTCCACCTACTGAGAAGTATTGGTACTCAAGGTTGCCCAACACTCCATTGCCAAAAGCCCTGAGATATCTTCTACAACCTGGTCATTATCCTTCAATAAACAGAGAATTCGCTAATGAAAACGCAAGTGATCTTGTTCCCCTAAGAGCCTATAGAATACGTTATATGATAACATATGAAAGAGGCGATAAAAAATCCCTGAACTCTGCCCTCCCTGACTCAACGATATTCTACCAGTACGACGATCTCCATCCAGGTAAAAAAATGAAAGTTCTTTTTACGGAGAGTGGAACCAAGGTTAGTTTCTTGCCTCATCAAGTCGCAGGGTCTATACCATTTTCAAGTGACAAAATACCAGAGATTTTGAAGTACTTTGCACTAGAAGTCAACTCAAAAGAGGCTCAGGTTATCAGAGAAGAAATAGGAGGATGCGAGGAGGCAAACATGTAAGGAGAAGACAAATATTGTGCTACATCTCTAGAGTCATTAATTGATTTTAGTGTTGAAAGGCTCGGCCAAAATGTTCGGGTACTCTCGACCGAAGCAGGCAAGAAGCAAGAGTATACGGTTTCAGCCGCAGTGAAAATGATTGGAGATCATAAAGCAGCAGTGTGTCACAAGATGAGATATCCTTATGCAGTGCACTATTGCCATGTAATCGCAGACACAGAGGTTGATGAGGTTCCATTAGTGGGTGCTGATGGCACAAAAGTGAAAGCTGTAACGGTTTGCCACCTCAACACATCAGCTTGGAGTCCAGACCATATGGCGTTTCAAGTTCTCAAAATTAAGCCAGGACCTGCTGTTTGTCACTTTCTAGATAGTGATACTCTCGTTTGGGTGCCAAAGGATAAAAAAATGACTCCATGACCATAGGTAAAAGCTTGGTATTGATCAGCAGAGGGCTTTAATAAGTTTGCTGCTTTGCTGTCGTTGCTGTTTATAATATGCATGTACTTCCGTCCCTTTCCCTGTTGTCGTTGCTGTTTAAAATATGTATGTACTTCCGTCCCTTCCCTGTTGTCATCGCTGTTTATGTTTGTCATACACACGCGCCTCCATGACCATTGGTAAAAGCTTGGTATTGATCAGCAGAGGGCTTTAATAAGTTGCTGCCTTGCTGTCGTTGCTGTTTATAATATGCATGTACTTCCGTCCCTTTCCCTGTCGTCGTTGCTGTTTATAATATGTATGTACTTCCGTCCCTTCCCTGTTTTCGTAGCTGTTTATGTTTGTCATACACATGCACCTCCTCACCCTGCTTTAGTGTGGAAGCCCTGGTTTTCTTAAGAAGAAGGTGATCCTGAAAAACCAGCCTTATCAGGTATTCACATTCAGAAGTACAGTTGCAATTTGGTATTATGCTTAAAAAATGTGCTCCCATAATCAATGGAAGAAACCTCTGTCAATAACTATAAGAAAAAAAAAAATGTATCCATATATAGTAGAAAAAACATGGCAACCACAAAATATTTGATTATATTGTTTCACAGGGGACTGCCATCAACTTCATCCTGATACAAGATAACCATAAAAAAAACCCAGCCTCAACGATATTCTACCAGTGCAACAAAAAGATGACATTTCTTTTTACTGATAGTGGAACCAAAGTGAGTTTCTTGCCTCGTCAAGTCGCAGAGTCCATACTATTTTCGAGTGACAAAAATACCAAAGATTTTGAAGTAGTTTGCACTAGAAGTCACCTCAAAAGAAGCTCAGGTTATCAGAGATGAAATAGGAGGAGCCGAACATGGAATGAGAAGACAAATATTGTGCAAAATCTCTTGAGTCATTGATTGATTTAGTGTTGAAAGTCTTGGCCATAATGGTCGGGTGCTATCGACTGAACCAAGCAAGAAGCAAGAGTATACTGTTTCAGAAATAAGGGAAAATGATTGGAAAACACAAAGCAATTGTGTTTCATTAGATGAGATACCCATACGCATACGCAGTGCACTAATGGAATCTTGAATGGAAGTTGGAAATGAGAGATGAAACAATTTGCAATAGATGAATGAGAAGGAGTTCTAACGAAAATGAATAGGGAAAAGGAATAGAATAAGAATACATATCTATTTTTTAAAAAATTATTGAAAATTTATGTCATTGTACTTATTGTGATATTCATATTTCAATAATATGTATTTTGTTTCAGGTTCTTCGCATGCGAGGTCAAAGTAGATTTTAGCTTTTATTCACCTTTTGTTATGTAGTTTAAGGAGGATGACCTTATATTTTATAAACATGGAAACATTTGTATAACTTAATTTGTATAATTAATATTTAAACTTGATTAGATGAATTTAATTTTATAGTTCATATAATCACGTTCCATGTATGCATGTTTATATCTTTTATCCATCCATAATGATAATTGTTGTTCAATGTATATCATAAATATTGTGGTTGATATGAATAATGTTGTTTTGTGCGTTTGAGACCCAGGATGATTGGGTTGAATTTAGTTAGAAGATGCAGGAAATTAGAAGTGTAAACGGGTTGATGTCGATAACTTGGACCTTTTGATATAAGGGAGACTTTACAGAAATTTTAGTATGAACACCATATATATAATTACTCTATTTATAAATGAACATGAGATTATTGTTTTATCCTAAATATGAGGATGTTACATTTCATCTTATTTCTAGATAATGGTGGTGAGTTCAGGTCTTTAATGGCTTTTCTTCAGCAATCTGGCCTACTTCATCGCTTTTCTTGCCCTTACATCTTAGCTTAAAATGGGAGAGTTGAGAGGAAGCACATGTATGTTGTCGAACCTAGGTTGGCCTTGCTAGCTCGTGCTTCCTTACTAATGAAATTCTGGCAATATGTCTTTAAGACAACAACCTTTCTCGTAAACAGAATGCCAAGCAAGGGACTCAAACATGACTTATCCTATTTCACTCTTTTTCAAAAAATTCCTGATTGCAAGTCTCTTGTAGTGTTTAGGTGCTTGTGTTACACATTCATTTATCCTTACAACAATCACAAGTTATAGTATCAATCTGTTTAGTGTATTTTTCTTAGCTATAGCTTCAATAACAAAGGATATTTGTGTCTTGATTTTCTAACTGGATGAGTCTATGTTACACCTCATATTGTCTTTCATGAAACATAATTTCCCTTAACTAAAACTTATTCTCCTTCCCCAACCAATGATACTTTAGCAACAATTTTCACTCCAAGCATTATAACTTCCTCTACTTCTTTACCTTCTTGTTCTACTGATACTTTAGCAACAATTTTCACTCCAAGCATTATAACTTCCTCTACTTCTTTACCTTCTTGTTCTACTGGCAGACACGAATCACCACCATTTTTTTTCACTTTCACGAGTGACAATTGAAATTCTATGAGTAGTTTTGCAACTACTCCGCCTCTAGTACCTTACTCGAGTCAATTCATAAGGCTCAAGCTCCGTCTTCTCCTCCAGCTCTACACATGACAACAAGATTGATGCGTGGTATAACCAGGAAAAAGACCATTCTTGATCTCTCTACTATAAAGATCTCAAAACCATACACTCTCAAACAAGCCTTTAAAGATTTAAACTGGACTCAAACTATAGATCTAGAGATTACTACTCTTCATCGAAACCACATCTGGGATCTTATTGAACAACTTTCTGATGTTAATATAATAGGCTATAAGTGGGTGTACAAGCTAAAACACAAGCCAGATGGGAGCATAGAAAGGTATAGAGCCAGGCTTGTGGCTAAAGGGTATAACCAAACCCATGGTCTCGATTATTTTGAGACCTTTAGTCTAATTGTTAAGGTTGTAACTATTCAAATCATACTGTTGTTGCTCTTAGTTTTAAGTGTGAAATTCGACAGCTTAATGTTCATAATGCTTTCCTAAATTGTGAGTTAGAAAAACAGGTATACATGTCTCAACCTCCTAGATATATGGACAGTAAATTCCTAACCAAAGTGTGTAGATTGAAAAAGGCTTTATATGATGTGAAATAAACATCAGGAGCTTGGTTTCAAAGACTCAGTTCTGCTCTTCTATAGTGGGGATTCAACAATTCTAGGACTAATAGTTTTATGTTTCTACACTTTGGTGAATCCACAACTTTGATAGTCCTTGTATATGTTGATGGTATAATCAACACATATTTCTTCACTCATTGCTAAGCTTGAATTTAGTTTTGCCTTAAGAGACTTGGGGCAGTTATCCTACTTTCTAGGTATAGAGGTCTTTTACAATGAAGGCTCTATAAATTTGAGCCAAACCAAATATGTTTCAGGTTTGCTATATAGAACTGAAATGTTTGATACCAAACCAGTAAAAACACCTGATGTTGTTGGGCAAAATTTGTCCAAGTTTGATGGTAATTCTATGGAAAAGGCTACTTAATATCGAAGTGTAGTGGGGCACTTCAGTATCTTACAATAACAAGGCCTCACATAGCTTTTATTGTTAGTAAGGCATGCCAATTCATGCAACAGCCAACCTCAGCTCACTGGCTTTTAGTCAAAAGGATCCTGTGGTATCTAAGAGGAGCATTGCAAGATGGGTTATTGTTAAGCACCTCAAGCCACTTGACAACAAAAGGATTCATATATGCAGACTAGGGTGCTCAACCTGATGATATGCAAAGTTTAAGTGGGTATCTGGTTTATCTAGGGGGTAACTTAGTCTCATGGTCCTCTACCAAATAACAAGTAGTGTCTCACAGCAATTCAGAATCTAAGTATCGAAGCCTTGCCTTAGCTATTACTGAAATTGTTTAGATGTGAAAGTATTTAAAAGAGAAATGTTTATGAGAAGAAATAAAGATAGGAAGAAGAGAAGAGGCAACAAAGATTGTATTTGAATTTACTTCAAATTGAATGAATAATTTGATTGCATACTTTCATTGCAATCGTTACACATATATATTCAAACTAAGAAAAACAAAACTACAAACTTCTAGCATTAAATCATGTTGTGATCTGTTAACATGATAACATATTAACTAACTCCTAGAGACTAGGACAATAGCTCATTATTTGCATGAGAATTAGAAATAACAGAAACAGAAAAATCTTTAACAACTCTTGAAGCAATCTTCAACAGGATGCAACCCTTGCTGCAAGAACTTTGTGTTTCATGTTAGAACAAAACACATAGAAATCGATCTTCACTTCATTTTAGATCAAGTTACAAGAGGAAAGATACAACTGCATTTTGTTATTACTGAAGAGCAGCCAACAGATCTATTGACTAAGCACCTCACAAGTTCAAGGTTTTTGTTCCTTAAAACTCAGCTTTGTATAGTTGCCAAACCCTTTCACTTGAGAGGGGATGATAAACCAAGGCTAGAAGAGTCTATTACGTGATTTACTTAACTTGATATTATTGAATTTATTGTTATTGATTTGTTATATTGTTATAACTGCTAGTTCTAAAAACTTGTCATAGCTGTTTTACAGTTATACCAACTGTCATTACAGCTAGTTTTCCTGCCTTCTATAACCACATTCTAAGGAACAATATATATATGATTTATTCTTTGGCTTCAAATGATAAGAGAATAGAGAGATTTACTTTCTCAAATTCTGTATGGAATATGTTACAAAAGAAAGAGTTCTTCAATTTGTATTCACTCACTTAATGTCTTAAGTTTACAGTGCTCCTATATATACACAGAGAAGGTGTTCTTGAAAGCTACGAATTCCTGCCACAGACAGGACTTATACAACTGTGGAATAAATCAATTACTAAACTTTCTCCTACAAACTCTCAACTAAATCAATGTACAGCTAATACCAACACTCCCCCTCAAGTTGGTGCAAAGATGTCTTCGATGCCCAACTTTTCAAGAGAGCTCTGAAAGTTTTTGCTGGAGACGACTTTTATAAGGATATCTGTGAGCTGATTCTCTGATTTGACAAATGGAAAATTAATCACTCCTTCATCAAGATTTTGTTTAATAAAATGCCTGTCTATCTCAATATGTTTCGTGCGATCACATTGAACTGGGTTATGAGATATTTCAATGGCAGCTTTATTATCATAGTACAGGTTCATTCTTGATTCGGGACCAAAACCAATTTCTGACAGTAATCTTCTGAGCCAAAGCAGTTCACATAGTCCCTTTGCCATCCCTCGAAACTCAGCCTTTGCGCTAGACAAGACAACTACTTTTTGTTTCTTGCTCCTCCATGTGACCAAGTTGCCACCAATAAACATGAAGTATCCAGACGTAGATTTTCTATCAGATATGCTTCCTGTCCAGTCAACATCTGTGTACCCCTCAACCTCTAGATGACCATTCTTAGAAAATAGAAGCCCTCTTCCAGGAGCTGATTTCAAGTAACAAAGTATTCTTGTTTGGCAGTATGGTTGCGGTTGCTTTTCAAATAGCTTTTCGTGCCAAAATGCATGCTAATGATTTTTTTTATTTTTTAAAAATCATTTTTGACATCCGCACATCAAAATGATTTGAAAATACTAAAAGCATATTAATTTGAAGTTAATAAAAAAATAAAAAAAATTGAAATTTTTTCAAAAGCGCTTTTGAAACGCAGAAACAAACAAGCATGCATTGAGGAAATATATTTATTTTCTAGTTATTTTTGGATTATTTACTAGTTATTTCCAATTTATTTTATTAGATTTATTTACCTATTATATAAATAGTTAATGTTTTATTCTTGATTTTTTTTTAAAAAAAAGTAATTGGATATTTTTAATAATTTTAAAAATGAATGACAACTTTTCTAATAATGTACAAGAGAGAGCACAATGAAATTTCCTCCGAAAATTGCTAGGAAATTTCGATCAGTAATTGTATGCTTTGGGAAATTTCGAGCAGCAAATGCATCATCGATAGTTTTTGAATTCATTTACATGTGAAAGCACCAGGAAATTTCCTTCGTAATTTACTAGAAATTCTGGGTGAAATCTCCAGTCAATGCAGTTATCTTTGGTCCCTAGATTTACATACTGTTATCTTTGGTCCTTATTTTGTTATTAATTTTAGTTCAAAGTTTTGATTAGAAAACCCAAAACTGTCCCTAGATTTACAATTCATACAAAAGAGTTATATAATATCTTTATTATTTGGTTCAAGAGACTCTTTAACAATATTAAAAATTATATATTAAAACCTAGCATTATATAATTCTAATACTATATTTTTAATAATTTCAAGGAAGAAATCCTAATTAACTTCTTTGTAGTTATTTGAAATTGAAATTAATTTACAAAAAAAATATTCATCATCTTTCCATCGTTAATCTGTTAATCACTGCTGAATTTGTTTTTAATACATTTGTTTTTTCTAGTTTCGCATATAGCTTTAGTACACGTCACAAATTATTATTATTTTTTGATAGATATAACATATGATAAATGAGATTTTAATATAAGAACTATTAGGATAATAAATATTTTTCTAAATTATTTTTATTTTTTTAATTTAGTTTAGAAATTTTATTTTTTCTTATTCAGTATTATTAAATCTTTATAATTTTGTTTCTACTTAAAAAGGTATAATTTTTCTATTTTGTTTTTTTATTAAATATTATCAAGCTCTTTTGGTTTTTCTATTTAAAAAAAAAAATTTATATTTGGTTGTTTCTATATATAAACTGTAGTCATAGTCTTTGGAAACAGACTTTGATATTCTGATGATTTAATAAAGTGATTCCTATAAGAGATTATTAATTATGTACATAATAAATATTTTTTTTTTATAATTTACATGATATATCGTCCACTTATTAAAACCATGAAATGTTTAAAAATAATTAAAAAATCTCAATTTAATTATTTTTATATACTATCCTATCAATAATTGTGTAATGATGTCTTTTATCAATTTTATTTCAAACATAATTTATGCTAGAAAATAAATCATTATTCAATATTGATGATCTATAATAAATATCGATGATTAATAATAAATTTTATATAATTTGCACAGAATTTTCTTATTCTCGCTAATTAATCCCAGAGCGAGGTTCCAAGAACTTAAAGCAGGATTTTGTATAATTTGCACAGGATTTTCTATAATTAAACGTAATTCACTAAAAAATGCTCATTTTTCTTGCAAATTATTAGCAATGCAATAATCATAATTATAAAAGGTAAAAAAGGTAACAGTACGTAGAGGGGAAAAAAGCAGGAAATTTCTCAAGCGTGTAGTGGTAAATATTGAGCTGGAATTTGGAGTGGTACTTTCGTGCTGTTTGCTGCAACTGGGTCCACGCGTTAACATTAATGCGTTCCTTTGGTGGTGGTTGCATCAACTTGAGCAGTTGAGCTGGATCTGATGAGCTGCAGGATGTCCTCACTGAGCGTCTGCCTCTCCTTTATTGTTCTGTATTGAACCGTCCCTCTCTCTGTGCTCTTACTGTAACAATCTATTAAAGCAGGGTAAAACGTGGAAAACATGGGTATCATGAAGTTTCGTGCATGCTATTATTTATTAACTTTATTGTGACGTATTTTACCAAGCACAAAGGACTCCTTAACTTTAGAATTTATACATAACAGTTACACAGTATTTTTTAACTTTTAATTGATTAAATTACTATTTTATTTTTCATTCAATAATATTATCAAGCTTTTCTAGTTTTTTATTTAAAAAATAATAATTTCTCTATTTAGTTGTTTCTATTTTTATATATATATAAACTGTAGTAATAGTATTTGGAAATATGCTCTGATATTTTGATGATTTAATAAAGAGATTATCTACTATGCTTAGGGTTTTCTCAAGCCCTTTTCAGAGAAACAATATTCTTTCTTGCAAATTATTAGCAATGCAATAATTATAATTATAAAAGATAAAAAGGTAACACGCACAGGGAAAGAAAAAAGCAAGGAAATCTCTCAAGCTCGTATTGGAAAATATTGAGTTGGAATTTACTTATTGGTAATTTCGTGGCAATTGAGAATGCATGTTTTCTTGCAAATTATTAGAAATGCAAAGAGCGAGCAATTTCTCACCGCAATAATCTCTGAAAACGTTACATTTAATGTATTGAGCTTGAAAATGAGAAACAAACTCACAGTCCGATATCTTTGCAGAATTCATTCATCAAAGAATATCCTCTAGGGCTGGCTAGGGCTGGCAACTCCCTAAGTACTTTCCGAGACAATGAAACAACATGGTCAATACTATGCTCGTCAAAAAGAATATTCTCCTTCCGAGTGTTGGGATATTGCCTCTTATGTGGCAGCAGCCCTACTCTAGGAGAGGGTTTCCATTGTCAAGAGCCTGCAGCTGGAGTTGCACCAACCATGTGCACCCATCCAAGATGTTAAAGGTTGGCAGCCACCATTGTTGAAGAAGAGCTGGAGTTGGCAGCCACCTTTGTTGAAGAAGAGCTGGAGCTGTGGCACCATTCATGCCTATAAATAGAGGCATACGTGAGAGAGAAAAATGTGAGAGAGTGCAGAATGTGAGAGACCAAGAGAGAAAGTGAGGGGCTGCCAAGGACAGCAACCCTGTTGCCTTGAGCAACAGTGTGAGAGCAATGGGAGTAGAGTTTGAGTAAAGTGATCCTCCTCCTCTATGTGTGTTGTAATCCTTTCTCTATCTGGCTCTAATAATATTTTCTCCCGAGGATGTAGGCGGTTTTGCCAAACCACGTTAAATATTGTGTCTCAGTGTGCTTAGCCTCCTTTGAGCAACTATTAGTACACCACCGGTCCGTGCATAGGGGAGACAGAATCCCCAACAATTGGTATCAGAGCACATGGTTTAAAGGGGTGTTTGATTTTGCTCAAAAACGAAAGCTGTCAAAATTGTGTTTTGACCATACCACTATGTCAGCGTCCAGTCAGCAGACACGTCATCGTCCAGTCAACAGACACGTTAGCAAAGTGGGACCCACCTGCCACGTCATCAGCCACGAGCCGAGTTGAGCCGAGCTGTGTTGGAGGCGAGCCGCCAGTCGAGGGATAAGATTCTATGCAGCGGAGTCTACATGCAACTGGATCTGAGATTGAATCTGGACTGTTCATGAGGCCAGAATTGTTTTGATCAAATCGTAGCCATCTGAAATGCGATTTGGAAGATTTCAGACTTGTTTCCAGCTAATTTGATCATTCCGGATGCAATGGTACGGTCCAATCATTGAGATTTATGACCAAAAGTGGTGGTGGTGAATTAACAAAAGAGATTGCCCGATCAGGAGGCATCTGAAGGTCATCATGGTGGTCGATGGAGATGAAGAAGAAGAATGTGCACATGTTTACCCAATTACATGTGCTAAACTGCTAAGTAGAGAATTTTAGTTGCCTTGAGGAAAGGCAAAATTGGGACACTTTAGACACCCGATTATGTGGACAATTTGAGGTGGAGAGTGAAAATTGATTAAGACCAATCTTGACAAATCTAAGAACTGGTAGTCTCACTAGATGTTGAGAAATCATGTATTAAACCAGTATATTCCAGATCACTTGTAAAGGAAAGTCGCAACAAAGCTAGCAAATGGTTGTATATACGGAAAGACAGTACGATGGATAGATATGGCCTAAGAAGTTCTGTCTAGGAGATTGTGTTTTAAGCGGGACCAATGTGACCCCTCCAATCTTTCCTGGGAACTTGCTTAGTGGAAGGATTATCCATACGGTACTATTTTTGTATATATAGCAGTTTGTAATGAAACGGTTAAAGACTAGCAATATGATGGCACAAGGGAACAGTTAGGTTTCGTATGTTCAAGGATCTGATGGAGTGGTGATTTCTCCAAAGAAGTTAGATTCGGTGACTGTGATTTCTCGAGGGTAGAATTGATGAAGACCTTGATAATGGAAGAGAAATTACAGTAAGGGGATAAAGATTGGCACCCTATTTTGACTTGGACAGGTGTTATGACAGGATGAGCTGCTATTAAACATAAGCAAGGAATAGGGGGAAATCTGGAGAACAGAAATTGCACGAGGGCACACGGAGATTGTGCAGGAGTACCCGTAGGATCCAACGAGGTACTGTAATGAGACAATAAGTGCAAGGAGAAAAAGAGTTCCCAGATGAAGCTTAGAGCAGAAACTGTTAGAGGTTGTACAACAAAAAGTCTCTTGTGCTCTTGACGAAGACAACAGGCGAAGACCTTTCCAATGCATGTAAGGATGGAAAAAGAGCTGTTGTAGAGGCACCTAATTGAGGGGGTGCAAATGCCTATGATAAAAGGCGACAGCCTATGATGAAAGGCGAAGGCACCAAAGAGAGTTGGTGTAGGTGGAGTTGTCAAGCATAAAGGCATAGAAGCTCCAAACAAAGAAATCGAGGTGGAGGATTGCGAGGAGTATACCGAAACTTTCTCTTTCTATGTAATCAGTGGCAGTAATATCTCCCATAGTCCACATGGTGGTAGAGAATTTTGGAGCCACTTTAAAGCATCTTAGTTGAAGAAGGATGCGACCGCCTATAAAAGGCGAAGACACCTTAGAGAAGGTGTGAGGGCCATGATATGAGCCCAAGTACAGACCGCCCCATGACAACAGACAGAGACACCTTAGAGAAGGTGTGTGGGCCGTGATAGGAGCCCGGGATCAGACCGCCTATCAAAGGCAAAGACACCTTAGAGAAGGTGTGTGGGGCTAGCTTGATAGGAGCCCCAATTTAGACTGCCCCATGACAACAGGCGAAGACACCTTAAAGAAGGTGTGAGGGCCGTGATAGGAGCCTCAGTTCAGACTACCCCATGACAACGGGCAAAGACACCTTAGAGAAGGTGTGAGGGCCATTAGAGGAGCCCCAATTCAGACCGCCGCATGACGACGAGCGGAGACACCAGAGGAGAAGGTGTGTGGGCCACGATATAAGCCCAGTTCAGAACGCCCCAAAGCCAATGTGATGGCTAGATATGAGTGGACAAGTATATAGCCAATGAAGTGGCTATGATGGGTATGAAGACAAATGCAGGATTGACTTTCATGGATATTGCCCCCATGCTAAAGATAAATGAGCTAGAAGACATTTGTCTTGGACAATAAGTGGGTGACTTGTGGAGCATTAAGATGTGACTGCTAGGAATGAGCAATGGGCATGCGCAGGTTCCGGGAACAAGTTGACTCTTGTCAAGGTGGTGAGCTCGGTGAAGGCATTGTAATACTTAAAGTATCAAGACATATATGGATCAACCTTTAATGGGTTATCCCCATGGTTAAAGGTGGAAAGCTACCTGGACTCTTGAGACTAAGAGCGAGAGACTCATGGAGAAGTAAGGTGTGGTTCCTAGGGTGGAACAGAGGGCAGACACAACTCCTAGATGAGTAGACTCTTGGAAGAGTGGTGAGCTCGTGATCATATTGAGATACTTAGATAATGACTGTTGCACTTGGAAATAGAAATTTCCATTTGAGGGGGTGTTGTAAGCCTTGGTGTGAGGCTTGATGAATCATTCCGGAACGAGCATGGTTGATACGCTTGAAGGGGAATGTTGTGTCCCAGAGACAAGCGTTAACACTCTTCAAATGTGAAGTGGCAGACCATCTGGTTGTAGTGATCCTTTTGTGTGAGAAAAGGTGTGCTTTGGTAACTCTAGTGATTGAAAGGTTTGGCGAGTACCTGTAAACTTGGCCACATATGCTCTCAGAATGGTAAGCTCGGAAGAGCTGCAAGATGCAAGCCTGTGCTGAAGAAGCAAGAGGACAATTGCCCCACATAAATGGAAAAGGGGGTGATTGTTGGGATATTACCACTTATATGGTAGCAGCCCTACTCTAGGAGAGGGTTGCCATTGTCAAGAGCCTGCAGCTGGAGTTGCTCCAACCATGTGCACCCATCCAAGATGTCAAAGGTTGGCAGCCACCATTGTTGAAGAAGAGCTGGAGTTGGCAGCCACCTTTGTTGAAGAAGAGCTAGAGCTATGACACCATTCATGCCTATAAATAAAGGCATACGTGAGAGAGCAAAATGTGAGAGAGTGCAGAATGTGAGAGACCAAGAGAGAAAGTGAGGGGCTGCCAAGGGCAGCAACCCTACTGCCTTGTGCAGCAGTGTGAGAGCAATGAGAGTAGAGTTTGAGTGAAGTGATCCTCCTCCTCTATGTGTGTTGTAATCCTTTCTCTATCTGGCTCAATAATATTGACTTCTCCCGTGGATGTAGGCGGTTTTGCTGAACCACGTTAAATATTGTGTCTCAGTGTGCTTAGCCTCCTTTAAGCAACTATTAGTACACCATCGGTCCGCGCATGGGGGAGATGGAATCCCCAACACCGAGTTGTGCAGATTAACACCCTTGCTACTGTCAAATTTGTAAAAGTGCTTGTAGCATTATCAACTCCAATCAAACAGCCATAACGAGGTCTAGAAAGATAGAGAGATAAACCAAAGAGATCAACTCAACAAAAGCTATCAACAACAATAGCTTTTTTTTTTTTTTAAAGGAGCTGATATAATTAAGCAGAACATGATTTTGTTCTGCCATCACATGAAAACCTAGCATAACATCACACAGAAAGATAAACTGAAAACAATAAGCTGTCTAAACTAGAGGTTCCCAAGCTCCAGGAAATCTATGAACATCGGAGTCTGCTACGAAGAATGCAATGTTGTGTGTGGTCCCGCACCATGTGATGGTGGGACCACCATATTAATTAAGAAGAGAGGCAGCTGGCTCTCTTTAAATTAAATGGTTTGGCTATTGTAGATGGTAGTAGTGAAAAACAGAAGAGAGGAGAAGAAAACCGAGAGAAAGAAAGGAAGAAGAGGCAGCATAGCAGTCTGTTTTCTTTCTTTGATTTCTAGCTCGTTCACCGTTGGATCGGGCTGAGATTTTGACAACAGCTTCTAGACACATTCCTCTTCATTCTGGATGGTTAGATCGAAGATTGGTGGTGTGAAAGCTAGCTTTTTTGATAGAAAATAGGGCTGTCAGTATTGTGAGTTTTTCTCAAATAATTCTCCTTTAATCTTGTTGTAATCCGAGAATAAGTTATTCTTGATGATATATATGTTGTAGCCCTTAGTTGAATCTAAGAAAGAACAATTGTGAACCCATTATTTGTTGATAGTGGAATTTTTTAGGTGGACTACAGTCCCGTGGTTTTTCCCGTATCGGGTTTTCCATGTAAAAAATCTTGGTGTTGATTTGTGTGATTATTTACATTATATTTGGTCATTGTTTGATTATGTTTTTTACTGCACAAAGAGGGAAAAAGAATTGGAACTTGTGAATTGTGAATTGATTCGGGTAAATTGGTGTCCAATTGTTCCTAGTTTTCCCAACAAAGTGGTATTAGAGCATCTGGTTGTGTAGATTGAATTCTTGTGTAGTTAAAATGGAAAAGGAAGATTCGGGCATGATAAAGCTCACTTCCTTAAATTATTTTCTATGGAAAACAATGATGGAGGATCACTTATATTGCAATGATTTGGCTTTACCGATTGAATGTAAAGGAATAAAGCCTGATGATATGGATGATGCAAAATGGAATGGACTTAATAGAAAGGCTATTGCTAAAGTTAGAAAATAGGTATCTTCTAAGTCCATTAATCATATTTCTCAAGAACATGACTGCTATAAAGTTTGGAAGATGTTGGAAGAAACCTTTGCGAAAGAAGTGCACAAAACAAGGTTTTTGTAATTAGAGACCTTGTGAATTTGAAGTATAGAGATGGTGAAGATGTTTCAGTGCATATAAATATATTCCAAGGGTTCTTGAATCAGCTGTCATTGATGAATATTGAGTTAGCTGATGAAATGCAAGCACTAATCCTCTCGAGTTCATTGCTGGATAGTTGGGAGACTTTGGTGGTGTCACTTAGCAATTCTACTCCGAATGGAAAGATCACTTTGAAAATAGTGAAGGACTGTATCCTCAACGAAGAGAAGAGGAGGAAAGGGATAAACACTTTCGAGTCTCATGCACTTGTTACAGAAAGTCGAGGGAGAAGTCAAAGCAGGTTCTCTCACGACAAGCAAGATGGAGAATCCAGCAATAGAAAAGGCAAATGGAAGCCAAGAGGAAGATCTCAGTCAAGGAAGGGTTTTAAGTGTTATTATTGTGACAAGCCTGGGCATATGCAAAAAGATTGCAAAAAGTACAAAAGAGATAAAAAGGGCAAAGATGAAGACAAGAATGAAGAGAATGGTATAGCTGCAGTTGTATTTGATGGTGATGTTGCCATTGTTTGTGATGATGGCTGTGTTAATCTTACATGTCAAGATACCACCTAGGTTGCAGATTCAGCAGCTTCTTACCATGTTACACCCCGACGTGATTTTTAAACATCCTACACTGCTGGTGACTTTGGTCAAGTTAGGATGGGAAATCAAGGGATGGCTAGTGTTGTGGGCATTGGAGATATTTGGTTGGAAACCAATACTGGGTGCAAGTTGCTACTCAAAGATGTTAGGCATGTGCCTGATATGCGCCTACATTTGATCTCTACAAGTACTTTTGATGAAGAAGGCTATCACAGTTACTTTGGAGATGGTAAATGGAAGCTCTCCATAAATTCCCTAATTGTTGCTAAAGGGAAGAAGATGGGTCTCTACATGTCATAAGCCAAGGTGATAAAAGGGGAGGTGAATGCAATTGAAGATTGCTCTACTGATCTATGGCATAAGCGGCTTGGACATTTGAGTGAGAAAGGCTTTGGCATCCTTGCCAAGAAGAACTACCTTCCATAAAAAGGTATGAACTTGAACACATGTACTCATTGTTTAGTTGGTAAACAACATAGAGTTGCATTTCAAAGATCACCTCCACATAGAAGATCACATGTTCTTGATTTAGTTCATACTGATGTTTTCTCTATGATTGATAAGTCTCTTGGAGGTGCATTGTACTTTGTTAGTTTTATTGATGATCACTCCAAGAAGATTTGGGCCATTTGTTTGAAATCCAAAGATCGGGTGCTTGATGTCTTTAAGGATTTCCATGCCAGAGTTGAAAGAGAAACTAGTAGAAAGCTGAAATGTATTCGAGCTGACAATGGTGGTGAATACAGGGGTCCTTTTGAGAAGTATTCCAGTGAACATGATATTAAGTTGGAGAAGACAGTTCCTAAGACTCCACAACAGAATGGAGTGGTTGAGAGAATGAACAGAACCGTTGTTGAAAGAATTAGATGTATGCTCTCTCATGTAAAGTTGCCTAAGTCCTTTTGGGGTGAGGCAATGAAGACTACAGTTGCCATGATCAACCTTTCTCCATCAGTTCTTCTTGAATTTGATGTTCCAGATAGAGTTTGGAAAGGAAATGATGTTTCTTATGCACACTTAAGAGTGTTTGGATGCAGAGCATTTGTACATATTCCTAGCGATGAAAGGTCTAAGCTTGACAACAAGACAAAGTAGTGTATTTTCTTGGCCTCTAGAGATGATGAGTTTGGCTATAGGCTATGGGATCCAAAGGAGAAGAAAATTGTGAGAAGCAGAGATGTCATCTTCTTTGAAGATCAAACCAGTGAAGACTTTGAACTGAAGGAGAAAAGAGAGTCTACCACTTTTATTCCTTCTAATTTAAATCCAAGACCTACTCCACAATTACCTTTGATTCCTGCTAATCATGGGGGAGATTTGCAAAATGATGATAATAGTGGTTTTCTTATTGAGCCATTAGTTGGTGATTCTGAATCAGCTAATGATGATATTGATGTTATTCCTAAACAAGTTATGCAGGAAGCTCCAGATGAGCCACAATTAAGAAGGTTAACTAGACCTCGCCAACCTTCCACCAGATATTCTCCTCATGAGTATGTATTGGTTACTGATGGGGGAGAGCCAGAATGCTTTGATGAAGCTATGTCACATGAGAAGAAAAGTGAGTGGTTGAAAGCAATGCAAGAAGAGATGAAATCCTTGCATGAAAACCATACCTTTGAGTTAGTGAAGCTTCCTAAAGGTAAGAGAGCACTAAAAAACAAATGGGTGTTCAGGTTGAAAATTGATGAACATTGCTCACAGCCAAGGTACAAGGCAAGAATGGTTGTGAAAGGTTTCGGTCAGAAGAAGGGTATTGATTTTGAAGAAATCTTTTCACCAGTGGTCAATATGTCTTCAATCCGAGTTGTGCTTGGCTTAGCTGCTAGTTTGAACCTTGAAGTTGAGCAACTTGATGTGAAAACTACCTTTTTCCATGGTGATTTAGATGAGGAGATCTACATGGAGCAGCCTGAAGGGTTTGAAGCAAAAGGTAAAGAGCAGTTAGTTTGCAAGTTGAAAAAAAGCCTGTATGGGTTAAGGCAAGCTCCAAGACAATGGTACAAGAAGTTTGATTCTTTCATGGTGGATCATGGTTATGACAGGACCACTTCTGATCATTGTGTATTTATGAAAAGGTTTCTAGATGGAAACTTTATTATTCTCCTATTATATGTGGATGATATGTTGATTGTTGGCCATGATGCTAAGAAGATTCAGATGTTGAAGGAAGAGTTAAGCAAGTCTTTTGCAATGAAAGACTTAGGATCGGCAAAACATATTCTTGGCATGAAGATCACACGTGACAGGAAGAAGGAGAAACTTTGGCTATCTCAGGAGAGATATGTTCAAAAGGTACTTGAAAGATTTAACATGAGCAACTCCAAACCGGTTTGTTCTCCATTTGCAAACCACTTTAAACAAAGTTCTCAGTAGTGTCCTTCAAGTGATGAAGAAAGAAATGAGATGAAAAACGTTACTTATGCATCCGCAGTTGGTAGCTTGATGTATGCCATGGTTTGCACAAGGCCGAATATAGCTCATGCAGTTGGTGTGGTTAGTCGGTTCCTCTCCAATCCTGGTAAAGAACATTGGTCAGCAGTGAAATGGATACTCAGATATCTCAAAGGTACTTCTAGTTTCAGCTTATGTTTTAGTAATGATAAACCTGTGTTGGATGGATACACAAATGCAGATATGGCTAGTGATGTTGATTCTAGAAAGTCCACATCAGGATACTTGATGAAGTTTGTAGGGGGAGCAGTCTCATGGCAATCAAGGTTGCAAAAATGTGTTGCATTATCCACTACCGAGGCTGAATATATTGCTCTTACTGAAGGGGGCAAAGAGTTGTTATGGATGAAGAAGTTCTTACATGAACTTGGCCTAGTTTAAGAGAACTTTGTGTTGCACTCTGATAGTCAAAGTGCAATCCATCTCAGCAAGCATCCTACTTTTCACTCTCGGTCAAAGCACATTGAGGTTAGATATCAATGGATTCGAGATGTTATAGAGATGAAGTCATTTGTTGTTGAGAAGATCCATACCGATGACAACATGTCAGACATGATGACCAAACCTCTACCGAGAGAGAAGTTTGATTTTTTCAGAAGAGAAGCAGGCTTGTCAGAGCCTCTTAAATTGAAGTTTACATATTGATCGCCAGTATGGCGAATTCCTCACATGGTGCGTGAGGGGGAGATTCGTTATGTGTGGTCCCGCACCATATGATGGTGGGACCACCACATTAATTAAGATGAGAGGCAGTTGGCTCTCTTTAAATTAAATGGTTCAGCTACTGTAGATGGCAGTAGTGAAAAACAGAAGAGAGGAGAAGAAAACCGAGAGAAAGAAAGGAAGAAGAGGCAACAGAGCAGTCTGTCTTCTTTCTTCGATTTCCAACTCGTTCACCGTTGGATCGGACTGAGATTTTGACAGCAGCTTCTAGACACGTTCCTCTTCATTCTGTTGGTTGGATCGAAGATTAGAGGTGTGGAAGCTGGCTGTTTTGATAAAAAACGGGGTTGTCAGTATTGTGAGTTTTTCTCAAATAATTCTCCTTTAATCTTGTTATAATCCGAGAATAAGTTATTCTTGATGATATATATGTTGTAGCCCTTAGTTGAATCTGAGGAAGAACAATTGTGAACTCATTATTTGTTGATAGTGGAAGTTTTTAGGTGGACTACGGTCCTATGGTTTTTCCCGCATCGGGTTTTCCACGTAAAAAATCTTGGTGTTGATTTGTGTGATTATTTGCATTATATTTGGTCATTGTTTGATTCTGTTTTTTACTGCATAAAGAGGAAAAAAGAATTGGAACTTGTGAATTGTGAATTGATCCGGGTAAATTGGTGTCCCCTTCTTCCTAGTTTTCCCAACATGCAAGAACATGACAAAGAGCAGACAACGCTCGGATCGCCTCTGCTGAGATCTTACTGCTTGAGATCCTCCCCAGGAAAAACAGCAATAGCTTTATAGCACCAGTATAGATGAAATAAATGTTATTAACCAAACCTTAATAAAAAAAGCTACCTAAAACCAAAAACTAAAGAATTTTTCTTTTTTATCTTCTGTTTTTCAAATTTCTGCTCTTTTTCTTTTTTTGAACTTGCTTTTTCTCACAAAGGAAAAAAGGCCTATTCTAATTAATATAGATAGGCAAAGTGACAGTCCAAACAGTATACAACATTTGTTTCAAATCCTAGCCCAGATTGACTCATAATACAAACTATGTTACAGAGGACAATTCTTGGATCCTTGATTTTGCTAAAATTCGATTGAGAACTGGTGCCTAAAATTGAGTAGGCTCTAGCAAGCTGAGTTTAACCCTGACCAGTACCACCTGTGCTCGTAGATCACTTAGCTCAATTACACAAATTAACTCAAATAAATCCATATCACATCAACTAATATCATACAAGGCCTAGAATTCAACAAGCTTATATATATAAACAAATAAACCTACGACAATATTATAAACACTTTGATTAATATCTCTTTCTACATATAGACCAATGTTTCAAGCACATCAGCTGAACCTACCTCTAGTTTTGATTGATAAGAGGCAAATGATGCTAGTTGCTGTGGACTCATCTCTGCCATTAGGACTTCTGGTTCAGCTGATGTCTCAAGAATTTTAAATATTTTTGCTCCTTCTTCACTTTGAATATCAGTATATATGTTAGAACTTTTCATCCCTCTTTGAAACTCAGAAACAATACCCTCTATAATAACTGAACGCCTGCAGCATAAAAAAAAAAAAGCATCAATTATGATATTGTATTTAGCTAGAAATCTAAACAAATTTTGACCACTTTATTAGATTGGAAAATCCTTATAAATATGAAGTGATCATGCTGATATGGAGTGGCGATGTTTTCTCTTTAGGAAAGGGAAAAAAACTAAATTAAAATAAACTAGGCTGATCTATCAAAAAAACAAAATGGCTATGTCAGTAGAATGGAAGTCACCTCCGGTTATTCAATTGCACCAGTTTAGCCTCCATTATCTCTGATCTCACAATAGTTCTGCCGCCATTACTTAATTTCGAGAGGTAGTTGCTGATGGAGTGTAATTATAAAAAAAAAAAAAAAATTTTAGAAGTAATTATAATGTAGTGGCAAGACTGGATGCAACATGTTCTTGATACCTAAACTAAATCAGATTTATTTTTAACTGAATCAATGTGGCCTGGGCCTACTTGATTGTGTTTAAATTGAAAAACCTCAATTTAGTCTCCAAATATACTATGGCATTATTAATTGTGTTTCATGTCTTTTAATTTTATCAATTTTATTTCAAACATAATTTATATTAAAAAATAGGTCATTATTCAATATTGATGATTAATAATAAATTTTGTATAATTTGCATATGATTCTCTCATTCTCGTCAATTAATCCCAAAACAAGGTTCCAAGATAAGCCTCAACAAACCTTATTTTGTTATTTTAAAACACTATATCTACCACACTCCCAAATATTCATATATCTCTTGTTTGATAGCATCTAATAGTGTTCTTGAGGACTCAAGCAGTGTAAAACGTTGAAACCAGGAGCATCATTAAGTGACATAAAAATTCTCTAAATAGTTGGAAAATATATGAGAAAAGAAAGAAAAAGAAAATGAACACTAATAAAGTAGAGAATTTGATAGAATTTTAATTTCTACGTACTCAAAATTTGAGTGAAATCTCCGGTCAATGCAGTTGTATTATCCTTGGTCCCTAGATTTACATACTATTATCTTTGGTCCTTATTTTATTATTAATTTTAGTCCAAAGTTTTGATTAGAAAACCCAAAACTATCCCTGGATTTACAATTCATACAAAAATTATTGATATTTAATTTAGAAACAAAAATATTGTTACCTTAAGCGCAAGTAATAGCTGTAAGACTATGGATGCAAGAAGTTTTTGCTTAATTCAGTACACTCTTTACACCTATCCCCCTGGGATGACTGGATTAAAGGTGTCATAATAGTCAATGATTGGGCGTTGATGAAATCATTTGACTAGAGTTAGGAGGTAGGAGTTGCCAGGTTCCATTTCAAATAAGAGCATTATATTCTTCTGACATGGCTTGATGCTATTTTCGATCTTTGAGTGCCTGTGCTCATGTCATGGGTTCAAGATCAGAATTCTTGGATAACGAGGTGTGAAGATTTAGTTTTTGGAAGAGGTTCGTGAATGTTATTCTTGGCCCTTGTTTGCATGGGATGGTTCGATTGGGTAGCTGTTGGTGGGTTATTTGTGGTACTTATTTGAGGTGTCTGGTTTTGGGTAATGGTTGTGTTGAGTGGAGAAGTTTCAGAGTCAGGGGTTGTAACGTGTGTGACTGTTAGAGCTTCATTGCGGAGTTGCTGGTGAGGGCCACCTACAGATGGTGGTATGAGTGTTGGAGTGACAGTGCTGAGTTTGATAATTGGTGGTAGACATGTAGAGACTGTGGATGATTCGGGTCGTTGAGCTTGTGTAAGAGTTGATTTAAAAGGGAAAATTGATTCAATAAACTTGACATGCATTGAAACAAAAATTTTTAACATTGATGGATCATAGCAGAGATAGGCACTTTGAGTTGGAGAATACCAAAAAAAAATACATGGTTTAGAATGAGGTTCCAATTTATGAGAGGTATAAAGACCAAGCCATGAGTAGCAGAGACAATGAAAAACCTTGAGTTTGGAGTAATTGGGAGGTGAATCATAGATTTTTTTGTAAATAGGAAACATATTTAATGTTTGTGTTGGCATCCTATTAATTAAGTAGACTGTTGTAGCAAATGCATATGGCCAATAACTTAAAGGAATGGAAGCATGAGATGATGGGGCGGAATCCGGGACGGGTGATGTACTGATCTTTGCTCATAGGATGGTTAAGCACACTGAGACACAATATTTAACGTGGTTCGGCAAATTGCCTACATCCACGGGAGAGGTTCATTTTATTTAGAGATAGAGAAAGAATACAACACATGGAGGAGGATCACATCCACTCAACTCCCATCTCTCATTGCTACATGGGGCAGCAGCTGCTTAAGGCAGCAGGGCTGCTGATGGCAGCCCTTCTCTTTCTTTCTCTCTTCTTCTCTCTACATGTCTCACAACTCTCACACTTTGCTCTCTAAGATTATGCCTCTTTTATAGGCATCAATGGCAGCTCCTCTTGCTCCTTTGTCATCAATGGTGGCTGCCAAACTCATCTCTTCTTCAACAAAGGTGGCTGCCAACTTCTTCTCTTCTTCAACAATGGTGGCTGCCAAAGTTAAGGTTGGTGGTTGCCACCAACAAGCCTCCTTCTTTGACAATGTCAACATAATTGGCAATATTCCAACATGAGAGAGGAGAGTAAGACCTGTTTTAACAATGTGGAGGTGTCTCCGTTCAGAAAAACCATTTTGTTTAGGTGTGTGAGGTGGAGTTGTGAGATGAGAGATATCATGAAACGTAAGAAGGTTAGCAAGCACAATATACTCACCGTCATTATTAGAGTACAATGCGTGAATGTTTTGATTGAAGTGTTTTTTTGTGATGGCTTTGAATTTAAGAAATATGTCTTTTACTTGTGATTTTTGTTTTGAAGGATAAAGCCATATATACTTATGAAATAATCAACAAAAAAGACACAATACTTAAAACCATCAGAAGACATAATTGGTGAAGTCCATACATCTGAAAAGATGATTTGAAGGGAACGGGTGGAAGTAATTGTTGATTTGGAAAATGAAAGTTTGTAACTCTTATTGCAATGACATGCAGTACAATATAAATTTTAAACATGGGAAGAAGATAAACCAAGTTTGTTTTTAACGATGACATGCTTTAGAATAGGAAGAGTAGGATGTCCAAATCGGTGATGTCAGTTGAATGAGGTGGTTTAGATGATGGAAAAGGCAAATAGAGGTGTGGAAGTTGGCCACTCATAAGCACCGTCCTTAACTTTACCCAACAAAAGTGTTGCTCCTCTGTGAAGAAACTTGACAAGAAAAATAAATTGTAAGAATTCAATGGAAGCATTGTTTGAAATGCAGAATTTAGAAATGGAAATTAAATTTCTTGCAATGTTGGGTACACAGAGAACATTGGTCAAAGAAAACTGAGTATTGGAGTTGTGAAGAGAGGTAGAACCAGTGTGTGTTATTCGAAGTCTTGTGCCATCTCCAATCATAATGTCATCAGATCCATTATATGGAGTGTGAATTTAGAGGTTGTTTAGATCGGAGGTGACATGATGAGAAGCACCACTATCTCACAGCCAAGCTGGATTGTGGTTAGAGTTGGTAGCAAAGTGTGCTTTTGGTTGCAATGGTGAGTTTGGCATTGCTGAAGTGATGTTGTTGGGTGCTGCAATAGGTATGAATTTGAAAAGGGGACAGTACTTAGTTGTATGTCCTTGGATTCTGCAGATTTAGCAAAAACCAAGGTATGGCTTTTGAGAGTTGTGAGAATTGTGAAATCCAGGTTATGGAGAGGTAGGAAGCCAATTATTATATGTGTTGGATGAGCACCAACCTATATTGTTGTTGTTAGTATTGGATGATGAATGTCAGCCTGTGTTTTTGCTAGAGGAAGAGGTTGAGTGTGGCAAGTGACGTGAGCCAGTATAGGCACGGTTAGCTATATGAGCAAAGCCAGGAAAATAGGCTTGGGCAGTGTTATTGGTATTTTGCAGAGATGCTTCAAAGTTTAAAAGTTTTTCATGTAGCTCATCAAAGGAGATTGGAGTATCTCGAGTGCCCTAGCCAACTCTTTGTATTCAGCACCAAGTCCCACAAGAATTCTTTCTAAGTGATCTTCAATATCAACTAGTGCTCCAAGAATGGCAAGCTCATCATCTCGGGCTTTCATGGTCTGAAGGAACTCAGAGACACCCATCGATCCCTTTTGATTTGTTTTAATTAGTTTTTCACTTGCTGATAAGGGAATTTTTAGCATATATATTTTTTGTTATTCATGCTTGATTTTTAAATATTTTGGATATGTTGCACAAGAAAATTAGAACTTTGAATCTCTTTTTGAACTATTGACCTCATGGGAAATTAATGTGTTTTCAGATCTTAGGTTACTGAACAGGCAGAGCCGGGCAATGAAACTGAATAGTGATTCATCATGTGCTGCAAAGAAGCTATACAATTTAGTTCCGGATGTTCGTAACCATTTTCAAATAGCTGAGATGAAGGTCTACAAAACATATGAAGGGCATATAACTCAGTTTTGTTGTTTCGAAGCCCAAAAAGCGAGTTGAAAAACAAGGATTGAACCAGCCCGAAATTCCTGCAATGCAAAGACTGTTTCGGTTTATGGCCCTTATCTCAACGCTCAGATGTCCAAAAATTGCAAGATCAGTTTCGTTGGAAAGAAAATTTGATTCTCTACAATTTCTCCAGAAATAGAGATCTTTGAATTCGCACGTATTCTACCTCAAATCGGGCCCGCAATGTCTTAGTAGGAAGGAATTTAATGCAGAAAAGGAAACTTTCCTCATTACTGCAGGGGTAGAAAAGCCACAATATAAAAGAAGAAAAAGGAGGAGAGAGGACAGACAGAAACCCTACAACATAGAAAAGAAAAAGAGAGGAGGCGGCACCAAAGGGAACACAAGAGGGGCGGAGGCAAAACTATTGAAAACCGGGAGGACACCTATCTTTTCGACTGAAATTCTCTGCTTTTGAGTGATGTTCATCGTATCAAGTTTGTTTCTCTTTAATTTAACTATGGAGTAGACTTTTATTTTGGGATTTTTTATGTAACCTTACTATGATTATGTGAACAATTTCTTCGATTGAATTATTACATTAAGATGTTGAGTATTTCATTTTATGTGTAATGCTTGCGTGTGTTTGGCCAACATCTGCATGATGAAGAATTCAATTTGAAACTGAGAAGTGATAATTGTTTTAGCTATTGTTTGAAATACCATAAGAAATCTATAGGATAGAGATATCCTAAGAACTTTTGTAATCGTTACAAGTTTTACAGTACTTAATAAATTTCGATAAGTTTAGAACTTTCGTAGAATATATGAAATTTGTTTGTCGAAATAATTTATTGATGCTCGAGAGAGATTAATATTTACATAAGGAAAACCTGATTATCAACATTAAGAGTAATTAATTTAATCGAGAAAGTTCACATGGGCATAGTTACGGTAAGTCAGAAATCCTAGAACCAGTACAATTGAATTCATTAATATTTAATCAATTGTTGTTTGTTTTTAATCATTAATTTTTGTTTCATAAACTATCTTATTCGATTCCTCAAATAGATCATAATTTAAAAGACTTTGGTAATTAGTAGTAACTTTTACAAATCCTCGTGGGACGATACTCTACTCATCACTTTATTACTTGTTACGATTTGTGCATTTGCAAATTTAGCCAACACTTGCTTGATTCTGCCATAAGATGGTTTGGCATATGTATCATTCAATATTGTCCTGGCTTCCATTGATGTTTGTGCTTGAGCAATGAACGACATTATTGTGGGTGAAAGAAAACCAAGAATGGCATTGAGAAGTAGTTCATCCTGTCTCATCCATAGTGTGTAGTGGTTCCTTGAAGATTTGATGCTGGACAGGAAAGTGATCCATCAATGAATCGAAGGAGATCATATCCTATGAATAGAGTCTGGAATTGAAGTTTCCAGGCTAGATAGTTGGTGGAGGTAAGTTTTAATGGAGTTTGGGCCGCTAACAGAAAAAAGAGAACAGAGCTAACATAATTGCTTATTTTATTGAATCAATCAATCAGGTATATATACAACAAAAGAGAACAGAGCTAATAGAATTGCCTAATCTTGAGCTGACATAATAGCTCACAGAATTTGCCTATATATTCGGTTGCTTATATGCTCAGGAGAATAATGCTGGAAGGTTGGAGAAAACAGATTGTACACTTGTTTGTTATAACAACTGTACACTGATTTGCACAGTGTGTGTTAGTGCATGTCTGTTAACTCTTAGTGCATGTCTTTTAACTCTGTCCTCGTGTATATATATATATATATATATATATATATTTAGTTTTGTTTATAATTATAATGTAGTGGTAAGATTGTGGATGCAACATGTTGTTGATGCCTAAGTAGGTCCATTTTTAACAGAAAAAACCAATGCTATTTTATCTGCCTGGAAGATTTAAAATCAATGAGAAAAGGAAAATTGATGATGAAAAGTGTTTTCAAAGCGTTAAGATTCGTTGTGGTTGAGTGATCATTCATTGTTATCAAATTTTTTTCTCCATTACTTTACTTTGAATTTTGGTGATTGTGAGATGCAGTTCTTCACTTTGGTATCATTGACATCCTCCAAGATTATGATATCAGCAAAAAATTAGAGCATGCATACAAGTTTTTTACCAACCAATTCTTTGCAAAATCATATCCATATATATATATATATATATATATATATGAATGCATTCACAAGACATTAAAATCTTCCATCATTCATATTGAATACATGAAGGGTTGCGTTCAAGAAAAACTCCCTTTTTAAATGTCTATTTGAACTCAAAACCAATATAAAAATATGTGAGTAAACTCACTCGCTAATTTCAATCAACACATTAAATCATAGATGAATATGAAAAACATAAGAACTAAATACTATCTTCTAAGACTACAAGGAAAAATTAATTATTTTCTAAATTAGATTATTGTCACCGGGTTTCTCTAGGTTTGAGCTATGCAAGTTTTGTGTTTTAACAATGTTTATGTTTTTTTAATTTAATAATAGTCCGAGATTTATTATTAATTGGTGTTGGTGCCTTGAAGCTAATGACAAACTACCAAGAAAAACAAAAGTTGTATATACAAAAAGAAAAAATGCAAAAAAATAGTAAAAACCATGCAATAATACATAGGAAGATCTTATAGTCAAAACTAACAACGCTTTACTCATTAGACTAATGAAGGATGCTTTCAGAGCTTTCTTGTGTATCGGTAATTTTCATCAATTATTTTAAATTATAACATTAAATGATAAAGAACCAACTCAAATACTATATCCCAATCAATAATCTCTTCCTAGAAAACCAATTTATTTCTAACTAAAATGAAACAATATTCATTTAAATTTATAACTTGAAAATATAAATTACATCATGGATAATAATTAACAACTAGGTTATCCAATATAAAAACAGATGGAAAAGATTTCAAAGAGCGTTTAATAAAACTTCCAAGCTTGGAAAATGATCTTCAAGCCAACAAATACATATCAACATGTCAGATCTTCAAGCCAACAAGTACCGTCCTCATTTAGAGCAACTTCAAGCATCTATATGTAAAATGATCAATCCAAGTCTTCCGGACCTGAAAAAAACCATTAAATTTTCATCATTGAGTGACACTAAAATGTTTGAAAAGAAAGTTAAACGTGCATGATTGTACATGCATTTTGTTATTACGAACAAATTCCCATCACTTTCAATTTAAAAAACTTTATAATAAAAAAGGTTAACATCACATGTTTTTCATTTTTGTTTTAAAATATCGAGTTTGAAATAAAATATAAAAACATTATTCAATTTTTTTTTATTTTAATGTAAAAAAAAAATCAATTTTCAATATTTCCTAAATAAACTAAAGTGATTTTAATAAAATATGTTATTGAATGTTGGCTTTCTGTTTTTCAAAAAATAATTATTAAAGATATAATTTATTTTTTAAGTGATATTCGAATAGATCTAATTATTAAAGATAATACTTATTTTTTATATTAAATAAGAAACATTTTATCATAAAATCAAGAAATAAAAATAAAACCAATCAGACTCTAAATATTTAATAAAAAATATTGTTAAAGATAATATTTAATTTTTTAGATTAAATAAGAAAAATTTAACAATTAAAGATGATATTTAATCTCTCAAATTAAATAGAATAAAATAGAAATAACTAAAGGAAATATTTATTCTTACCAAAAAGCCTTGAATATTTAATTTTTTTTAATTAAAGATGATATTTAATTTTTTATATTAAATAATAATAATGAAATAATTAAAGATAATATTTAATCTCATAAATTAAATAGAATAGAATAAAAATAACTAAAGGAAATGTTTGTTCTTACCATGAAGTATTAAATGGAGGTTATATTCTTGCAGCTTCGCAAATAAAAAGTCACTCCATTGCTTTGGTGTAATTGAACCACAATGAGGATGAGGAAGCAGATGATACAACGGTGGTGAAGGCATCACTGCATCTCTTCCCACTTCAGACTCTTCAAATGAATCTAACTTCCCTGTGATCACATGGACCCCACATTCTTTAATGTGTACAGGTTGGAATGAACGATGGTTGCGCACGTGCCCTCTTGGCTCTAAATATATGTGTAGTTCCAATTCGTCATCTCCACAGTAATCTTCCATTGCCATATCACTTCTACGTATGTATCTTATCCATCCCGCAATATTTGGTGTTCGTTTATCTTCAAGCAATTGAGTATCTAGTGGTATTTCTTTTTCTTCAACCAATTGAATACCGTTGCTTTTATTTCTTATAATAATAATAATGTTAGTGTGAGTAATAATGATGATCATCCTTCTCAAGTGGACAGACAACCCAAAGAACTAAGCCATGGAAGACTGGAGGAATATGGAATGACCATTTTGGCATCTCACCACGAATGCGGGAAATAAGATACCCGTGACGACCGCTGCACATTTCCTATATAAATATATTATCATAAAATCAAGAAATAAAAAATAAAACCAATCAGACTTTAAATATTTAATAAAAAATATTATTAAAGATGATATTTATTTTTTTAAATAAAATAATAATAATAATAATAATATTATAATAATGATTATTGCCTGTATACATATTGATTTCAAGGGATGCTGAGATTTTAGACATTAATCAATGTATGTGCCAATTGTGTGTGTTTTGTTCTTGTACAAAAGAGACGGAAAGAAATAGTACCTCAACAACGCTCTTTTGTAATTTCTTTGATAAATGATTGCGGTCATAAACACCAATACACCATAAACTATTACTTAGACCTTCGATGTCCTGAATCTCTTCTAACGAATGACTTTTATATAGATTTATATGTAGAATTTTTTTTGACTCGATTGGTATTCTTACTCTTTCCAATGATTTGCAATCATTTGCAAACAAACATATTAAATTTGAGGGAAGATCTTGGATTGATACAAGATATTTGCATGAGTTAACAAACAAGTTCTCTAGCTTGGGAAGGAAGCGGATCCCAGAAGGCAGGCTAGAGAATTTGTTTCCTGATAGACACAACACTTTTACAGCGGACAAACCACTAAAATCAACACAGTTAATTGTGCAATAAGACAGACCACTATTAGAAAGCTTAAGACGTTTCACAATGAAAGATGTTGGCAGCCAACGTTTCCAATTCGAAACGCTTGCTGAAATCAAAGAACAACTTGGTGGAGCCGAACTGTATCCACGCAATAATAACTTCTAACATGCTTTAATTGTCCAATTGAAGAGAGAAATTTCTCATTTTCAATCCCATCGGCTAGCAGCTCAGTTAAGGATTCCATATCACCCATGCGTTCTGGCAATTTCTCAAGTTGTGAACACCTAGAAATATTCAGAGTTTCAAGAGACTTTACATTACCAATGCTTTCAAGGAGAGTCTTCAGACTCCAACATCCCTTCAGATTCAAGAAAACGAGGCTTGTTGAATGTCCAGTTAATTGATGCACCTCAACTAAACTCGAGCAACCTTCCAGAATTAGTTTCTCTAGACTTGAACTGTGCAAGTTTGGTGTTTTAACAAGGTTTTGAGAATGACTGAGATTAAGGATTTTTAGCTTGTTGAGAATCTGTATAATAGTGTAAAATAATGAAAAATAATCATAAGAAATAGTAATATGTAAATATAAATTACATACTAGAGAAATTTTGGGGATTGTAGCATGTTTCACAACTTTTTTCCCTTCCATGGTTCTTTGAGGTTACTGTACTGCATATCAAGAACAACTAGATTGTCCAAGGTAAAATCAGATGGCAAATATTTCAAAGGACAATCATGCCAACAAATCCACATCAAAAGGTGTTTGAAGGATCCGGTGAGATGTACTCCATTGATTTGGAGTAAATTTAAGCATTTCATTTTTGCAAATGGTCCTGTGCTCAGTGATTTAGCTTCTGATGCTCTGACATCCAGTTTAAGACCCTCTACAACTTTCGTACCCTAAAAAAAAAAATCAATACAACTTTCATTCAATTATTTGTAATAAGTTTGACTAGAAAATACGCATGACTATGCTTTCATGTATGCATTGAGCTCTTACCTTCTGCTGCTCAAGTACATTCCATGCATCCTCTTGATTCCAAATTGTGGTCCTTTTTCCAAGATGCAAGGGAGACGATTCACGGACGACCTCCCTTCCCATGTCTCGTAATAGATCATGCATGGTTACCGTCCTTCCAAATAACTGCCTTTCATGAAATTGAATCAGAGACCTTTCACGGAGAGTTTCCAAAACAACTTCTGGATTGGGACGGCAACGGGCTCCTAGCACTTTTGCGATGTATTCTTTCTCTATACCAATAAAGAAGCATGCAATATCAAGGAATGCTCTTTGTAGTTCATCATCGAGTGCGTGATAACTTATTAGAAGCTTTCCTTGAATATCTTGGTTTGGAATTCTGCTCAAGTTGTCAGTTTCACTTTCCCATCTACCTCTGTTTTTCCCGTACAGAAGAGCTCCTATAACCTCAAGAGTTAAAGGAAGTCCTCCACAGTAACCAACGACTTTCTTCAAAAGCTCAATATAATCTTTTGCTGGCTTGGAGTCCTTAAAGGCATGCCTGCTGAAAAGCTGAAGGGACTCGTCTGGTTTTAATTCTTCGATCTGATATGTTTGATCTTCTTCACGAAGAAGATTTGAATCTCTTGTTGTAATAATTACTCTACTTCCGGGACCAAACCAACTTCGCTCTCCCATCAATGCATTCAGCTGTTTCAAATGAGCCACATCATCAGCAACAACAAGAACTCTTTTGCGACAAAGTCAATCTTTGATCATAACCTTTCCTCTATCGACACAATTGATGTTAGCAACATCTTGTTTTAAAATATCATGAAGAAGTTGCTTTTGTAAAAGAGTCAGACCATTGAATGGTTTTGATGTTTCCTTGATATTCGAAAGAAAACAGCTTCCCTCGTATCTATAGCAGAGTTGATTAAATACAACTTTTGCTATAGTTGTCTTTCCTATTCCTGGCATCCCATGTATGCCCACAATGCGTACATCATCTGTTGCAGTACTTAGAAAGTCATAAATATCGTGAGCAAGATCCATACCTACCAGGTGCTCAGGAACATATATGCACTCGCGACGTAATTTATTCAACACATCCTTGATAATCCCTGACACGACCAAAAGATTGATGTCTTCTCCCAAGTGCAGGAGTGTCGAAGTAATAAATAACCCGGCAAGACCGGGGTCGAATCACAGGGAGGTTAATTTTATAAATTATAAATAACAACACAACAACAACAATAATGACAACAATAATAGTAATAGTAATAATAATATTAATAGTAATAATAATAATAATAATACTCAGTACGTGACGTTGTTATACCTGAGAATGATCTAAAAGATCGGGTCACAGGTTTCCAGCCTATATACTGAGTTTATGACAAGATCAAAGAGATATATTATATAATATAAACAGATTTTTGATGCGAATGAACAAGGCAAGACCAACAATGTCAGGATCCTTGATCAAACACAGAGCATACTTAACTTACATAAAATATAACAAGAATGTAAATAGTAGTAGTGGTAGTAGTAATTATAATAATAAAAAGAAGAGGAAGAAATTAATAAGAACTTTGAGATGAAAGATGAATGCAAGGATTAAACAGTGATTAAAACAAATATCAAGGTTAGAGGATCCACTAATGGTACGTCAAACAAGTATAGTATAAACTCTTATTACTCAATTAGAAACCACAAATAAAGGAGGTTCCAATCAGATTATAATTTGTTAACATAATTACATTAGTTATCTTATTCGAATAATGCTAATACTTGTAAATGTTGTCAAGCATTCATGATTATAACTTATGTTAACAACAAATCAAGTTCTTTTCATAGCTCAGGTGTCGGTTATACTATACAGTATGGGCTATGAAAGTGCCAAGTATTTGTTGTACCAAGTGTTATACAACATAAATCTAGATTAACCATTTAACAAGCAAAGTATTAAAAGTGATCAAGATAACAAATATAAAACATGTTAGTATCCAACGTTAAGGTCCATGTTAAGTTTATATTATACTTATTCTTACACCATTAGTGTACCCTTTTCACCTTGACATAATTAACTTAGCTAAACATAATGAAAGAAAGAAACATAAATGAACAAGATAAGAACATAAATGAGAAAGAAGTTAACTAAGTAAAGGAAAGGAAATGAAGTGCATGAACTTGATATTAATGAAAGCAAAGCATAAGCAATACAAAGAGAGAAAGCAAGAGCATGATCTTGATCTGGAAACCAAGATGCCTCAATACATGGTAAATGCCTCCTTTTATAGGCCAAAATTTGGAACTGTTGATTTGTTGACTAATTGATGAGTGGGTGGCCACATCTTGACTTTGGTGACAATCCTTATCTTCTTGTCTGAACAAGACGTGATTGCTAACATCATAATTTTCCCAGAATCCTCATGAATGTTCTAGGAAATTGTCTCAGCTTTCCAACAAAAAAAAGATGAGGTCATTTGGACTTCTAGAACTCAAGATATGGGCTGAACACTAAATAGTGTCTAGGCTGTAGGACAGCTTCAGACTTCTTAAATGGACCTAAATCCAAGATCTAGAGCTCCAGATATGATCCAATTACCGAGCAATGTTCCAGTTTGGACTGCACCAACATCTCTTTTCTAAGTTTGGCCATCTCTTTGTCCTTTCACTTTCAATACTTAAACTCATTAATCAATCCTTTTATTTATGTGATAGGCCTGCATTTAAGATGAGCATTTACCATAAATTAAGGTATCTTATAGTATCAAACTTGTTATTATAAAACATGCTTTAGTTAAGGAGTTATTGATACTTCAAGTGCAAAATGATGATATAAAACCTTGATAAACATGCACTTTTAAGTACTAATCAATCCCTTTGATAAATTTTGCTTCATGCCTGCTCATAGATAGAAATATTTTATTATTTCACATTGAAAAATTAATGTAATGTTAAATTACTCCATAAACATGTGCATGTGAATCTTAGAGAAAAAAGGAATACCCATTTGCCATATCATTGAGATTCCATCCAAATAGGTTTCCGACATCCTCAAGAGCTTTTCTCCACTCCTTCACCAACTTCTCTTCAAAACACTCTTCATGCTTATCAAATGCCTCTGCAAAATTGCCAGTCTGTTTTCTCACATCTGAAGGATCAATGTCATAGAATATAGGAAGAACAATTTGACCAGTTTTCTTCCTTTTGCACTTCAGAATCTCTACAAGTTCATTGAGACACCATCTAGAAGAAGCATATCCTTTTGAGAAGACAACTATGGATATCTTTGTTTCTCGAATTGCCTTGAAAAGATGCTCCACTACCAGAAATTCGCTTAATACAAACGGAATCCTCGAAGGAATATTTCTATCGGTATTTTTCGGTCGAAATTACCGATAGAAAATTTTCGTCCGTAATTCGGTCAGTAATTACTGACGGTTTTATTCTGTCGGTAATTATCGACCGAATTACAGATGGAAAGTTCAGAATTAATGAAAAAATGGCGGGTAGCTGACGTGGAGGTTTTGGCAGGTGATTTTTTCGACAGAATCACCGACGGATTCAAAACGGGTGACCCGTACGTGTGATAGGACTGATTCGCCATTAAAAATATCGACGGAATCACCGACGGAATCGAAATGACAGATCCATACGGGTGACGTGACCGGTGCACCGTCAAAAATACCGACGGAATCACCGAGGGATTTGAAAAGCAGGTCCGTGCGGTGACGTGTCGATTTCCCGTCAGAATGACCGACGGAGTCGCAGACGTAGTCACCTATGGTTTTTTTCCGTCGGTGAGGCCGTTGAAAAAAGTGAATATATGGCCACTCTGCCGACTCTCTCCTCCCCCATATCTCCTTCTTCTTCCTAATCCTAACTCTCCCCATCTGCAAATAACCAGCCCCCCCCCCGCCCCTAAATAAAAATCTTGCTCATCTCAGCACAACAAGTTGTATTTCTTGATTTACCAGCGGATTTTATCAATTTTTGTAAGTAATTCTATCTATTTAAATTTTAACATTTAAATGTCAATTTTATTGTTTTTTTAGTATATGTATTTTTTTTAGTAGATGTACGTGTTTTATTGTTATTTCTCAAACAAACTTGTAGTATATGAATGTATAATTTTATACATGTTATGGTTTGTTTTAGATTTTATAAGATTGTATTTGTTTGTAAATTTTTAAAACTTTGTGGAATTACTGAATTACATGTTCTGTTTTGAAATAATTAATAGCTTGCTTAATGAGTCCTTTTTAAGTTTTATCGATGGTATTGCAGAGTGGTAATTTCTGCTAATTTATTTATATTAATTTGTATGGACGTTGATAAATGATAATGAATATTTAATATTTATGAGAAGTTGTGATTGGTTTGTTGGATAATCTCGAGGTAAAGTAATATTTTTGCAAGTTTATTTACCTAACTTAGTTAATTAATTAATACATGATGTCATCATAATTTTATTGAGGTTCGTTAGAAGTCATGGATGATCGTTCATGGATGTATCTAGATTCACCCCAAGGATTGCGGAGGATGGATTATTGTAATGGGGTTCAGGGTTTTATTAGGTGTCCATGTAGGAAGTGTCAAAATAAAAAGTATCTGCATCCAGATGTTGTAATGATGCATTTTCTACACAAAGGGTTTATGGAGGATTACCATTGTTGGTATGCACATGGAGAGGTATTTGTTACTAATAGGAGAATGGGAGAAACGGTGGTTGGGTCAACTTCTAGTGCTAGCAACGTGCATGAAGCAGCAAATGATCACAACACTAATCTTTACAGAAATATGGTTATGGATGCAATGAGAATGAATCAAGGTAATGCCAGTCAATGTCCAATCATAGAAGAAGAACCTAATGCAGAGGCAGCTAGGTTTTTTGATTTGTTGAAAGATTCTGACGAACCATTATGGGATGGCTGCACAAACCACAGTAAATTGTCGGCCATGGCACAGGTGTTCACCATCAAGTCAGATCACGGGCTGAGTGAGGTCGAGTATGACAAAATTATTGATTGGGCAAGAAGCATTTTACCTGAAGGGAACAGGCTGAAAGAGAACTTCTATACTGCAAAGTCCATGATGAAACCCCTCGGTTTAGGATACCAGAAAATTGACATGTGCCCTAACTTCTGCATGTTATACTACCTTGAAAATGCTGAGATGACCGAGTGCATTACATGTGGGCATTCCCGTTACAAACCCAGAACTGGCAGGGGAAAGACTTTAGTGGCGTATAAAAAACTTAGATATTTCTCAATCACACCTAGACTGTAGAGGTTATTCATGTCATGAAGGACTGTTGAGCACATGACATGGCACCAAACACATGATGCGGTTGATGGTGTGATGGTGCATCCTTCTGACGGCAAAGCGTGGAAACACTTTAACAGTGTGCATCCTGACTTTTCAGTTGAATCAAGGAATGTCCATCTTGGGTTGTGTATAGATGGATTCAATAGTGTGCATCCTGACCTTTTGATGGTGTGTCATTTGGGTCATTTGCTGCTCTCTATTCTTGTTGGCCGGTCATACTCATAATTTATAACTTGCCACCGGGAATGTGTATGAGGCCAGAGTTCATGTTTTTATCTACTATCATACCTGGTCCAAGCAGCCCGGGGTAGAATATAGATGTTTGTCTTCGACCGTTGATTGATGAGCTGGCGCAGTTGTGGTCCTCCAGAGCTCTGACTTATGATATATCGAGGAAACAAAATTTCCTTATGAGGGTGGCTTTGATGTGGACTATCAATGATTTTCCAGTTTATGGAATGCTTTCTGGTTGGAGCACACATGGGAAACTCGCATGTCCATACTGCATGGAAAACAACAAGGCATTCACACTAGCAAACGGAGGTAAATCTTCTTTTTTTTTACTGTCACCGTCGCTTCTTGCCACTTAATCACAGGTTCAGAAAGAACAAAAAAGATTTCTTTGTTGGCAGAGATGAAAAAGATGTTGCATCCCCGTGTCTTTCTGGTGAAGAATTGCATCATGTTCTATCAGAGTACGGTGACATTGTGTTTGGCCTTCAATCAGGTAAGCAAAAGTTTACTAGTTTTGGTTTGACCCATAATTGGGTAAAGCGAAGTATCTTTTGGGAGCTTCCTTATTGGAAGACCAATCTTCTCTGCCATAACCTTGACGTCATGCACATTGAAAAGAACGTGTTTGAGAATATTTTCAACACCGTCATGGATGTGAAGGGGAAGACAATGGACAACATCAAGTCTAGATTGGATATAACTTTATACTGTAACCGTAAAAATATGGAGTTGGTTTATGAGTCACGGGTCGCAAAACCAAGGGCAAGCTTCGTGTTAGAGAAAAACGCACAACTGCTAGTCTATAAATGGCTTAAGAGTCTGCGTTTTTCGGATGGACATGCATCGAACATATCAAGGCTTGTTAACATAGAGGACTGCAGATTGTATGGAATAAAGAGTCATGACTGCCACGTGTTTATGCAAACACTCATCCCATTAGCTTTTCGTGATTTGTTGCCAAAGGGAATATGGGATGCACTGACGGAGATTAGTCATTTCTTCAGAGATATATGCTCCAGCAAGTTGAATGTTGAGCACATTGAGAGGCTTCAAACGAATATCATCGAGACACTATGCAAACTTGAGATGATATTCCCTCCTTCATTTTTTGACTCAATGGAGCATCTCCCTATATATCTACCGTTCGAGGCAAAAGCTGGAGGACCGGTCCAGTATAGATGGATGTACCCATTCGAACGGTTAGATATTACACTTGTCGCACGTGTGCGGCGTAGCGGCGAAAACATCCACCCTCAAAAAAATTTGTATTATCTAAAAATGTGGGGAGACAAGGAATTCTTGTCTTTTATTGGTGGGAAAAGAGAATGGAATGGGAGTCACCACCTAGTATTTTGGCGACCGGCCCACATGGTTTATTTTCATGGGCGTCTTCCCACAAATGTTCATCCTGGTCTATTTTCAAAGGCGACCTGCCCTTTTGATTGGATTTACCTAAAGTCCAATCTGGCAATCTAGAACCAAAATGTGGACATAGCTCAGCTAAACTAAGATCTCTTCTGTCGATCCTCTTTACACAAAAGCTGTGTTTTTTTTTTTTTGGACCTTTGTGAGGATTTTCCTGTAGAAGAAAAAAAATGTATGTGCAATGCTTTGAGGTTAAATGCCATGCATGCATCCTTACCTGGTTTTGAAACATAGGTCCCTTCCATCTTGAAGAACTTCTTCTTGGCATGACCTTGTCCATGCGTTTGAAATCATGTGTTGAGATCTGTCTCTCACATTGTCCTTCTTAACCATCCCATCTCAAAGAAGAAATCCCCAATCTTTTTAGTGACCTTTTTTCAAAATACATGATCTGCCATTGCTTTTTATCATGCTCTTATCAATACCTTAATTTGTCTTTTCTCACATTACGGGTTTTTTTTTTTTTTGTGCAGCACAAAAATCTTTTCAAACAAAAAATCTTACAAAAGTCTTGGCTTTTGTTCATGACAACTGAAACTTTCTACATATGTATCAAGAGCTTTTTAAATCAATCTCCGAAAAAGGCTTTATCGGTTTCCAAAAATTTGGTTTTGACTTTAGATCGGACTTCTCCAAGGTAACCTTTTGTTTGGTCTTTTTGAGAGGTTTCCAAATATTTTGTTTGAGAAGGTTGCACAAAAAAAGATCATCTCATGTTAGCATTTTTCTTGCATGGATAGAAAATAAATAGATTATCACTCCTTTATCATGTCAACTGAGTCGTAAGATCAATGCCTATCAAACCAGGTTATATACGCTTAATTAGAAAAGACTTCTAAAGGCTTAGATTGTCGATTATAGTTGTGGGTTATAAACATAAAAAGGATGTTTTAAAAAAGTGTTTAAGGGTTTAAAGACTTAGGACCACTCTTCTTCTATCTCCCATTCTTGCGAAGCTTTTTTTGTAGGTTGTGTTTGGAGAAACATCTCAGTCTTAATTTTATTTTATTTTGCCCCCAAGTGTTGGGTTCTGACTTGTAAAGATCCGAATGTTCCTTTTTTTTTTTTGCAATTTGCTCCAACTATTTCTCCTTTTTAGCCTTTTATCAATCATGGGGCTTCCATTTTTAGCCCCCCTTTCACCCTTGCTTCTACCCTTGTCTTCATCTTTTCTAACAGAGGATTTCTCATTGCCCCCTAGTATGTGGTGTGGTCTTTTTTTTCCTTTTTTTTTTTTTTTTTTGCTCAAATAGGGGTCACAAAGGATGTAATATTTAGAAAGTGAAAGTTTAACAAAGATGGCCTTTGCTTATTTCAAACATATAATTACTAGGATTGATAAACTTTGTTCTCATCCTGACTGACAATTACACATGATTATTGAGTGATTACCCATACATTTTATCTATGCAATTAAAAATGCTTCTAAAGACTAGGTTTTTTTTTTTGTCTTTTATCTTTGGTTTGTTTGACTTGGTGCTTTCTTCACCAGGAAATGCTTAAAACTCACCTTTGATCGTCTTATGATACATTTCTTGTAATCATGAACAAAACCAAATCTTTCTAGATTTTCTCCTTCTTTTTTTTTTGAAAGATTAAGTGCTGTGAGATCAATGCAGTGGGGAAAAAAAATTCTTTACACCAAGAAATCATGGCCAAACTTCACTTTATTGATTTTGGGGAAACGCTAAACATAATATCTTTTTACAGAATCGGAATTCACAGGTCTGGCTAGATCTTCACCATCCATTCTGGACAACTGTAGAGCTCCTCCTGAGAAAGCTTTTTTCACTACATAAGGACCTTCATAAATTCGAGCCCATTTGCTTAGATTTTCCCCTGGTAAAGCTAAGAGCTTCTTTAGTACCAAATCTCCTTCCTGGAACACACGAGGTCTAACCTTCTTATCATATGCTTTGGCCATCCTTTTCTGGTAAAGTTGATGATGACATATCGTAGCTACTCTCTTTTCACAGATCAAATTTAGCTGTTCATATCTCACTTTAGCCCACTCAGCCTCTTCCAACTCTGAATCCATCATCACCCTTAACGAGGGAATTTCTACTTCCAAAGGCATCACCGCCTCCATCCCATATACTAGAGAGTACGGAGTGGCTCCTGTCGAGGTTCTCACTACAGTGCGATATGCATGGAGAGCAAATGGTAACATCTCATGCCAATCTTTATAAGTGACTACCATTTTCTAAATAATTTTCTTGATGTTTTTATTGGCAGCTTCTACAGCACCATTCATCTTCGGCCTGTATGGGGAGGAATTTGAATGCTTGATTTTCCATTTTGTACAAAGCTCCACTATTGCTTTGCCATTGAAATTTTGTGCATTATCAGTCACTATTTTTTCAGGAGGACCATACCGACAAATCAAGTCTTTTTCAATCAACTTTTTCACCACCTTTTATGTCACATGGGCGTATGAACTGGCTTCTACCCATTTTGTGAAATAGTCAATTGCTACAAGAATGAATCTATGCCCATTGCTGGCTTTTGGGTCAACAGGCCCAATCACATCGATTCCCTACATTGCAAACGGCCATGGAGATGCTAGATTAAACAGCGGATTTGGAGGTGCATTGACCTTATCACTATGCACTTGACACTTGTGACATTTCCTGACATAGTCGATGCAATCTTTCTCTAACGTCATCCAGAAATAACCAGCCCTTTGTATTTTCCTTGCTACCATATGGCCGCTAGCATGAGTTGAGCAAATCCCCTCATGCACCTCTTGTAAAACACTTTTAGCATCTGTCTCATTCAGACACCTTAGCAAGGTTCCGTCAAATGATCTTCTATACATAATCTCTCCATCTAAATAGAAATCCCTGGCCAATCTTCTTAGGGTTTTCTTATCCATCTTTGATGCTCCTACTGGATATTCTTGATTTTTCACAAAATTCTTGATATCGTAATACCAAGGCTTTCCATCTATCTCTCCTTCAATCGAGCAACAATGAGTTGGTTTACTTCTGATGTCAATATGCACAGGTTGCACTTTATGTCCAAGATCAATCATAGCCATAGCAGCCAATGTAGCCAAAGTGTCCGCAAAATGGTTTCCTTCTCTCCCTAGATGGGTGAATCTTATCTCTTTAAACTCTTCTGATAGCGTGGATAAGTATTCCTGGTATGGCCTCAGTTTTTCTTCTCTGGTATGGCCTCAGTTTTTCTTCTTTGGTTTGCCATTCTCCTTTCACTTGACAGATAATCAACATTGAGTCACCATACACATCTATTTTTTCAATCTTTAGTTCTAATGCGGCTTCCAAACCCAAGATACAAGCCTCGTACTCAGCTGTATTATTGGTGCATTCAAAATGTAATTTAACTGCTACCGGATACTGCTTCTTATCGGGAGAGATTATTACTGCACCGGCCCCATTACCATATACATTTACTGCCCCATCAAAAAACATGGTCCACCAATTTGTTTTCCCTTCTTCTTCTTCGATTGATAATACATTTTCATCCGAGAAATCAAAATCTAATGGCTCATAATCTTCCACAGCGTTATCGGCTAGGTGATCAACAATTGCACTTCCCTTCATGACTTTTCTTGTCATATACACTATATCATATTCTGCCAACAAAGCTTGCCACCTTGCAATTCGACTCGAGAGATAAGGTTTGTTGAAAATATATCTCAACGGATCCACTTTTGAAATCAACCAAGTGGTGTGATACAACATATAATGTCACAATCTTTTTGTCGCCTATACCAATGCACAACAAAGTTTCTCTATCACAGTGTATCTAGATTCGCATTCAGTGAACTTCTTACTTAAGTAATAAATTGCCCTTTCTTTTCTCCCGATTTCGTCATGTTAACCCAATACACATCCCATAGTTGCCTCATTCACTGTTAGATACAATATTAAAGGCCTTCCTGATATAGGAGGAGCAAGCAAAGGTGGACTTTGTAAATAATGCTTGATTTTATTGAATGCCACTTCACACTCCCCATTCCAAGTCCCAGGATTCTTTTTTCTTAAAAGCCTGAAAATAGGTTCACATGTTGTGGTCAACTGAGCTATAAATCGGGCGATGTAGTTCAATCTTCCCAAGAATCCTCTTACTTCTTTCTCGGTCTTTGGGGACAACATAGATTGGATGGCCCTTACTTTATCAGGATCTACCTCTATACCTCTATCACTTACCACAACTCCTAGCAGCTTTTCGGACTTAACCCCAAATGAACATTTTGCAGGGTTGAGCTTTAGTTCATATTTCCTCAACCTTTCAAATAGTTTTCTCAAAACCTTTACATGATCTTCTCCCCTTTTTGACTTTGCGATCATATCATCTACATACACCTCAATTTCTTTATGCATCATGTCATGAAACAAAGCCACCATGGCTCTCTGATAGGTTGCCCCTGCATTCTTCAAAACGAATGGCATAACTTTGTAACAAAATGTTCCCCAAGGCATAACAAAAGTTGTCTTCGCCTTGTCTTCCGGAGCCATTTTTATCTGGTTGTATCCTGAGAAACCATCCATAAAAAAGTATGTGGAACTACGTGCAACATTATCAACCAAAACATCTATATGTGGTAGTGGAAAATCATCTTTGGGGCTAGCTTTGTTCAAGTTTCGAAAATCTACGCAAACTCTAATTTTTCCTTCTTTCTTTGGTACAACAACAATATTGGATACCCATTGTGGGTATTTAACTACTTCTAGAAAGCCTGCATTCCACTGTTTCTCGAGTTCTGCTTTGACTTTGATCCAAACATCTAGGTGGGCTCTCCTCAATTCGTGCTTGACTGGTTTATAACCTTCCTCTAGTGGGATCTTGTGTACCATGACATTTATATCCAAACCAGGCATATCCTCATAAGACCAAGCAAAAACATCCGGGTACTCTTGAAGTAGGGCGATCATTGCTGTTCTTTGTTCTGGAGTAATTAAGGTTCCTATTTTCAACTCTTTCTTGGAATAATCATTACCAACATTTATGGTTTCAAGTTCTTCTGCAGCGGGCTTCCAGGTCTGTTCATGTTGTTCCACCAGCTTTGCAAATTCTTTGCTATTGCTTTCTTCCCACTCTTCTTCTTCCATCACAATCACATGTCCATTAAAGTTTGGCCATTCATTCTTGATGCTAAGTGTAAATGATGTTGTGGAAGGTCCGCTTTCAAGATTCCTGAAAGCAGAAGGTGTCTAGTTTAAATGCACATATAGACAATATTTAAAAAATGCATGATCTCATTAAAACAAAGGTGGGCTCATTGACAAAGACAAAATTTGGCTGACCTCATGAGCCTTGATTGTTAACCAGATGAAATAAAAGCAAGCAAAAGCAAATAAAAGCAATGATAGAAACATGTTAATGCAAACAAAGTTGGTTTTACATTTTAAACACTATAGGAGCTTCTTGGATCACCCAGTTTTGAAACTTCTCGCCTACGGCCAGCTTTCGCACAAAGGTCTTGGCGGAGACTTCTTCTAGAGTATAAACCGTCAATTGTGGCAGTGATTCATCCTCTGTTCCCGCTACCATATTCATGTCACCTTCGTCCTCTTCATCCTTCTCCAATGTGATTATGCTCATGGTGGATAGTTTTTTACCAAGGCCTTCTGTATCTTTATCAGGTTGTATTACATACGCCGCCTTTGGGAATGATACCTTTAGGGGAGGGACTTCCAAATCTTCTTCTTCAGGCTCTCTTCCTTGAATCCTAGCCATTTTTCTTTCCCTTCTTCTACCGGCAACCCATTTATGATCTTCCTTTTTGGGCTCATACCCCAACCCAAATCTTTGATTAGCATATTTCATTAGATTAAACCCTTTTGGATTTTTGCTGACGGGGCTATGCTGAAATGGAATCTTATGCTCCAAAAAACATTGAGCGGCCATCCTCGCTGCTTCCGAGATCCTTGGCATTCTTATCACTGTGTTTTCAGGCACCCAATCAGTGTTCACAATCTCGAAAGCATGGCTATATTCATCATTGCAATTCTCTGCCTCAATGAATGGTACAACCACATTCTTGATCATGGATACCGTCTCCTTAGCTTTGACAGTTACTAACATCTTGTTCATGATGTATTTCAAACATTGGTGTAACGAGGAAGTTACTGCTCCAGCTGCATGAATCCAAGGTCTTCCCAACAACATACTAAAGGAAGGGTGGATATCCATAATTTGAAATGTCACCAAGAACAATTGTGGTCCGACATATAACTCTACTTCTAAGGTCCTAATTATTTGTCTTGGTGAGCCATCATATGCTCTGGCCATCATGGTACTAGGCTTCATATGAGATTCATCAACCAGCATTTCTTTTAGCATGTGTTTTGGCAACACATTAAGAGCTGAGCCATTATCGATGAGCACCTTTCCTATGAGGCAATCCTTGCACCTAGTGGTGATGTACAAGGGTTTGTTATGTCCAGTTCCTTCGGCGTCTAACTCGTCGGCTGTAAAGTATAGATAATTGGTCGCATGGATCCTCCCTACCAAATGTTCCATGGTTTTCTGTTCAATGTCTTGGGGTACATATGCCTCATTCAATACCTTTTGCAATGCGTTTCGATGTGGTTCCGAGCTGAGTATCAAAGACATGAGCGAGATTCTAGCCGGGGTTTTCTTTAATTGATCTACTATGCAATATTCGCTATGCTTTATCAACTTCAGAAATTCACTTGACTCCTCTTCAGTTACTAGTTTATTAACCTCCAGTTCTTTGCTCAGGTCTACTACCTCTTTATTCTTTGTTTTTCTTAACTCCTTGGGTGTGAAGCATCGGCCACTCCGAGTCAACCTACCAACCTCGGTTTGGAACAAAGGAATAGGGGTCTCCATATTATAGGCATAACCGTAGTTATAAGGCATTGCATTGTGATTCCTCTTTGTATAGGAAGGTTTAACCAAGATTAACTTTGGCGGCCCATTAGCTGTTGGTTGAATTCTACACACTTCTGACAACCTGTCCTGGCCTTCCATCATTCTTATTTCATCCTCGTTCTCCATGGTTTCAATTCTCAATTCTCCCATGGTCATCATTTTCTCAATTTTTTACGAAACTCCATGCAATCATCTATATGATGTCCCTCCTCTTCATGGAACTCACAAAAATAACTCCCTTCTAGATTAAGTTCATTATTCATCTTTAGGAACCCTGACTGTACTAACATACCATGCAACTTCTTTATAGACACTTTCAAACCTTTACTTCGATTCCCGACTTCTACCATGCTCACTCCACTTGCAAAATGTTTAGGCAAAGGATTGGAATTAACATTGGGCATATCTTCAAAGGACACCCACCCCATCTTTATAAGTTCTAACAACCTCCTTTTGAAAGCGTAACAAGTTTCGATTCCATGCCCCGGGTTACCAGCATGATACTCGCAAGTTAATTCTGGTTTGTACCATATGGGAAATGGCGGTTCAATTGGTGGTAAAAGAATTGGAGCTATTTTCCCTATGCTCAATAGTTTAGCATACAAGTCTTTTAAAGGCATGGGTAAGGGTGGTAACTGCTTTGAAGGATACTTTGTATTTGGCCTTTGGTAGTTGTTTGGTTGGTAATTTGCTCGATTGTTTTGAAAAGGTTTCGCAAAGTTCATGTTGGTGGAATGAGGGATGGGCATCTGTGGGTCTTGGTAATTTATTTTCTTGCCTTTATACCCGCCTTCTAAATTGTTAATATCACCTTCTCTTTTCTTTCCCATAAAACCTTTCTTCTCTAACGGTTCCGCTATACGCCCCGCTTTAATCCCTTGCTCTATCCTTTCTGCCACACGTACCACATCATAGAAATGTTGAGATGAGCTGCCCATTAGGTGCTCATAGTAAGGTGCCCTAAAGGTATTGGCGAATAAAGTCACCATTTCTGTCTCTATTAAAGGGGGTTGGACATGTGTTGCCTCATCTCTCCATATTTGCGCGTAAGCCCTTACTGACTCCTGGCTCCTCTTTTCCATTGACATAAGGCTTGTTCTATCCGGAGCAATTTCCAAGTTGAACTTGTATTGCTTAAGAAAAGCCTCAACCAAATCTTTCCATTTCTTAATTTTAACATTGTCCAGCCTCATGTACCAGCTTAGCGTAGATCCCGCCAAACTATCTTGGAAAAAAATAGATTAATAGCTTGTCATCATAAATCACCTCAGCCATTTTATTGCAGTAAGATCGAAGGTGAGTGTTTGGACACTCCAATCTAGTGTATTTGATGAACTCTGGCATCATAAAGTTCTTTGGTACTATGATGTTTGGTACTAAACACACTTCTGCTACTCATATAGGATCAAACCAATCATTACCCTCAATTGCTCTTAATCTTTCTTCTAGAGCTAACAACTTGTCGTAGTTCACATTATTAGTGGACCTATTGCCGGGAGGTCCATCTGCTGTTAAATCCATAGTGAATGGAGCTTGACTTGGCGGAATAGAGGTGACAGGCACAAAGTGTTGTTCTGCTGTTGAATCTGCCCCCAAGTTTTGAGAGGTCCCTTGGATATGAGCTGCTGGTGCTCCTACAATTGGTTGGGTAGACGTTCCCTCCCCGTTTTTAGCTTTTAGAAGTTGCTCAAGTAGATTGGTCATATGAGCAACTTCATTCTTTACAGATTCAAACTCATTCTGATAATGTGACTCTAAGTGAGCTCTTTCCTCACTCTCCATTCTTGATCTTAGTCAGGTGTGATAGACTTTAGAGGGGGGGACCTATGTTTCACGATCTGGAATGCATATGATAAATTATAAACAGAATGTGTGATGAAAATGCAATGAAGATGCGATGGCTTTTTTTTTTTTTTTTTAGAACTGATTCATGACTTTCGTAATCCCTTAAGCAAGATTTCCGAGTCGAATTGATTGCTGTAAAAGAACGTTTGCCAAGTTCTTATCATGGTCGGTTACCAAAAGTACATTAGAAAGAAAAAGTCATCGTCTTTCTTATAAATAAAAGTAGCTCATACAAAATCAAAAGAATAGAAAAAGGCCTTATACATCACTACCCTAAAAGGCATTTCCTCCATTAGCTAAGTCCCCAATAAAAGAGATGACAGCCCCCATGTACTCTTGATACTTTGTAACATTATTTCCAACTTGAGTGGCTTGTTGATGCAGCCTTTCCGCATAGCGGGTTACTTGCTCGACTTGTTTTGTCATACATCTTATTTTATCATGGAACAAGGTATTATGAACGATTATTACTTCATTGCTGTTCCCTAAGGCTTCATTACTTCTTTCCAATACTCGGACCCTTGCCTCCAACTATGTCATCTTATTTGTTGCCCTTTTTAGCTCTTCTCTCTCGATATCTAGCTCGGCTATTTTGGAGTTAATCTGAACTGCAAAGCTGTCAATATAATCCTGACATTCTTTGCGTTCTTGTTTAATCTCATTATAAACTTCTTCCATCTCGAAGTAATGGCTCCTCAACTCCTTTAACTCCTCTTCTCGTACTTTAAGCTCGGATTGCAAAGCTATTCTTCGTCCTTTTGAAGACTCAGCTCTCTTCTAGTAATCTCTCATATCAGACTCAGCGGCTTTCCTTTCACTTCTTTCTTCCTCAAGTTGTACTATATACTGAGCCCTGATCCTTCTTTCTTCTTCTATATCAATTTCAGCTAGCCGATTCTTTTCCTTCTCATCTTCTAACTTCTTTGTAAGACTGTTTTTTTCTTTATTCAAGGAATCTGTCGTCTCTTTATTAGCATTTATTTTGCCTTTTGTTGATCTCTTGATCTTGGCCAAATCTTTTCCAATAAGCCCATTCTTGTTAGCCAACTCATCACACTCACTTCTGCGATTCCTTAACTCATTCTAGACCCCTTTTGTTATTTCCTCAGCTACCTTGGCCCTTTTCTACCATTCTTTCAACTGTTTATCTTTGTTTTCCAACTGTTGGTTCAAGTAATTTCTCAGTGTGTTTCCTTCATCCAATTGTTTTTCCAGGAGCTGTTGTTGCGCTTTGCTTTTGCTGAGATCACTTATACATTTTTCTAGTTGCTCTCTTAATTCTTCCTCATCACCAATCCTTTTCCTTTTTTGTTGCATTATTGCTGATTTTGGTGCCACAACTTCAGAAAGGTCTTTATTTCTCCAACTTGTATAACTCTGGCTGCATGACGATTCAAATCTGCTTCCTTCTTCCTTTTTTACTAACAGGGGCTTTTTCCAATCTTGTTGGATAAGTTCTATCTCTTCAAGGAATGGTTGATGTTTGAACAAACCTGTGAAATCTGCTAAGCCCAAAGTCCTTGGTAAATACTGCGTTCCACCTAATTGTATTGCTACGAGTGCAGGTGCATAACTGATGTATCCGGTTACACCAATCAAAGGGACCCATGTCTTGCTTCCACAGCTCATTGTGCAGATAGGGTCATTCATCCATGGTGCTTTCCATTTGAAGTTGCTTTGAGGTAGTGCAGCATACTTGTCTATCCAAATCGTCTCGTCCCAATTCTTCCAAGTTTCCTCTATGGTAACCTTTAATGGTCGGAGGTCAAACCACCAAAAGTTATTGAAGATGTCTCTTGGCGTTTCAATATGACTAATAATCCATAAATACAACATAGGGCTGCAACTTCTCATGGCTCATTTTCCATTCATTTTGCAATGGTTAAGTGACAATATGGTTTCGGCCAAAATTGCTGAAGAAGGATTAATTCGGTCATACTCATATTCTACGAAGACATTCGCGGCTTCTAAACTAATGACTCCAATTTCGGATGGAAATAACACTAGTCCAAAGATGGCGAAAGCCACTAACCTGTATCGTTCATCCCCCAACTTTCCTTCCTCAGCATTCTTCTTCATTCTGGCTCCAATGACCTTCCATTTAAAACCCCCATCAGCTACTCTGCATTGACTGATTTTTCCCAGGCCTAACAAATTGACTACTTCTGAAGCTGTGTCCTCAAATTTTTGTCTAAGGTAGATTTTTCTGCCATTATTAGGAAAATCTAGGACCCTTTCATATTCCTTCATGGTAGGTGTCATATCAATGTTCCCGAGAGTAAAGCATCGATAATTAGGATCCCAAAAGTTCAGGAGGGCTTTGATCGTTGTCGCTTGTATGGGTAGCCTCATTAGTTGCGCTATTCTCCCATATCGCCGTTCAAAGAGAGTTTCGTCCACATATCCCATTATAGACAACAATTTCCCTAAATCATTTACCATATGATTTATCTTGGTAATGCATGGCAACCTACTAGCATCGATTCTTGGACATTTTCCTTCAACTATCTAGTTCAACTCAGATTCTTGCCCAAACTCTTGGAAAGATAGGTACTTAGTCATGATTTCAGTTCAGAACCTGGAGTGATAAATTTAACATGATTAATTCGATGCAAATGAAAGTATATATCTTGTGAACCAAAAAGGTAGGTTAACTATCTAAGTCTCAAAAAAAGGATCTCATATTTGTCCAGTGACGGTCTTCGTAAAGACAGTATGGGGGCGTTGCAAGGAATAGTTAAGGCATGTATGCCCACCATTACCAAGCAGGCACTCAGATATGAGTTGGGTGTTTCACGCATCTGAACCCTGACCAATAGTCATAGGGCAGATCGCTAATTTCCCTCCTATATTAATAAGATTGTGTGTGCTCTCCAAAAATTAAAGTATGTGATGCATGAGGCAGTTCTATATAATGCATGAACATATATATACAAAAATTAACATGTAAGAAAATAAATAAAATAAGCTTATTAACAGGAAACATGCAAATATAATAATAAAAAAAAAACACAGTTATCAGACAAAAACAAAGCTTAGTCCACAAGGTCTCCAGTGGAGTTGCCATTTTGTCGCACGTGTGCGGTGTAGCGGCGAAAACATCCACCCTAAAAAAAATTTGTATTATCTAAAAATGTGGGGAGACAAGTAATTCTTGTCTTTTATTGGTGGAAAAAGAGAATGGAATGGAAGTCGCCACCTAGTATTTTGGTCACTAGGAACCCTAACTGGTCACAGAGATTAGGTACGGGGATTGGTTGCGTAAAGGGAAGGTTTTAGCACTCCAAATACGCCCTACCTAAGGTAGGCTGCATTGTTTAATTGTCTGAGAAAATCTAAGGTTTTGTTGTGTTTTCTAGTTGTTGGTCTGTCTAAGGTTTAAGAAAAGTCCTCCTCGGTAAGGAGATTCTTATCTTATCGGGTAAAACTTAACTGTTCTAATGTCAACAAAAAAAAATATTAATTAATATCCGGAATATGTCTTACATATAAGATCATAACCCTAGATATTAAAAGAAAACAAAAATGATTTTTTTGGAATTTTTGAAATATTGGTCTAGTTCTCGTGATTTTAATAAACTCGTTATTAAAGCCAAAATATATGCTAATATAAATTTTTGGAATTTTCTTGTATAAAAATATGATATGATTTTTATATATATTTTTTGAAAGACTAGGCCGTATGTAAGAAAACAAAACATATATATATATATATATATATATATATATAATTTTTTATTTTTTTTTTGTCTTGACGAAAAATCGAGTATTTTAATACCGAATTTGTATCTTTACAGTATAAAAATACAAACCGCTATTAATTAAAATATAACATATGAAAAACAATTGCAGAAAACTAAAAAAAAAACTATTTTTTTATGCGGGCTGGGCCCAGCCCCCAATGTGGCTGGGCTGGGCCGAGCCAGCCCAGCCTAGGCCAGTGACCAGCCTCTCCTTTCAGCACATGCACGCGTATCACGCGTGCATGATCAGTGCGAAGGTAATTAAATTACCTTCGCACTGTTCATCCTCTTCGTGTAAGTATATGACGAGAAAAAAAGAAAAACAGAGCATGATACATGTTGACACAGACGTTGGTTTCAACGTGATTTTCTTTGCGTTTGTACATATTAACAAGCATCACATTACAGGGAATGATAAAAGGCAGCAAACATACCTGGTTTTGAGGGGACGAAGATGATGGTGGCGCTGTGATATATCTTCACTGCATCCTCTGTTTCTATTCAACTTGCTTCTTTTTCTCTCCTTATTTCTCTCTCTGGTATTTTCAATCTCTCCTCCTTTCTTCCGTTCTCTAACAGTTGTATCCCTTAGTTCTTTTTGTTTTTTAGCCTCTCCTCTCTGCCCTCTCTCCTCTCTCTTCCGTTCGGTTTTTTCTTCTGGCTTTTATAGCCGGAGGATGGGAATGTTTTTGGTAAGCCAGCGTGCATCGCGGTGGTGAGGGTTGTCAGCCGTGATACGCTCCCTTCTTGATTTGGAAACGGCTCCATTATTGCTGCCAACGTCTCCTTCCTTAATTATAAAAAAAAAAACCAGCTGTTTGCAGACGATGACATGGTGAAACGGCGCCGCTTGGTTTCTTTTTATTCAGCCCTTGAATTTCTTGCAGCCTTGTAATCAAATCCTTGCCAAAATTCTAATCGGATCCCCCAATGTTAGCGCCTTTTCTAGTTTGATCCTTGGTCTCATATTGTTTCAATTAAATCCCTAATTGGCGCTCAAACTTCAATAATTATGCAATTAAGCTTCTGATTTGATCAAATCAACTCTTTAAAATTATAATTGGACCCCAGAACTTTAATTCCTTCCGATAAAAGCCTAAATTGACTTTAAAAATCAATTTCTTGCAATCAAACCCTTTATAAATTCAATTAAACCTTGGATAAAATTTAATTGAGTCTATAAACATTTGATTTTGAACTTTTCTTAATTTTCCTTGTCCCTAGGGCTCTCATCCGTAAAACATATAATGTTAAATTTTAACCTTTTGCATTTTTGAACCTCCTAAACCAATTTTGACATTTCTTTAGCATTCTAGCATCCTTTTCTTGCTTCTATTATTTTTTGATTTTTTTTCAAATATATTATTTTTTGTATTTTCTTGATTTTTGTATGGGAACCCAAAAATAGGTAACAACAACACTTGCAATGGAATTCATATCTAAAAGTATTTTATATGTTTTTCTTAATTGGAAATACTTGAATTGTATTTATTCAATGCAGGTACTTGTTTAATCTCAAGAAAAAGGTTAAGAACAAGGCGCATGTAGAGGCTTCGATATCTGAGGCCTATATTGTTGAAGAGATCTCAACATTTATCTCGTACTATTTTGAACCTCATCGGAGAACAAGAATCAATCGCGTTCCACGACATGATGATGGCGGTGAAGTGCCTTCCAGTGGGAACTTGCCAATATTCTCCAATACTAAACAACCCACACCTAAAAATGTCGTAAGAGGAAGATATTTGTCGGAAATAGAATTCAAACAAGCACACAACTATGTTCTATTTAACTGTGATGAGCTGAGACCATTTATTCAGTAAGTTCATATATGTGTAATACTAATTAAACTTTGTCAGTAATATATTGCTAATTATTTATTGTGAAATCATACTCATTATCACTTGCAGGCAACATCGACAATATTTGCTCTCCAATAACTCGCAGCTGACCGACTCCCAGATCTTTCAATTACAAGATGAACAATTTGCCACATGGTTCAGAACACATGTAAGCACTATCACAAACTCATTCTAACTTGCAAAATTATTGTACGTATGCATGTCATTACGAGATTCTCGTTCATTTACCGTTTATTGATGTACATTACATGTATACAAGGTTTATCAAATGGGAAGGAGTGCGTCTAAGTCATTGTCTTCACTAAGCCTCAGGCCTGAAAGAAATGTTAAGTGCTACAATGGGTATTTTGTCAATGGATATGTTTTTCATACTGAAGAATACGGGCAAGGAAGAAAGACATACAACTGCAGTGTTTGTATTAAAGGATCCACAAGTAGTGAGTTAGAAGTTGACTACTATGGTAGATTAGAAGAGGTCGTTGAACTACAATATCATAGCGAGCATAATAAAGTGTTTTTATTCAAATGCTATTGGTATGACATGACGGACAGAGGAATCAGAGTTGATAGGCACCATGGTCTGGTTGAAATCAACTCAAAAGCTAGACTCCGCAACATAAACGATGTCTTTGTTTTCGCAAAGCAATGCCAACAAGTTTATTACACATACACCCCTTCATTTAGAAAGGATTGATCAAGAGTTGATTGGTTTTCCGTTTTAAAAACAAAACCACGAGGTTGTGTCGAGGTTGTTCAGGATGACAACGAAGACACAAGTGTGCGAGATGAAGTCTTTCAAGTTAGTGAGTTAGTTGAACCATATCGAGTTGCTCCTTCGATTGAATTGGAAGAAAATTCAAATTTTCGTGTTTCCGATGATAGTATTGTTGATGTTGACGTAGAGGAGTTGAACGTTGTTTTGAGCTCCAGCGGACAAGCAAATGTCGATGAAGAAGATGATATCCATATTGAAGATTGCGATAAAGGTGATGACTATTCAATTGATGACGAAGAAGAAGATAATTCTGAGTAACTATCAAAATGAAGCCCTGTGTAAAACCCTTTTCTTCATGTAATTTACATTATGGATGATATATTTTGTAACACGAAATATATTTTTATTGTTTAAGCATTGTTGCTATTGTTTTGTGTGATGGACAAATTATCATTGAATTTTTTGCAGGAAGGTAAATAGAAAATACAAACACAACATCTCTTGTACACAAAAATACCACAATCACCGACGCCGATACCGACGGACCACCATCCATCGGCATCTCACAGAGAGTTTGAAAATAATTACACAAAAATGCCACAATCACCAACGTCGATACCAACGAACCACAGTCCGTCGGCATCTCACAGAGAGTTTGAAAATAATTACACCAAAATGCCACAATCATCGACGTCTATACCAACGACTTTATCGACGTATATACCGACGGAATAGGTCTGTCGGTGGGCAAATTTTACCTACAAAAATACCGACGGAATGTGCGAATTCCAAAGTGTGTGAATTGAATGCACCTCTGACCGTGTCATCTTACCGACGGAATCACCGACAGATCGCGAAAAATATGGAGGGTAATTAAAAAATTCGGTGCGAAATACAAAAATTACCGACGGATTTTTAGCACGTTACCGACGGATTTAATTTAAATAATAATAATTTTATATTTCCGTCAATGAATCCGTTCAGTTCATTTTTTCTTCTCCTCCGTTTCTCTCCTTATAATCTTCAAGGTTTCGGTTTTTTTCTCTCAAATCTTCAAGTTTTGTTGAATCTCTAGCAAGCTTGGTTGTGAATCTTCATCACATTAAAGGGTATGTGTTTTTTTCTATTTCATTTTATTTTATTTATATTTATTTTTAAGCTTTTTATGCTTTTTGTTTTGTTGAATTGTTTTGTAATTTAGATAAATTTTTTGTTTCAACACATTATTAAGGTATGCATATTTCTTCCATAAAGTCTATAGTTTTTTAAAAAATTTATTGAATATTTTTTATTGTTGTATTGGCATAATTGTTATTAGTTAATTTATTGAATATTTGTTGTTAATGTTGAATTTACCTTAGAATTAGTAATTGCATATGTTGGAATAATTAGTAATTTTACTCTATTATTGCATGATATGTGTTTAATTATTTCCACTGTTTTTAATTGTTAGTTTATAATTCTTTTTTAATTTATTGAAATATATTTTATTGTTGTATTGGCATAATTATTTAATAATTGTTGAATTAATATTGTTAATGTTGAATTTACCATAGAATTAGTAATTGAATATGTTGGAAGAATTATTAATTTTACTCAATTCTTGTATGATTTGTGTTTAATTGTTTCTATTTATTTTGAATTTATTGTTTTGTTGTATTGGCATAATTATTGAATAATTTGTTGAATTGTAATTGTTAATGTTGAATTTACCTTAGGATTAGTAATTGAATATGTTGGAATAATTAGTATAGATTGGGTCAATTGATTGTGGCTATTGTTAATATTTGCAGGTTTGTGGATTTGGGTAGTATCCAAGTATAGGGGAGGTGCTGCCGAATTGTTTTTAACATTTGAATTTAATTATATAATTATTTATATGAAATTGGTTAGATGCACATAAGGAAAACTAGAGCTTCACGTCCAGTTGCATCAAGTTCGTCTGGCAGCGAGGAAGATATTTCCTTAGGTGCCTCTCAAGAAGGGGCACCTACACAACTTGCACCGTCAACTGATGTTGCCTCTTCCAGCGTTGTTTCATATCGTAGAAGCGGCGTGCCTTCGCAGCGGAATCGATGGACCCGCAAGTACGAGGCATAATGGAAGGACGATCTTTCAATGTAAGTTTGTTAAGGTTTTAGTTTTTTTTTAAAAAAAAAACAAATTTAAAACATAATTTATGAAGTCACTATTTAATTAATTTCATTTCTTTTCAGGTTCACAAACATTGAGGCCGCCCGAGTAATATCATCGGCGTTTAAATCGTCGATGGAGATTCCATTGTTTCAATGGAGTCAGATATTCAGGCATCCTGAATGGATGCCTCAAATCAATGCATGGTTTTCCAGATTTCAGGTTCGTGTTAATATATAATTTTCAGCTTATTTCTAATAAATTCTTAATATAATTGTAAATAAATTATTAACATTTTTAAAAATTATTTTTTATACACAGAATTGATTCTGCTGGAACGAGGAACATAACACTGTTGTGAGGAGGGTGTGGGAAAATCACGCGGCAACTAGGTAACATCGAAAACAATACAACTTTTTTTTACAAAAAAATTTATTTTTCGAAATGTAATTTTTGCTTGCGAGAAGTAGGTTGCGTGATTTTTGGTATGAAGCCCAAAAAAAGACAAAAAAAACTGCGAGGGATAGGGGTTCCAAGGCTGGAACGATGTTGCGGTTTGGAGGGATTTCAAACTGATATACATCCTGGAGGATATATGGCCGCACTATCTTGAGCACGTGATGTCTGAGCAGTTCACACGACGCTCACAGTCCGATGCTGGCAACCGAAATCGGCCAATTCATGGCTCGGTGACAACGCACACCGGCGGCTCCGTTCCGTTTGCTGCACATGTGAAACAGATGGTAAGATTAATTTAAATGAAATATATTGTTCAATTAATTTGTTGTTAATAAATTTTTTTCATTATAGGCTACGTCTCTTGGACGTGAGCCGAGCCCTATGAAGTTGTTTGTGGAGACGCACGTGCGGAGTTAAGACCACCAAAAGGGGGTGCAACAGTTCGTTGACAGCCGCGCTCAATATTTTGTGGTATGTTTGTTCAACCATTTTATTTTATAAGTTATTATTATGTTTATTGAATTGAATATGATGATTACTTTTTTTATTTTCAGAAGACCTATAATAATCGGTTGAGGGAGACATACGGGGACGATCCTTCGACCCATCTGGAATTCGATCCGGATTTGTGGATGGAGGCTGGATCGTCAGGTGGACCCGATAAGAATCGGGTTTATGGGCTCTCCAACACTAGGGCTGACAACTTGCGGACGACCCGTACTGCTTCAATCGTCGGGAGCTCCCAATCAGTATCGAGCTCCCAATCTAAGGAGTTCGTGGCCTTGCAGCAAAGGTGCGACCACCTATCAGAGGCGTACACACAACTCGAAGAACAATACAGAGCAGATTCTGAACAACAAAGAGCGGCCTATGAAGAGCTTTGTCAAATAGTCATGAAGATGGCACAAGGTGGAACATGTGCACCCAATCCTTTTTGGCCGCATAACAGCCAGCCTCCTCCTCCTTCTCCTCCTCATCCTCCTTTATATTAATTTTTAATAAACATTATTTACATTTAAAATTTCATTTAATGTTTTTTTTGAAACATTCATTTTGTAATGAATATTATTTATCTTTCATTTTTTTTTTTGATGCTTAATATAAATTTTTATTTGCATAATTGGTTTTTATTACCATTAATTTATATCATTTTATATTATGTATTCTAAATAATTATATATAAAAAAAACAATTACAAAGCGATTTACCGACGGAATAAATCTGTCGGCATTAGACAGTAACCGCGACCATCACCGACAAATTTCCAGACAGATAAATTCGATCGGTGTTTTTATGACTCACCAACAGATTTACTGACAAAATAATTCCGTCAGTCAGTTATAATACTGACGAATTGATAGACGGTATATTTTGTCGGTATTTCAACAATTCACCGACTAAGTTACCGACGAAAAGAAACCGTCGGTGAATTGTGATATCACCGATGGAATAAAAAAAATTTTTGGTGCGCAAATTCCATCTGTAAAAACCGTCGGTAAATGGTTTTTTTTTTTTTTTTTTTCCGACCGATATAGCGACGGAATGTGGAATCACCGACGAAAGGTAAGCCGACAGACGTATTCCGTCGGTAAATAATTTACCGATGTATTATCAATCACACACCGGCGGAATATTTCTGTCGGTAAAACTGTGAATTCTTGTTGTGCTCGGAGATTTCTTCTCCTCTAGGAAGTTCATCATCATCTCGAAAAGTGTGGATTCCTGCTTGATCTAAGGCAGCATATAGATGATCAGTAAACGTCTTGCGAGTATCTTCTCCTCTAAAACTCAAGAAGACATCATAGGCCCTTTCTGGTCTAGAGCGAGAAGACTCTGGCTTTGTCATGGCAGCTGCAGAAATTAAAGAACAATCAATTAGCAATTGCTGATACATGTGAAGTGATCATCGAAGATAATACAGCAATTTAAGCTTAATAATGAGAGAGCATAAGACAATAGCAACTGAAGTTAAACATGAAACAAACAAAGCTTTCACATTATTGTTATTGGTAAAGACATGAAATTAAAACAAGAAAGAAGCAAAGAAGAGTTAGCTATACCTCTGTATAACAAAGAGTTTGCTATGAAATTGCAGCAATCGGAGAGAGAAATTATTGCAACTGAAGTTATTGAATCGGAGAAATGAGGTGTTCATATATAGACACACACATCTGCCTCTGCTGGCTTTATTTATTGCGGGAATATGTAAAATAGTAAGAGTCAGAAAAATATCAAACAGATATGTTTAGCAAATACTTAGCAATTTATCTTATTATCCCGAGATTTAATTAATTTTATAAGTATAATTAAAAAAAACTTGTTATGTTAGAGAAGATTATTTATTTTAAAAATTTAAAAACTCTAATTCTTTAGCTTTCTTGCAAATACTTTACAAGGAAGTCAGCAAATGATAGTTCTTCAATTCATGTAAATTTCGAGTGAAATTTCTAGTCAACGCAAGGCAATAATAGTAGAGTAGTCAACCTATAATTGGACTAATAGAATAATATATTCAAATCAAGTCAGGGACCAAAGCAGTCCCTGGATTTACTATTCATACAAAAGAGTTATACAATATTTTTATTATCTGGTTCAGGAGAGACTCTTTAATTATATATGAAAACCTAGCATTGTATATTTTGAATAATTTTAAGGAAGAAATTCTAAATTGTTATTAAATTTTTTAAAAGTTCTTACAAAGAGATTCTATTTCTCTTTCTTGTTCTCTAATTTATTCATCTTTTATATTTATTAAAAATGTATTTTATTTTTTTGTGTTTTCTTTTTTTTTTTATTAAGAATATTGACTTCATTCTATTCTTCGAACTTATTTACTTGGATATATTCAAACTAATTTTTATTTTCTTCTTACTATCATCTAATTTTTACGGATCCCAGTTTTGCCGTTCAAATAATATCCACATGGTATTCACACGTTATCAAGCTTCTCTGTGATGCTTGTCGATATTTGGGATTTTTTTTTCCGCTTCTATTTTCTACTTTTATCTATATTTTCCGCATCTGAAACGTTTTTTCCTTGATGCAGCTGCGCGCATGCCAAGAAAATGAGAAGATACAAAAGGAATTGGGTTCTGATTTCAGAGAAATTGCTACACCGATTCGAGCATGGGAAACATTCTAACCTTCGATGAGCTTCATGATATTCTTGTGGGGCATGACAGTTACCTGCGGCATTTGGAATCTTCAACTCAACAGCTTGTGGCCTCTGCAAATTATTCTCATCATCACAAACAGAACTTTAGTTCATATGGTGGGTCTCACCCGAAGGGTTCAAATAAGACTAATGGATCTTCCCGGTCTCCAGGCCACAATAAAATCACTCAAGGTCCATTCAAAGACAATCGTAAGTCTTCAACCAATCGATACACTCAAATGCGTTATCAACCGAAACGCCAATTTCGTGATCAAATAGGCCACATAGCCAAGTCCTGCCCACGACTCCTTTGTTCAGAGGTTACGACTAACTGTGCAGCTACTTCCAGTCCACAAGATCAGAAATGAAGTCTTGACTCTGCTGCTTCTCATAACATTACTAGAAAATAAGCCATTATTCAATATTAATGATCAATAATAAAATATCGATGATTAATAATAAATTTTGTATAATTTGCATATGAATTTTTTATTCTCGTCAATTAAGCACTGAGCGAGGTTCCAAGAATATATTTGTTTCCCGCTTCTATTTTCCACTTTGATCTTTATTTTGCGTCCCTTTCTTTTTGTTAACGATCCTTTCTGTCTAACCATTTGAATTCTTTAAACAACATAGATGGCTGTGACCAATGAGAATATATCTCATTCATCGATTGGATTCTTTCTGAAACGTTTTTTCCTTGATGCGGCTGCGCGCATGCCGAGAAAATGAGAAAATACAAAAGGAAAAGAAAATAAATTCTTTGAAGTTTAGCACCAGGAAATTTCCTGTGTATATTACAGGAAATTTCGAGTTCCAGTCAATGCAAGGCAGCAATAATAGACTAAACTTATAAATAGAGTAATCAAATAATATATTCAAATCAAATAAGCCAAGTCAGGGATCCAAAACAGTCCCTACGTTAACAATTCATTCAAAAGAGTTATACAATATTTTTATTATTGGTTAAGGAAAGACTCTTTAATTATATATTAAAACCTAGCATTATGTAATTCTACTACTATATTTTGAATAATTTTAGGGAAGAAATTATAATATAATTGTAATTAAGTTTCTATATCTCTTTCTTGTTCTCTAATTTCACCTATCTTTTATATTTATTAAGAACATATTTTTATTTCTTTTTGTGTTTTTCTTTTTTATTAAGAATATTTGACTTCATTCTATTCTCCGGACTTCGTCTCTAGATATATCATAATAGGAACTGGTACCATTTATTCAAATTAATTCCTATTTTCTTGTTATTATTATCTAATTTGTTATATCAGAAAAAATAAATATATTTTTTTATAATTTATATGTGCTGTCGATGATATGTTTAAAAATAATTGAAAATAATTTAATCATTTTTATATACAATGCCATCATTAATTGTGTACCATGTCTTTTATCAATTTTATTTCAAACATAGTTTATATTATAAAATAAGTTATTATGCAATATTGATGATCAATAATAAATATGGATGATTAATAATAAATTTTGTATAATTTATATAGGATTTTTTTTATTCTCATTAATTAATCCCTGAGCGAGGTTACAAGATAAGCCTCAACAAACCTTATTTTATTATTTTGAATTGAACTTAATTCACTAAAAAATGTTCATCATCTTTCTTTCAAACTATTAGCTATGCAATAATCATAATTATAAAAGAGGTAAAAGGTAACTTCGTGGTGGTCCACGCGTTATGCTATCAATGGGCCATATGATTTTGCTTCAACACACCATTCTATCTATCAATGGGCGCCATATGACTTGATGACATGTGGACACGCTACAGTACTCAACTTGCTAAACGGCAGCATTGAAAAAACAAGATTGCTCGCAAGTGCTTTCAGAAACAATCAAGATCAAGCCATGGCTTACGATAACTGGGTCCGCGCGCTAACATTATTGTTCTCTCTTGGACCGTTCGTCACTTTGTGCTCTTGCTTTCAGAAACAATCAATATCAAGCGATGGCTCACGATAACACCATTTCTCAAGCGACTACTGGAATTTCGTTACAACAACTTGGTCCAAGCGTTAACATCATTGAGGTCCACGTGTTAACATTATTGTTCTGTCTTGAACAGTTCTTTTCTCTCCGTTTCTTTTCACCTTTTAAAAGTATTTTTAAAAGAATTTATTTTTTTTAAAATTTTTTTTCTTTACTTTAAATTAATAATTTTTAATGTTTTTAAAACATTTTGATGCGCTGATATTAAAAAATAATTTAAAAAAATAAAAAAATATATTATTTTGATAATTTTTAAAAAATAAAAAAAAATATTATTTTGATATATTTTCAAGTGAAAAGTACTTTAAAAAACAATTATAACCACACTTTTAAATACATCTACGAGGAATCCTTAACTTTTGAATTTTATGCAAAACAGTTACACTTTATTTTTTTTAATTTTTAAATATTAAAACATTATTCGACTGCTATTCTACGAAATGTCAAGAATATGTAAAAGTTATTCTATTATTAACATTTGAATGATACTGTTGTCTTGATGGATTTTTTTTGGTAATAGTATTTTAAAATACAGAGTTTGTCTTACCCGAATAATAAACCCAAATTTTTATTGAAGATGAGAAATTAATGTTGATTAAATTTCTATTTTATTTTTTATTCAATATTATAGGCTTTTCTAGTTTTTCTATTTTTAAAAAATAATTTTCTATTTAGTTATTTCTATATATATATATATAAAACTGTAGAAATAGTATTTGGAAATAGACTTTGATATTTGATGATTTTAGTATAATAAGCTCCTGCCACAAACATTTCCTATCCTCCAAATTACAACGTGTTATTTAAGTTATTTTAAAAGGTTTTTATTTAGTGCCCATATGATACCTGAAATACCCAATGGCTTCTTTTGCCTTCACATGACTCGTAGCTGTTTAGTATTGTGTTTTAAAAATATTTTTGAAAAAATTTAAAATATTTTTAATTATTTTTTAAATTAATATATTTTTTATGTTTTCAGATCATTTTGATGTGCTGATGTCAAAAATAATTTTTTAAAAATAAAAAAAAATATATTATTTTTAATGTGTTTTTGAAATGAAAAACACTTTGAAAAGCAATATTATAGAATATGATTCTAATATAGGATTCTATAATAAGCAATCACAACCACACTCCTAAAGATGCTAAAAATTGTTGTGATATGCAGATATTTGATGCCATAATCTTTGAATCAATGGAGGAGACACTGATATCATCATCTAACCCTTCAAAACTCATTACTTTAACCTTAATTTCTTTGTTTTTTCTTCATATAAACTCTCTTCGTCTTCTTCCTCATTATATTCTGTCTCCCTATCGTATTCTGATAGTCCATCCACAAGATCATTGTGAATTGCATTAGTTGCCAAAACATTTCTCACCGCAATAATCTCCGGAAACGTTACATTTAATGTATTAAGCTTGAGAATGAGAAAAAAACTCACAGTACGATATCCTTGCAGAATTCATTCTTGCAGTGCATTCATTAAAGAAATAAGAAGCATCATCAAAATTACCGAATCACCATCATCTTTGACACACTCAAATGACTGCATAGCGTGTTGAAAATCCTCTAGGGCTAGCTAGGGTTGGCAACTCCGTAAGTACTTTCCCAGACAACGAAACAACAACATGGTCAATACTATTCTCGTCGAAAAGAATATTCTTTTACTACAGCATTCATATGTTCTTTACTTGGACAATGCATGAATTGGCTGACTATACTGACAGCATAGCAAATATCTGGACGAGTATGTGATAGATAAATCAATTTGCCCACCAGTCGTTGATACCTTTCCTTATTGGTTGGAACTTGCTCTGAAAAATCCCCAAGTTTCTGATTCTGAATCATTGGGGTGTCGGCTGGCTTGCAGTCAAGCATCCCTACTTCGGTTAGCAGGTCTAGCACATACTTTCTCTGTGAAAGAAATATGCCTCGTTTTGACCTAGCCACTTCAATCCCTAAGAAATAGTCCAGTCCTCTTAAACTCTTCATCTCAAACTCAGTAGCGAAATGTTTCTGCAACTTATAGATTTCTTCTGTATCGTCTCCAGTAATGACCATGTCATCCACATAAATTATCAAGGCAGTTACCTTTTTCTGTCGTTGTTTTAGGAACAAAGTGTGATCAGATTTGCTTTGTTGAAACCATATTTTTTCATAGCCATACTAAATCTGCCAAACCAAGCACGTGGTGATTGTTTCAGCCCGTATAACACCTTTTGTAATCTGCAAACAATTCCAGTGGTAGGGGATAAGGTATACCCTGGTGGGATGTCCATATACACTTCCTCCTCAAGGTCTCCATGAAGGAAGACATTCTTGACATCAAATTGGTGTAGTGGCCAATCTAAATTTGCTGCCAAAGATAATAACACTCTAACAGTATTTAATTTTGCTACTGGAGAGAACATCTCCTGATAGTCCACTCCATATGTCTGTATGTATCCCTTGGCTACCAATCTTGCTTTGTATCGCTTAATTGTTCCATCTGCTTTGTGCTTAATGGAGAAAATCCATCTACACCCAACTGTCTTCTTCCCCTCTGACAGCGGAATAAGTTCCCATGTTCTGTTCTTTTCTAGTGCTTCCATCTCTTCCTCTACTGCTCATGTCCATCCAGGATCAATCAAGGCTTCTTGAATTTCATGAGGGATATGACAAGCAGACAACTTATCGATGAAGTCTTTGAGAGGTTTGGGCAGCCTTTGAGTAGTTACATGATTAGAGATAGGATACTATGATTGTTTTCCTTCAGTGCTGGGTGAGTATCGAGTTGGGGGCTTACCCCTATTATGCCTGGCAAGTAATTGATAACCAACAGGAGTATCCAGAACAGGGTTAGGAGGTGGAGAAAGAGAGGTTACCTTATGGATATTCTTTGGCGAAGAATGATCATTGTCGGGTACAAGAAGTAGAGGGGTTTGTCGGCTAGGCATGTGATGTTCAAGATTTCTTGGGGCATCTGTTTCTGTTATAGCTACATCATCCACCGTATCATACCTTTCTACCACTAGTGTTGTTGTTACTGCAATATCTGCAGGAAGATCAACAACACTCGCAGCATCCCTTTCTGTCACTGTTGGTGCTATAACTGGGCAGTACCACCACTTCTGTTTTTCCTTCCATGTCTCCCCCTAAAGAGGAGAAGTGGATACTAATGATGAGTAATAATTCTCAGATTCTGAGAATGTAACGTCCATTGTGATATAGGTACGTTTTGTGGTAGGATTGTAGCAACAATAGCCCTTCTTGTTCGTGCCATACCCTAGGAAAATGCACCGATCAACACATGAATCTACTTTGCTTTGTAGGTTTTTATGTAGATGGACAAATGCTGCACATCCAAATACACGTGGGGAAAGCATGAGCACAAATGGTAATGGAGCATGATTGGACAGAACTTGTAATGGAGTCTTGAATTCTAACACCTTATAAGGCATGCGATTCAGTAGGTGGACATCGGTTAACACAGGTTTATCCCAGTAGTGGTGAGGTACGTGTGCCCCAATTAGTAATGCAGAGATAGTTTCCAAAATATGTTTGTTCTTCCATTCTACCACGCCATTTTGTTGTGGAGTTTGGCTGCAGGAGAATTCATGGAGGAGACCATGTTTGTGAAAATATTGCATAAAATCTTGGTTTACATATTCTCCTCCATTATCTGATCTCAGGATTCTGATTTTTTCTGAAAATTAGTTCTGGATCATAGCATGAAAGGCACAGAATACACCAAATACCTCGTCCTTACATTTCAGCAAATATAACCATGTCATTTGGGTACAATAATCTATAAAAGTCACAAACCAACGTATACCATGGACCGTGGTGATAGGAGATGGTCCCCAAATATCCGAATGAATCAACGCAAAAGAGGCATCACTTTTATTAAAACTAATAGGGAAGGGTACACGGTGGCTCTTTGCTAAAATGCAAGTCTCACATTTGAACTCTAAATAATTTAGACCAGAAAATAATTGTGGAAATAACTGCCTCATATAACTGAATGACGGGTGTCCCAACCGAGCATGGCATAACCAAATCTATTTTTCTTTTGTGCTGGATGAATGTTTCATCGTATTGACTCTGCCAGAATTGAAATCATCCATGTAGTATAATCCCTTTCTCTTAGTACCACACCCGATGATCTCCTTCGTAAGAATATCCTGAAAAAGGCAAAATGTTGGATACATTAGTGCTATACAGTTTAATTCTTCAATAGCTTGCCCCACAAATAGTAATTTATTTGTAAGAGACAGTACTAAAAGAGTATTAGGTAAAGATATTGATGATGATAAGTGCAGTGTTCCAGCCCCTATAACTGGATACATGACTCCGTTAGCATTAGAAATACTCGTTCTTCTTGGTTGTGTGATTGGCAAGATCATCTGGACTAAAGGTCATATGGTCTGTTGCACCGGAGTCCACTATCCAGTCATCTTTTCTCTGTTCCTTAGAGACTATGAAAGCACTATTGTTGTAATAACAGTAGTTACCTTGATCACTGTGATTAATAGGAGTCTCTACTTTTGATTCCATAAGAGGAGTAAGAGAAAGTTGGGGTCCTGCGTATGCTATTGATGCTCGTCCAGTTCGACCATTAGCTTCCTTTAGTTTCTTTGCTTTGAGTTCATTCCACCATTCTGGGTAGCCATGCAGCTTGAAAAAAGTTTCACATGTATATTTTATATTCCCACAAGGAGAACAACCATGTCCTCCACCCTCTGTTTGTCCCTTAACCTTTAAAAAATTTGGTTTCCCTTCCCCCGATGCTGCATACCCTGTTTTTCCTTGGATCATATGTAGTGGTGGACTAGTTTTCCCCCCTCTAATTGCCATTACTAAAGTAGTAAGACCACCGTTGGTTGTGAGCATAACTGATTGTCTGGTGTCTTCTCTTCGGACATAGGCATAGGTTTGTTCAACGGTTGGAAATGGTTGTAGTTGAAGTACATCACTCCTGATTTTATCAAGTCTATCATCTAGTCCATCAAGGAAAACATAAACCCGATCTTCTTGAAGTAGGGTGTTATATTTTTGTATATCACTTGCGCCCTCCATTGGATTTGGTCGCCGAAAGTCAATTTCCCTCCATAGGCCTTGAAGACCATTGTAGTATGACTCAATGGATTCTTCGCTTTGTCTCATTCGAGTGACCGTCTCTTCAAATCATATACCTGAGATTTTTCATTCCCGTCAAAATAGGTTGTAGCAATTGATTCCCATACCTGTTTTGCTGTTGGAAACCAAATAAAGTTGTCGAATAAAGAGGGGTCCATTGAGTTGATCAACCAACCCTTTACAATAGAGTTTTCTGACCTCCATCTTCTGAATGTAGGATCGTTCGGATCTAGTTGTGAAAGATCACAATTTATATATCCTAGTTTGTCTTTTCCTGAGATATACATCTCAACGATTTGGGACCATAGAGCATAGTTGGTTCCATTAAGTTTGATAGTAATCGGTGTAGCAGTATCATATGTCACTGCAGAGGTCGGGGTCTGGTTTTGTGTCAAAACCTGAGTCATTCTTGTGGTTAAATCTTCAAGGATAGCAGCGGTTACTTGTTGATTTTGTTCTACTAAGTCAGTAGGGGTTGCCATCATCCTCTATGTTATTTGCTATTTTTACAATAGCAGCTTTCAATAATTTAAAGGAAAAAGAAAATAGTTTTTATGTATCGCTCTAATACCATGTTACAAAAGAAAGAGTTCTTCAATTTGTATTCACTCACTTAATGTTTTAAGTTTACAGTGCTCCTATAAATACACATAGAAGGTGTTCTTGAAAGCTACGGATTCCTGCCACAGACAGGACTTATACAGCTGTGGACTAAATCAATTACTAAACTTTCTCCTACAAACTCTCAAAATAATCAATGTCTAGCTAATGCCAAACATGGAATGAGAAGACAAATATTGTGCAAAATCTCGAGTCATTGATTGATTTAGTGTTGAAAGTCTTGGCCATAATGATTGGGTGCTATCGACTGAACCAAGCAAGAAGCAAGAGTGTACTGTTTCAGAAAAAAGGGAAAATGATTGGAAAACATAAAGCAATTGTGTTTCATTAGATGAGATACCCATACGCAGTGCACTAATCCCATTTACTCGAAACAAAAAGATCCATGAGGTCCCCACTAGCATGGATGCTGATGTCGCAAAAGTGAAAGCTGCAACAGTTTGCCCCTCAAATCATCAGCTTGGTTCCAGAGCATCTGGCGTTCGAAGTTCTCTAAACTAATCCAGGACCGGGTGTTTGACATTTTCGTGGTTACTGACAGTCTTTTCCGGGTTCCAACAAAGGATCAAGAAAAGACTCCATGACCATAGATCAAAGCTTGGTATTTTAAGGCAAGGGACCTTGATTAATATTTAGTTTGTAGTGATGTGTACTTCTTAACCTGTTGTCACCCCCCTCTATTGTCGTAGTTGTTTGTGTTTGCAACTTTTAGCTTAATTAACAAAAAGATCCTGAAAAGGCTCATAAAGCGACCTTAACAGGCTTTGAATCATCTATTGAAAACCTTGCTAGTGCTATTTTCTAGGTACTGGTAGCTCCCTCACCAGATAACAAAACATGCAAATCAAATGAATTATTTTGGAAATTTCCCATTTTCAATCTATGTTTGGCAGAAAAGCCAAGAAAAGGTGGGATCCATCGGCAGAATTGCATGCTTGATTCTTCCCGCATACACTCACATGCCTAAAGACACATTTGTAAAAGATAATTATAACATTATTGGTGCATAGAACAGGGAACGAAATCACCAAGCAACTTGTTTGTTTGTCCCACCAAGCAACTTGCAAGATGGAAAGTACTTGTGATCGCATTTGGTTATTCTTGGACCATACTATAAATATACTGTTCCCTTTTGTGCCTCCATCATGATGGTTCTCAGTAAAAAAAACTTGAACAATGATGAATACAAAAGGTTTAATTTTACCCATCATTTTAAATATTATTTTCTATGCTTGGAACGATGGATGCTTCTGTATGTTACACATGAATATGTTATAATTTAGTTCGGATATTTATCATTATTCTCCCTAGACATTTTATTAGGTTCGGTTAGTAATATAAAACTATAATGGGAATATCCTAGTTAATAATCTAAGTTATGTGGTGAAAAATAGTTTTTTTATTATATGATATCAAAACCTTGATAATCAAGTGATCACGAGTTTCAATTTTACTATATTTTTATTTTTTCTGATAAAAACATAAGATAATATAAGACTTTATAAGTTTAAGACCAAAAGAATTTTCTCTTGAGTTATGGTGTTACAAAATAATATAAAATTATTATTAGAATTTCACCTAACAATTTAAGTTATTTGGTTAAAAATACAAATATATTTAAGTGGTTAAAAACACAAAATATATTTAATTGTAGATTGTTTGAAATCAATTCGCTAGTATAATTAAATTTAATTATAATATTTAATTTAAATTACATTGATAAATAAATTGAATTTACATATTTAAAAAATATAAAATTGAATTCATTTTATTTTTTATATTACTCTCATCACCTCCATCTTATTTTTTTCAAAGATTTATTAAAAAAAAAGAGATGGGTGGACGTTTATTTTGGAAAGCTAGTTTTATGCACCTCTCAAACTTGAAATAAATCAATTTAATATCACCAGTTTTCTACACCTCTTGTAAAAAATAAAGCTTGATGTTAAAGCGTTTTTTTTTCCATAAAACACTGGATTATGAGAGATTGATATAGCTGCTAACTGTCAATTGAGATTTCAATTGCTTCTTCTTCTTCCATGTATAAATCTTGTAATAACTTCTGAAGCCATAATGCTTGATTTACTGCAGTTATGGCTGCAATGAACTCTGCATCTACAGTGGTTTGAGCTACGATATCTTGCTTCTTAGATGACCATGAAAATATTGCAGATCCTAGATTAAAACATAATCTAGAGGTGCTTCTCATGTCATTAATGAATCTACCCCAATTATTGTCAGAAAAACCATGTAGTTTTATCTCTTGACACTTCAAAAATTTAGTGCCAAAGTTGTATGTCCCTTTAATGTATCTCAGAATTCTTTTGGCTGCTCTCATATGAATTTCACTTGGACAATGCATAAAACGTGATAGAAGACTTGTCGTATGAAGTATGTCAAGTCGGGTTGTTGTTAAATACAATAAACAACCCATCAAGCTTCTAAATTTTTCTTCATCTACTCTGGCAGTGCCATCTTCTTTGCTAAATTTGTCCTTTTGATTCATTAAAGTAGCTATCGGCTTGCAATTCTCCATATGAAATTTCTTTAGGATTTCCCTTGAATATTTCTTCTAGTAAATGAATATTTTTTCTTTGCTTTGCATGATTTCCATTCCCAGAAAAAAACTCATGAGACCAAGATCGATCATTTTAAAAACTTGCATCATATTCTACTTGAATTTTTCAACCTGCATTATATTGCTTCCTATCACTAAAAGATCATCAATATAGAGTGATATTATAAGCACATCATCATTGATTCTCTTCATATAAAGTGTTGCGTCAGATAAACTTTTCTGAAATCCAAAACCTGCCAAATAGTCATCAATTCTACCATACCAAGCTCTAGGTGCTTGTTTCAACCTATAGAGAGCCTTCTTTAGTAGATAAACTGTCTTCTTTTCCTTGAATCACAAAATTAGTTGGCTACTCAACATAAATTTCTTCTTGTAGAATGCCATTTAGGAAGGCTGATTTAACATCTAACTAGAATACTTTCCAGTTCCTGTGTGTAGCAACAAGAAACAAGAATCTAATGGTGTCCATCCTTGCTACAAGGGCAAACATATTTGAATAATCAACATCATAAATCTGAGTATACCCCTTAACAACCAACCTAGCTTTATACTTGTTGATGGTGTTGTCTGCATTCAGTTTAGTCCTGAATATCCACTTTCACACCATTAACATTTTTTCTTAGTGGTCTGTCAACTAGTTTCCATGTGCAATTCTTCTTAATCATGGATATCTCCTCCTGCATTGCTTTGTGTCATTCTGGGTTTTGTTATGCTTCTTTATAGCCTTATGGTTTGTAGATTGCTACATTACTCCTTTGATAGATATCCTCAAGAGATTGGGTGCCCCTAACTGGTGAATCATCAAATGATTCATCCTGCAATGGCTTTACATCCTGCAATGGCTCTGCATCTTGCATTGGTTCTACATCCTGCAATGGTTCTGCAAATAGCTCATTTCTTTGTGAGTCTCCCCAGTTCCATTATTTTTTTTCATGGAAATAAACATCCCTGGTAATGGCCATCTTCTAAGTTTAAGGATGATATACTTTATAGGCTTTAGAAACAGTGTTATAGCCAACAAAGATATCTGGCATTGCTTTCTTATCAAGCTTATCCCTCTTGATCTGGGGAAATGAACAAAACATATACTGCCAAACATTTTAGGAAAGCTTAGTGAAGGTTTGTAATTGTACCAAGCTTCAAAAGGTGTCCTTTCTTTCAGCAATTTTGTTAGAAGTCAGTTTTGAAGGAAAACAGCTGTGTTAGCTGCTTTTGCCCAAAACATCTTTTGCAAATTCTTTTCATATAGCATGCATCTCACCATCTCCATAATGTATCGATTTCTCCTCTCACTGACTCCATTCTATTCTGGAGTGTGAGTAGTGAATTGATGTTCAATGCCAGCTTCTTCACAGTAGAGAATGAATTCTGATGAAGTGTATTCTTTACCATTGTTTGACCGAATAGTTTGAATTCTTCAGTTGCTCTTATTCTCCACATTCCTCTTGAATCGTAAAAAAATCCTAGCTACTTCTGACTTGTATTTCATGAAGAAAATCCAGCACATTCTAGTAAAGTCATTAATAAAAAGTATGTAATATCGACTACCTTTTATTGAAGGTGTGCTAAGTGGACCAACAACATCTATATGAATCAACTGAAGTTTCTGCGTAGACCTTCATGTTGATTTTGGAAACGGTTTCCTGTTTTGCTTATGAAATTGACAAACATTACAATTTGCAACACATCAATGAATGAAGGCACTCCTCTTACAGCTTCATGCTTCTTTATACTAATCATTTGTTGTTGATGACAGTGACCTAGTCTCTTATGTCATACTTCCATGTCATTCAGCTTTGTTGGAAAGGTTGTGTACTCCTCCTTAAATGGTAAAAATGAAAAGCTTTTGCCTCTCATATTGGCTTGCAATATTTTTTGTCCAGTAACAAAAAAAAAATATAACGAGATTGATTTTCAAAAACCACTCTCATGCCTTTCTCTATTAATTGCCCAACACTCAACAAATTCTGATCTATATCAGGTATATAAAGAACACTAGAAATAGTTTTTGTACTTGAGTTGGTAGTTATAGCAATCGCTCCTTTTCCCTTTACTGTTATACAATCACCATTTCCAATTCTGACCTTTGCAACTTCAGTAGTTTGTAGAGTTCTAAAGAGACTTTTATCAGAAGTCATGTGATTTGTGCACCCACTGTTGATTAGCCAGTGGTCTGAGGAGGTCTGGACTAAAAAACATGTAGCAACAAACATTCGATCTTCATCATCTTGATTGGCGACTTGAGCATCTTCATCCTGTTTTTGAAATTTTGTTCTTCAGATGCTTGCTTCATGTCCCATTTGATTACATTTATTGCATTTTGCATCAGGTCTCTTCCAGCACTTGAATGGTGGATGACCTAACTTGTTGCAGTGTTGATATGGTGGAAAGTTTCTCTTAAGAAATTTTCCTTTGTTCTTGAATTGATTAACAGTAGTCTTACTACTGCTTGAAGCCTGATTTTTTCTGAAGAATTTCTTCTTATCAAAATCGGGATACTTTGCTTGTAAAGCTCCTTCAGTAACATGATCTTGCCTCATAAGTCTCTATTGCTCTTGAGCTTGCAAGGCATTTATCAATTCTGCCAAGGTGATCTTGGACATATCCTTTGTATTCTCCAAGATGGTTAAAGATGCTTCATATCTTTCAAGCACATTTACTAGAATTTTCTCTACAATTTTGCAATCAGAGAAATTTGTGCTAAGTAACCTTACCTTGTGGACAATTCCAAGCAATTTGTTTGAATACATTTTGATGGTCTCAAAATCCTTCATTTTCTACAATCCAAATTCTCTTATCAAATTAAGACTTTGCCTGCCACGAATTCTTTCATCTCCTGCATACTCCTTCAAATAATCTCAAACATCTTTCGCTAATTTGATAGACATAATTCTGGTGAAGATTGTTGTGGAAACAGCAGTAAACAAACAAGCTTTTGCTTTTGATTTCCTTGTTTTTCTCTCATTATGATTTTTTATCTGAGTTACTGTTGGATTATTTGGTAAAGGAAGAACTTCATAATCATCTTCAACGGCTTCCTAAAGATCCAAAGCCTCCAAATAAATGTCTATTTTTATTGCCCAGAGTTGATAATTTTCTCCATTAAAGATGCAAGAAGAAATATGAGAAACTTGTTTCTGCCTCCATTACAGGTCCCTTTAAGATAAATTGCTCTATACCAATTGAAAGTATTTAAAATAGAAATGTTTATGAGAAGAAATAAAGATAGGAAGAAGAGAAGAGGCAGCAAAGATTGTATTTGAATTTATTTCAAATTGAATGAATAATCTGATTGCATACTTTCATTGCAATCGTTACACATATATACTCAAACTAAGAAAAACATAATTGCAAACTTCTAGCATTAAATCATGGTGTGATCTGTTAACATGATAACAGATTAACTAACTTCTAGAGACTAGGACAATAGATCATTATTTGCTTGAGAATTAGAAATAATACAAACAAAAAAATCTTTAACAACTCCTTCTTTGACAGCTCTTGAAGCAATCTTCAATAGGATGCAACCCTTGCTTCAAGAACTATGTGTTTCATGTTAGAACAAAACACATAGAAATCGATCTTCACTTCATCTAAGATCAAGTTACAAGAGAAAAGATACAACTGCATTTTCTTATAACTAAAGAGCAGCCAGCAAATCTATTAACTAAGCACCTTATAAGTTCAAATTTCTTGTTCCTCAAAACTCAGCTTTGTATAGTTTCCAAACCCTTTCACTTGAGAGGGGATGATAAACCAAGGCTAGAAGAGTTTGTTACGTGATTTACCTAACTTGATATTATTGAATTTATTAAAACTGATTTGTTATATTGTTATAAATGCTAGTTCTAGAAACTTGTCATGGCTGTTTTACAATTATACCAGCTGTCATTACAGCTCGTTTTCCTGCCTTCTGTAAACACCTTCTGAGGAACAATATATATATGATTTATTCTTTGGCTTCAAGCGATAAGAGAACAGAGGGATTCACTTTCTCAAATTCTATATGGGATATACATCTTTTCTTTCTTTATTTATTTATAAAGACACTAGTGGGTCCGACATCAGCACCCATTAATGGGATTTACTTTCCACTAGTGGATGCTAATGGCACAAAAGTGAAAGCTGTAACAGTTTTCCACTCAACTCATCAGCTTGGACTCCAGAGCATCTGGCGTTTGAACCTTTCTAAACTAAGCCAGGACAGGGAGTTTGACATTTTTGTGGTTACTGACAGTCTCTCTCGGGTTCCAACAAAGGATCAAGAAAAGACTCCATGACCATAGATCAAAGCTTGGCCTTTATAGGCAAGGGACCTTGAAGTTGGAAGACAGTATACAGATACAAAAGAAACAAATAAATAGACCAGCAATATACATTGTTGTTATTGTGACTGCAAGCATTATTCTTTATTAATGAAATCACTTTTTTATCGAAGAGTTTTGATAACAAACTACAGAAAAATAATTATGAAATCTTAAAAAACAAAGAGTTGTTCTATAATAGCTTTATTTGTAACAAACATGCTAAGATAATGGAAAGCTAATCTTGACTAAATCTTCTCAGTCTTCTCAGCATCGAAGACCTCTTCTTCAGCATCAAATGAGGCAACTGTCAACACTCCTCCTTGCATCTTTTGCTACAAACACCTATCTTGTTTCTTAATATTTCAAACCTTGTTTTTGACAATGGCTTGGCTAAAATGTCAGCAAGCTGGTCTTCTGTCCTGCAATAAATAAGTTGTAACTCTTCATTTTTCTGAACCTCTCTCAGAAAATAATACTTGAGCTTGAAATTCTTTGTTTTGCCATGGAAGATTGGATTGTTGGATATTGCAATTGCAGCCTGATTATCAACATTGACCCTAGTAGCTTTCTTCTGCTCTATGTCTAAATCTGCTAAGATTTTTCTCAACCATAAAACTTGATCATACTTTACCTCTGCTGTTGATTGAGCAATTACCTCTTGTTTTTTTGAACACCAGGAGAAAATTCCTTATCCAAATCTGAAACAATATCCAGAGGTGCTCTTCATGTCATCACAACTGCTAGCCCAATCACTGTCTGCATATCCTTGGAGATCAAAATTTTCAATACAACTAAACTGAATGCCATAGCTTAGTGTACCTTTGATATATCTTAACTCTTTTCGCAGCCTTGAAGTGAACCTCACTTGCACAATGCATGAACCTTGATAACAAGCTTACAACATGCATGATATCAGGTCTTGTAGCAGTGAGATACATTAGACATCTAATCAAGCTTCATCAACTTTATCAGCTCCATCATCTTTATAGAATTTTTCTTTCACATTCATGGAAGTAGTCATTGATTTGCATTCTTCCATTTTAAATTTCTTCAAAATCTCTTTGGCATATTTCTGCTGACAAATAAAAATTCCATGCTGATTTTGTTGCACTTCCATACCAAGAAAATAAGACATTTCACCGAGATCTGTCATTTCAAAAACCTTCATCATTTCTGCTTTGAATTTTTTTATCATGCTTGGATTGTTTCTTGTAACAAAAAGATCATCCACATAAAGTGAAACCACAATGTAATCAGAATTTGAATTTCTGATGTATAAGGTTGATTCACTCAAACTTTTCTTAAAGTCAAGTTTGAGTAAATGCTCATCAATCCTGCTATACCAAGCTCTTGGAGCCTGTTTCAATCCATATAAAGCTTTCTTCAATAAGTAAACCTTTTCTTCTTCTCCTCTTACAACAAATCCCTTTGGCTATTCAATGAAAATCTCCTCCTGCAGATAGCCATTCAAGAATGCAGACTTCACATCAAGTTGAAAGATTTTCCAACCTTTTTGAGCTGCAACTACTAGTAGCATTCTTATGGTATCTAGGTGTGCAACTGGTGCAAATGTCTCTGAAAAATCAACACCAAAAATCTGTGCATAACCCTTAACCACCAATCTGGCTTTGTGTTTGTTGACAGTGCCATCAACATTCAATTTTGTTTTGTAAACCCATTTCACTCCAATAGGTTTTTTGTGCTTTGGTATGTCCACCAATTCCCATGTTTGATTCTTTGCAATCATCCTCAGCTCTTCATTCATTGCATCAATCCATTTTGGATCATTTTTGGCTTCTTCAAATTCTACAGGTTCTAACACAACTACATTGCAGCTTTGATAAATATCTATAAGCAACTTAGTTCCTCTAACTGGTGCTTCATCAATGTCATCAACATCCTGCACAATCTCCATACCTGCACTTGCATCTTTGAAGTTCCACTTTTTGGTTTCAATGAATTTAATGTCTCTACTAACTATCACTTTTTCTATTTGAGGTTGAAAGACTCTATAGCCTTTTGTAACATTGTTGTAGCCAACAAAGATGCCAGCTTCAACCTTTTTATCAAGTTTATCTCTTTTTACCTGAGGAACATAGGTGAAACATAAGCAGCCAAAAATCTTTAAATTTTGGAGTGAAGGTTTGTAACCATGCCAAGCTTCATATGGAGTCTTTTTTTGTAATGCTCTTGTTGGCAGCCTATTCAACAAGAACATAGCAATGTTCACAGCCTCTGCCCAAAACTTCTTGGGTAAATCTTTCTCAAATAACAGACACCTTGCCATCTCCATGATTGTTCTGTTTTTTGGTTCAGTTACACCATTTTGTTGAGGAGTGTAAGGTGTAGTATATTGATGTTCAATCCCTGCATCATGACAAAACTTGGCAAACTTGTTTGATGTGTATTCGGTGTCATTATCAGATCTTACAACCTGAATTCTATGACCACTTTGATTTTCAATCCAGTTTTTAAACTTCAGAAAAACACTTGCTACCTCAGTCTTAAACTTTAGAAAATATATCCAGCACATCCTTGTATAATCATCAATGAAAGCTATATAATACCTGCTTCCATTCAGAGATATTGTTTTCAAAGGTCCAGCAACATCAGTATGAATAAGCTGAAGCTTTTTCATTGCTCTCTAGGCCTTGTTCAGAGGAAATGGAAGTCTATTCTGTTTTCCATATTGCCAAGAAGAACAGACTGTGATTTCTTTATCCAATTTTGGCATTCCCTGCACCATCTTCTTTTTCTGCATCTGCATCAATGTTGCTTGATTAAAATGCCCTAGCCTTTTGTGCCACAATTCTGACTGATTTGTTGTGCTTAAAAAAGCAGCTAACTCCTCTTCCATCCAGTCTAGTGAAAAACTTTTTCCTTTCATCTTTATAGTGAATATTTCTAATCCAGCAGGATTAGAAATTGAACAATGTTTGTCTTTAAATACATCTGAGTATCCTTTTTCAAGAAGCTGACCAACACTCAACAGATTCTGATCAATTTCAAGAACAAAAAGAACATCTGAAATGAGTTTTATACCTGAATTTCCTTCAATAGCAACTATTCCTTTTCCTTTGATAGGAATATATTCACCATTTCCAATTCTGACTTTAGAAACACTGGATTTGTCAAGTTGCTTGAATAGATTTTCATCATTTGTCATGTGATTTGTGCAACCACTATCTATCAGCCACCAATCATTTGCATGTTTGCTAGCAAAACTAGCCAAAAACAGCTGCTCCTCCTGTTGTTGATCTGCAACTTGAGCTTCATCTTCTTGCAGGTTAGTTTTGCTTTTGCAAATCTTCTCCATATATCCTAGTTGATTACACTTTCTGCATTTAATATTAGGTCTCCACCAGCAATATTTCTGTAAGTGATTTGTTTTCTTACGGTGTTGGCAGGGAGGAAAGTTTCCAGATCTTTTGCTGCTATTGGCTCCATCGTATTTGTTGATCCTCTTTTTGCCTTTATCTCCTTTCTGAACATGCATTTTGGCTTGAAAAGCTCCTTCCATGGACTCCTTTTGCTGTATTATTCTTCGTTGTTCTTGTACCTGTAAAGCATTGAGCAATTCTGCCAAAGATATTTTTGACAGATCTTTAGATTCTTCTAAGGAAGAAACTTTTTATTCAAACCTTTCAGGTAAAGTTACCAGAATTTTTTCAACAACTCTTTTATCAGGAAGATCTTCTCCCAATAGTCTTACTTTGTTGACTATGGAAAGTAATCTATCAGAAAAATCTCTGATTGTTTCTGTTTCTTTCATCTTCTGCATCTCAAACTCCCTTCTCAAATTCAATATCTGCATCTGAATTATTCTCTCATTACCATGGAATTCTTCTTGAAGATAATTCCATATTTGCTTGGCTGTATCAAATGCAATTATTCTGGGAATATTGCTTCTGAAACTGCAGAGTAGAGACATGTTTTTGCTTTGAACTTTCTTGCTCTTTCCTCACAATAGTTTCTGATTTGAGCAATAGTAGGATCAACAGGTAGTGGTTGGGATTCATGTTCTTGTTGTATTGCATCCCAGAAATCATAGGCCTGCAAGTATGTTTTCATTTTTACAGCCCACATTTGATAGTTTTCACTAGTAACTACTGGTGGTGATGCAAGATAATACATATTTGATGCCATTGAAAAAAGATAGGAGGGTTTTGTGTTTGTATTTTTGGTGTAAAAGGTTTCTCACAGGTTTCTCACAACGTTTAGCTTAACAAAAAGATCCTGAAAAGGCTGATAAAGCTGCCTTAACAGGCTTTGAATCATCTATTGAAAACCTTGCTAGTGCTATTTTCTAGGTACTGGTAGCTCCCTCACCAGATAACAAAACATGCAAATCAAATGAATTATTTTGGAAATTTCCCATTTTCAATCTATGTTTGGCAGAAAAGCCAAGAAAAGGGGGGATCCATCGGCAGAATTGCTTGATTCTTCCCGCATACACTCACATGCCTAAAGACACATTTGTAAAAGATAATTATAACATTATTGGTGCATAGAACAAGCGACGACATCACAAGTCCTTGTTTGTTTGTCCCATCTATTATAGAATAGGATTCTAATATAGGATGTTGTAATCATTACAGTTACTCATGTATCTATCAGAATAGGATTCTAATATAGGATGTTTTAATCATTATAGTTACTGCAGTGTTCTACTGCCTCTATATAAATAGGAAGGTTGGCTAAGGCACAACCCAACACATTCTATTATTCTCAACTTGGTATCAGAGCAACAAAACCCTAAAATAAATTAAACCTAATTTTCTCATAGCCTCCCAACCTCCCTTTTTCAATGGAACAACCACCACATACATCTTCAAATTCTGCAGCACCAGCAGTCCAGCTTTCTTCTTCTCTTGCAGCGCCTCCTCTGTTTTCCTCTACTACGTCACCGCCTGGATTCTGCTCTGCCATGGCTGGTGAACGCCTCCTCTTGCAGCCCACGTTTGCTGCCTCTACTGCCGCAATCATTATCTCTCTTTCTCACACTCATCAAGTCATCTCCCTCAAATTAACAAACACCAATTATTTATATTGGCGTATGCTAATGCTACCTTATCTCCTAGGCCAAGGAGTTTTTGGTTTTGTTGATGGCTCCAACACATGTCCATCAACACATGTTCTTGCCCATGATGGTATCTCTCTTCAGGTAAATCCGCTTTTTCAAACCTGGAAACAACAGGACCAACTCATTCTAAGTGCTCTTCTTTCCTCCCTATCTATGGAAGTTTTGCATCTTGTTGTTGGTTGTCAAAGTTCTTGTTCAGCTTGGGGCACTCTTGAGCGAGCTCTCGCTTCCACCTCCAACTCTCGTATTATGCAACTTCACGGCTCTCTTCAGGATCTTCGACAAGGTGATGAATTAGTAACTCAATTTATGCAACAAGCAAAGGCCTTATTTGATGAATTGGCCGCTGCTGGTCGGCCAGTTTCACTTGAAGATTTCAATTTATATGTGTTTCGTGGTCTTCGGGGAGAGTTTAAAGACTTAGTTACCAGTCTTATTACCAAGGCTGAACCTTTATCATATGCAGATCTTCACAACCATCTCCTCACACATGAATTTCTTCACAAATCTTCTGCTTCCATACATGCTCCTCTGCTGCCCACACCCAGCATTCCATCTTCTGCTCTTGTTGCACAGCGCCAGACTTTTAGCAATTTTGGCCGTAGTAGGGGCCGCTTCAACGGTGGCTGGCGTCCCAACCAGTCCAACAGCAGAGGCAACCGATTTGCTGGCTCCAGACCTGATCACCGCAGCTTCCAAAACTCCTCCTTCGGTGACAATAGGCAAGGCTCTTGGCAGCGTAATAGGGGGCAGAATCCACGCTGTCAACTGTGTTAGAATTTCGGCCATACAGCTCCCCATTGCCCTCAATTCCAGCAACGAGGTTATGGCCAACAACCTACTGCCAACCTGGTGCAGCGCAATCTCTCCTCAACCGGTTCTGTTGATTGGTTTCCAGATACCGGTGCCAATCAACACGTCACACCTGATCTTGCCACCTTGACTGCTTCAGAACCGTACCTTGGTAATGATAATTTGCATGTTGGTGATGGTAAGGGTCTTCCTATATCTCATCTTGGTCATACAAAAATATATACACCACATCGTTCTTTCACCTTATCTAATGTTCTTCATGTTCCTGCAATCACAAAACCTCTGCTCTCTGTTCAGAAATTTTGTCTTGATAATAATGTTTATTTTGAATTTCACCCTCGTGTGTTTCATGTCAAGGATTTCAACACCCATGAAGTCCTTCTCTCAGGTCAGAGTAAAGATGGTCTCTATGCCCTGACCAAGTCTTCCGTCACGTCAGTTCCTCAAGCCTATTGGTCTCCCTGCACTTCTGCCTCTGCCGATTTATGGCATCGTCGACTAGGTCATCCTACTTCACGTATCTTTCAATTGTTAATCTCGAAAAATAAGATTATTTGTAACAACAAACGTCTTAATTTTCAATGTCAAAGTTGTCCTTTAGGAAAATCATCGCGTTTGTCTTTAGGACCTACTGGTCACAAAACTTCTGCTCCACTTGAATTAATTTTTAGTGATGTATGGGGCCCTGCTCCTCTTTTTTCTTCAGATGGCTATCGTTATTTTGTTATCTTCGTTGATGCTTATACTAAATATGTATGGTATTATCCTCTAGTTGCCAAGTCTGATGTTTACTCTGTTTTTCATCAATTTCAAACTCTTGTCGAACGTCAATTTTCCTTAAAAATAAAATCTGTTCAAACTGATTGGGGTGGTGAATACCGAAAACTATCCACATTTTTTCAGACCATTGGTATTCATCATCGTCTGATTTGTCCCCACACTCATGAACAAAATGGAACAGTAGAGCGTCGTCATAGGCATATTGTGGAAACAGGTCTTACTCTTTTAGGGCAATGTAAAGCACCTTTTCGATTCTGGAATTATGCTTTTGAACGGTCTCTTGATTATCATTTTTTACGTACCTTTGGGTGTCTTTGTTTTCCTTTTCTGCGTCCATATAATAATCATAAATTGGATTTTTGTTCCTCTCCATGTGTGTTTTTTGGATATAGTTCCTCGCATCTTGGTTATCGATGTCTTGACAATGCATCTCACCGTATTTATATTTCCCGTCATGTCCGCTTCCATGAACATGTGTTTTCATTTGATAATTCTGAACAGATTGCAAAGGTCTCCACCACAACCCCCACCCCACCCGCTACTGTCACCCTTCCAAATTTGCTAAACCACCCATCGCTACCCGCTTTCACTAGCCACCCAAACAGCCGACAACACTCCGCTTTGCCACTCCAAACAGCCACCCGACCACAGCCTCCACCCATCCCTTGGCCATCATCCCATGCTTGTTTATCTAACCCTTATGATGCAGGTTCAGATCGTCAATTGGTCTCCTCTCCTCATGGTCTTGGGGCACTTTCTAGTCCCTCCTCTGCTTCGCCCTCCCTGGCTAGCACTCCTGCCACTTCAGTCTCTACCTCCAGCCCCTCCTCTACTGACAGTCCTATGCTTGAGGCTACTTCTTTATCATCCTCTCCCGCTGGTCTGCAACTTATGGTTGATTTGTCTTCTTATCAGCTGCCACAGGTCTCCTCGCTACAACCATCTTCCCCTGCATCTCCACTAGCACACAGCAGACATCCTATGACTCTTAGACCGCTGCAGTCGAAGACAGCTAATCTAGTTGCTTCCACTGCCACTACTTCTACCTCCACACGGGAACTGTATTCTCCCTCTTCTGAGCCTTTTGCATTCTCTGATGCTGACCGATATGCAGTTTGGCATAATGCTATGTGTGATGAGATCGCCGCTTTACTCAAAAATCGCACTTGGTCTTTGGTTCCATTTCATCCTTCGATGAACATTGTTGGCAGTAGATGGGTACATCGGATCAAACGTCGTGTTGATGGTAGTATTGAGCGCTATAAAGCGCGCCTTGTTGCTAGAGGTTTTACCCAGCAGGAAGGTATTGATTATTCTGAAACCTTCAGTCCAGTTATTAAGCAAGCCATTGTCCGATTGGTTTTCTCTATTGCAGTTTCACGAAATTGGAAGATTCATCAGCTTGATATTCATAATGCCTTCCTCAATGGTGTTCTTACTGAAGAGGTCTATATGAAACAGCCTCCAGGTTTCGTTGACTCTTCTCTTCCATCTCATGTGTGTAGATTGCACAAATCATTGTATGGTTTGAAACAGGCACCGAGAGCATGGTACACTCGTCTAAGTGATTTTTTGCTCTCCATTGATTTCCAAGCTTCCAAGGTTGACACCTCCCTGTTTATCTTATCTGATGGTACTAATATCTTTTATCTCCTGGTGTATGTTGATGATATTCTGCTCACGGGTAGCAACTCTGCTATGCTTCATCACCTTATACAGTTACTAAGCTCTGAGTTCAAGCTTCGTGACTTAGGTGATGTTCACTACTTTCTGGGTATTGAAGTTCAGTCTACCAGTATGGGTTTAATGCTGCGTCAACATAAATATATTCTTGACATCCTCACTCGAGCTGGTATGACTTCCTGCAAACCAGTTGATACTCCAGTCTCCCCTTCGAAAGTCATTTTATTATCGGATCATTCATTCTCTGATCCTACATGATTTCGTCAAATCGTGGGTGCTCTTCAATATCTTACCTTCACCCGTCCAGATATATGCTTTGCTGTTAACAGAGTCTGTCAGTTTATGCATGCTCCTACAGATTCTCATTGGGCCGCTGTCAAACGTATTTTACGTTATCTTAAAGGTACGGCATCTTATGGTTTCCATATCACACGAGGCTCCTCTTTTGCTCTACATGGCTTTACAAATGCAGATTGGGCTGGTAGTATTGATGATCGCAAGTCTACGGGTGGCTATCTTGTCTTTTTTGGTCAAACGCCGATTTCTTGGAAATCCGGCAAGCAACGCACTGTTGCTCGCTCCTCTACTGAGGCTGAGTATAAAGCCCTTGCTGATGGTACCGCTGAAGTCATTTGGCTTCAATACTTGTTAACAGATTTGCAGGTTCCCTCAGTCTCTGCCCCTACCATTTGGTGTGATAATCTTGGTGCTATCTATCTCTCAGCAAATCCTATCTTCCATGCTCGTACTAAGCATGTTGAAGTGGATTATCACTTTGTTCGTGACCGTGTTGCCAAGAAAGAAATTCAGATTCGTTTTATTCCCTCTCGAGATCAACTTGCCGATGTCTTCACTAAACCGCTTCTTGTTGCATCCTTTACTGCTTTTCGATTCAAGCTTCGGGTTGATCCCCCACCCTCAGCTTGAGGGGGAATATTATAGAATAGGATTCTAATATAGGATGTTGTAATCATTACAGTTACTCATGTATCTATCAGAATAGGATTCTAATATAGGATGTTGTAATCATTACAGTTACTGCAGTGTTCTACTGCCTCTATATAAATAGGAAGGTTGGCTAAGGCACAACCCAACACATTCTATTATTCTCAACTCCACCAAGCAACTTGCAAGATGGAAAGTACTTGTGATAGCATTTGGTTATTCCAGGACCATACTATAAATATACTGTTCCCTGTTGTGCCTCCAATCATGATGGTTCTCAGTAAAAAAAACTAGAACAATGATTAATACAAAAGGTTTAATTTTACCCATCATTTTAAATATTATTTTCCATGCTTGGAATGATGGAAGCATCTGTATCTTACACATTAATTTGCTATAATTTAGTTAAGATATTTATCATTATTCTCCTTGAACATTTTATTAGGTTCAGTTAGTAATATAAAACTATAATGGGAATCTTAGTTAATAAGTTATGTGAAAATCTTTTTATTATATGATATTATAATTTTGATGAATAAGTTATCACGAGTTTGAATCTCACTACACCTCTATTTTATATGATAAAAATTAAGTATAAAATAATGTAAGTCTATAGGAGTTTCAGACCGAAAAGGCTTTTACTTAAATTGGTGTATTATAAAATAATATAAAATTATTATTAGAATTTTACCTAACAACTTAAGTTATTTGGTAAAAAACACAAATATATTTAATTGTAAACTGTTTGGAATCAATTCGGTAGTGTAAGTAAATTTAATTATAATATTTAATTTAAATTACATTCACAAATAAATTAAATTTACATATCTAGTGTCGCACGTGTGCGGCGGCGCGGCGATCGTCCACCCCAACCCTTCGTGAGGGTGTGGTATGTTGTCTATTTGGCATGGAAAATATGGTGAGACAAGGAGTTCTTTGTCTCTAAGCTAAAAATGGATTGGGAGTCGCCACCTAGTATTCTGGTTACTAGGAACCCTAACTGGTCTCAGAGATGGGGTACGGAGACTGGTTGCGTAAAGGGAAGGTATTAGCACCCCAACTACGCCCTACCTAAGGTAAGCTGCATTGTTTTGTCTGATAAAATCTAAGATCGTGTTGTGGTTTCTTATTGTTTGGAATACGCATTACATGTAATGTCATACCCCAGGTTCTATTGTCCAAAAAAACAAAAAAAGAATTAAATATCCAGAATATGCATTACGTGTAATGTCATACCCCGAATACTAAGAGACAAACAAAATAAAATTTTTGTTGTTTTTGAAATTTTGGCCAATATTCTCTTGACTTTAATAAACTGGTTATTAAAGCCAAAATATATGCTAAAACATGGTTTTTTTTGGTGTATGAAAAATACAATATGATTTTTTAGCTTTGAGACACTTGGCCGTATGCACAAAAACATTTTTTTTCTTTTTTCAATTTTTTTGTATTTTTGGAAGTTTTTTTTTTACGAAAACCAGGTATTTTAATATCAGATTTTTGTATTTTTAATAACATAAAATACCACCCAATATTAATCAAAATGACATAAAAATTATAAAATGCTGAAAAAAAATGTTTTTTTTTATTTTTTCTTTGAAATGGGCCGGGTCAGGCCCAAATACATGGGTTGGGCCGAACCTGGCCCAAATGCATGGGCTGGTTACTGTGCACATAGTAACCGGGTTACTGTGTGCACAGTAACCAGAGAATTAATTAGCATGTATAGTAACCGGGTTACTGTGCACACAGTAACCCGTGAATTAATTAGCCAGTTACTGTGCACAGCACAGTAACTAGCTAATTAATCTTCATCTGCTGCAGAACGTAAACGTTCTGCATGCAGATGAAGCCGAAGCCGAAGCAAAAAAAATGACAGTGGAGAAAGTTACCTGGAACGGTGTTGATGCTGGCAGCAGCTGATACGGCAGGGGTGGTGGTGGCAGTGCTGGCGGTTCGCGGTGGCCGGCGGTTTTCCTTCTCTCTCTCTCCTCTGTTTTTTCTGTTTTCTTCTCTGCTTCTTCCTTTCTCTTCTCTGCCTTCTCTCCTCTCTTCTCTCGGTCTTCCCCCTCTCTTCTCCCTTCTGTTCCCTCTTCTGTTCCCTCTCTCTCCGTCTTCTCCTCTTTTTTTCCACCCCCATTTCTTCTGCTGTTCCTCCTCTATTTATAGAGCCTGTGAGCATGTTTTTTTCATTGTGGAGCCAAGGAACGGGTCATGTGGCGGCTGGTCGGGCGCGGCTGTCCAGGCGTGCCTACCTCAGTTTCAGCGGTGCGGTAGGTGGTCGGCCAATGTCTTCGGTCGGTGGGCTAGAGGGACCGACGGTCGGTGGGCTTGAGGGACCGGCGTCATTAAATATGCATTCTTTTTCCTTCTTTGCTGCTGTGTGTTCGACGGGGAAGAAAGGGGAACAGTGCCGTTCAAAACGGCACTGTTTTGAGCTTTCTTTTTTTTTTTTTTTTAAATTTTTTTTTTTTTTTGTATTTATTATTTTTTATGGGGACCCAAAAATAGGTTACAACAGTTGCCCCCCTCTTTACAATGCTTACGGAGCAGAGATTTGTGCATAGTAAGTGTTGTAAAGAAAAAAAACATTGGTCTTCCAAAACTGGTCGTCTCAAAATTTGATTGACCTAAAACTTCAACCGGACCCAAAGTCCTGTGTATGGTTGGGCTAAACTGAGATTTCTTTCGCCAATCCCCTTTAACCCGAAAAAAAAGGAAAGAATGTGAAGTGTGGTCTCATTGTAATGGGTGACCTACCCAGAAAAATGTTGGTGAGGGCTAAAAGGAGCACTTAAAATGGAGGTGAGGGCTCAAAGGCGCACTCAAAAAGAGGTAGGGTTAGAAAACGCACTACCAAAGGGATGAGGGCTCAAAGGCGCACTCAAAATGGAGGTGAGGGCTCAAAGGCGAACTCAAAATGGAGGTAGGGTTAGAAAACACACTACCAAAGGGATGAGGGCTCAAAGGCGCACTCAAAATGGAGGTGAGGGCTCAAAGGCGCACTCAAAAGGAGGTAGGGTTAGAAAATGCACTACCAAAGAGATGAGGGCTCAAAGGCGCACTCAAAATGGAGGTGAGGGCTCGAAGGCGCACTCAAAAGGAGGTAGGGTTAGAAAACGCACTACCAAAGGGTTGAGGGCTCAAAGGCGCACTCAGAATGGAGGTGAGGGCTCAAAGGCGCACTCAGAATGGAGGTAGGGTTAGAAAACGCACTACCGAAGGGATGAGGGCTCAAAGGCGCACTCAAAATGGAGGTGAGGGCTCAAAGGCGCACTCAAAAGGAGGTAGGGTTAGAAAACGCACTACCAAAGGGATGAGGGAGGGCTCAAATGGATGAGGGCTCAAAGGCGCACTCAAAATGGAGGTGAGGGCTCAAAGGCGCACTCAAAAGGAGGGTCAAAGGGTTAGAAAACGCACAAAAGGAGTAGGGTTAGAAAACCACTACCAAAGGGATGAGGGAGGGCTCAAAAAAGTTAGCGCACTCAAAGGGAGGTGAGGGCTCAAAAGGAAGGTAGGGGTTAGAAAACGCACTACCGAAGGGATGAGGGCTCAAAGGGCGCAAAGGCGCACTCAAAAGGAGGTAGGGTTAGAAAAACGCACTACCGAAGGGATGAGGGCTCAAAGGCGCACTCAAAATGGAGGTGAGGGCTCAAAGGCACACTCAAAAGGAGGTAGGGTTAGAAAACGCACTACCAAAGAGATGAGGGCTCAAAGGCGCACTCAAAATGGAGGTGAGGGCTCGAAGGTGCACTCAAAAGGAGGTAGGGTTAGAAAACGCACTACCGAAGGGATGAGGGCTCAAAGGCGCACTCAAAATGGAGGTGAGGGCTCGAAGGCGCACTCAAAAGGAGGTAGGGTTAGAAAACGCACTACCGAAGGGATGAGGGCTCAAAGGCGCACTCAAAATGGAGGTGAGGGCTCATAGGCGCACTCAAAAGGAGGTAGGGTTAGAAAACGCACTACCAAAGAGATGAGGGCTCAAAGGCGCACTCAAAATGGAGGTGAGGGCTCAAAGGCGCACTCAAAAGGAGGTAGGGTTAGAAAACGCACTACCTAAGGGATGATGTTGAAACACTGATCTGTGAATGTTGCAAGAAAATGCATTATGATTGATATGCATGTATACTTACCTGAGAAATATTGGCCCCCATTTCTTCATGGTGTCTTTGTTTTCTCTTAAAAGTTGTAGTGTTGGTAGTAAACTTCGATGGCTTTTCCACTTTTGCTTACTCGGGTTACATATTGTGATCTTGACCTCTGGGAAGGGTTTGATGTCATCATACATCTTTGTCCTTCACCCCAACAAGTAGAGTTACCAATTTTGCCCGTCATTTTCCTTAGAACAGGAATCATGGAGCCAGCCCTACCATGTGTTTTTGATTGCCCCCCAGCTTGATCATGCCCCCCAAGTGTTCAACTTGGGTTTAGTTTGGGGTGAGGATATGTGAAAGTAAGTTTGGGTTTTTTGTACAATGAAATGTTTTCATGCAAAATTTTTGGAACTTCAAAGTTATGCCAATCACAAAAATGATTTTGATATTGGTTCAAAATAAACTTGTTCTCAAAAATTCAAGTGATTCCTATAGACAGGTTTCTTGACGTGATGAAAGCTTTTTGCTTTTGGTTTAAAGATGAAGTGACATCTGGTTGGTCACAAAAGGTTGAAATTTCAATTTGAGGGTTATTGAGAACCGAATTGATTCAAAGCATTTATTTTATTTGCATGAATAATGATTTGACCCGTACGAGAAAGCACTGCCTACCTATCCAGATTGCTTGCCTTTGATCAGAAAGGGCTTGATTAGGCATGTAATGTAGGCTTTGGCTATTGGCTATGAAGAAAAGGATATTTGTAAGGCTCAAAAGGTGTTTTAAGGGACTTTAAGACTAAGAATCACAAGTGCTTATATCCCAAACTCTTTTGTTCATACATTTTTGGACCTTAGAATTGATTTGTAAAATGGTCCACGGTGCCCCCCAGTGTTGGGCTTGGGCTCTTTCTCTTTGTTTTTGTTTTCTTCATTTGATTTTGAGCATCGTTGCATTGACCTTGTAATTTTTGCTCAAACTTTTTGGATCCTTTGGATTTTTCTTCATGCCCCCTAGCTTTGTATGGGCACCTTTGATGATTGAGAATTTTCTTTTATGCCCCCCAGTATTGTTTGGGCACTTTCATTGTTGAAGACTTTTTCATGCCCCCAAGAGTTATTTGGGCACTTTCAATCATTATGGATTTTTTTTGCACTTGCCCCCCAGTGTAGGGGTGTGATCCTAGCCAGGAGTCATTTTTTCAAGAAAATGTATTAGGCTCAAAAGGGGACTGCAAATGATATATTTCAACTTTGTGAAAGGATTATCAAAGATAGCCTTTCTTCATCTCAAATGCATGCATTTAGGATCGGTAAGCCTTGCTTTCATGCGAGTATGCAATGTGATTTCTCATTATTCATGCAAATAAAACCCAGCTTTTGGAGTCACTTCATGTTTTTTTTTTTTTTTTTGGTTTTTCTAGGTGTATGGTTACCTCTCTAAAGAATCACCTGAATTTCCAGAACTCGTTTGTTTCGGACAAACGTCAACATGATTTCTGTTTTTGTACTAAACTTTGAATTCCTAAAAATCCTCACATGCGATCATGCATAGTTTTGGAAGAAAAGGGAAATGCACCACAAGATTTTGGGCGTGATGGTTTCATGCTTAAAGGTTATGCTCAATGTGTTATTTGCATGAAACAACAAAAATGAAGGCATGTGATGAACACAACAAAACACATGATTTTATTAACAAGAAAGGCTCAGTGGACAAGGAAAGTCTTGTGGAATTTTTTAGCCAAATTACCAACAAAAACTAGAATAGGTTGAAACAAAAAATCAAGTTTTTTGGAGACATGATCAAACTGAGGTAGTTATTTTGGCAGAGAAAGAACAGGCTCCATTCTGCAACGGTGATGCAATTTCCTTTCAAATTGTGTTGAGGCTCTTGATCATGTGGGCCCTCAATGTCTTCAGGTTGAGTCTTTGTTGGGGCTTGAACAAAAATGATAGGTCAATTGGAAGGACCTTCACCAGAGGCATTTCTCCATATATGCTCGAGTAAGCTAGAGGTGAGTCAAGCTTTTGTTCAGAGACTCCAACTCTTCGTGAAAATAGGATGTTGCAGCGAGCACGCTTCTTCATCTTCCATGTTTTTTTTCCACTCAAAATTGGGTGTTGTAGATTCATAGGGGACCTATCTTTCTTTTCAAGTGCATGCATGACAAATGTATGAACATGAAGTCTATATGATGAACTCGCCCTTCGAGGGGTGACAACATGGTCGTAACTCTCGTATGATGAAACAATAATCTTGATTCTTGCACAAACTCTACAATGAAAATTTTCGGAGCGACGTTATCAGTCTGGAGTTCAAAATGCTTCAAGAAGGGTTTTCGGTATGCAAATAATGACAGCACTACAAACAAGGACAGGTTTTAATCTTTTTATGTGAGACAAAAGGTAGGTTGGCTATTCAGTCTCTAAAAAAAGGGTCTCGTTGTCCCAGTGATCACCCTCGTGGAGGCAATATGGGGGCTTGTAGGTAATGAGATGGTACATGTGTACCAACTGTTACCAGTCTAAGCACTCAGCGAAGAGTTGGGGTTTACACAAACTTAAACCTTGACTAAAAGTCGTAAGGTAAGCTGCTAGTCCCCCACTTAACCTTAAAGTGTTCAGTACAAACTCTCATATGAATGATGGCATGAGATCTATAATATGAACAAATATGTACAAATTTAAAGCGCAACATGAGCAAATAACTAAGAAATTCATATTTCAAAAAAAAAACACAATAAATCCAAAAAAAACAATCATCAGACAAAAACAATGCTTAGTCCACAAAGTCCCCAGTGGAGTCGCCATTCTGTCGCACGTGTGCGGCGGCGCGGCGATCGTCCACCCCAACCCTTCGTGAGGGTGTGGTATGTTGTCTATTTGGCATGGAAAATATGGTGAGACAAGGAGTTCTTTGTCTCTAAGGCTAAAAAATGGAGGGAGTCGCCACCTAGTATTCTGGTTACTAGGAACCTTAACTGGTCTCAGAGATGGGGTACGGAGACTGGTTGCGTAAAGGGAAGGTATTAGCACCCCAACTACGCCCTACCTAAGGTAAGCTGCATTGTTTTTGTCTGATAAAATCTAAGATCGTGTTGTGGTTTTTATTGTTGGAATACGCATTACATGTAATGTCATACCCCAGGTTCTATTGTCCAAAAGAAACAAAAAAAGAATTAAATATCCAGAATATGCATTACGTGTAATGTCATACCCCGAATACTAAGAGACAAACAAAATAAAAATTTTTGTTGTTTTTAAAATTTTGGCCAATATTCTCTTGACTTTAATAAACTGGTTATTAAAGCCAAAATATATGCTAAAACATGGTTTTTTTTTTGGTGTATGAAAAATACAATATGATTTTTTAGCTTTGAGACACTTGGCCGTATGCACAAAAACATTTTTTTTCTTTTTTCAATTTTTTTTGTATTTTTGGAAGTTTTTTTTTTTACGAAAACCAGGTATTTTAATATCAGATTTTTGTATTTTTAATAACATAAAATACCACCCAATATTAATCAAAATGACATAAAAATTACAAAAAATTATAAAATGCTGAAAAAAAAATGTTTTTTTTTTTATTTTTTCTTTGAAATGGGCCGGGTCAGGCCCAAATACATGGGTTGGGCCGAACCTGGCCCAAATGCATGGGCTGGTTACTGTGCACATAGTAACCGGGGTTACTGTGTGCACAGTAACCAGAGAATTAATTAGCATGTATAGTAACCGGGTTACTGTGCACACAGTAACCCGTGAATTAATTAGCCAGTTACTGTGCACAGCACAGTAACTAGCTAATTAATCTTCATGCTGCTTCTGCATGCAGATGAAGCCGAAGCCGAAGCAAAAAAAAATGACAGTGGAGAAAGTTACCTGGAACGGTGTTGATGCTGGCAGCAGCTGATACGGCAGGGTGGTGGTGGCAGTGCTGGCGGTTCGCGGTGGCCGGCGGTTTTCCTTCTCTCTCTCTCCTCTGTTTTTTCTGTTTTCTTCTCTACTTCTTCCTTTCTCTTCTCTGCCTTCTCTCCTCTCTTCTCTCGGTCTTCCCCCTCTCTTCTCCCTTCTGTTCCCTCTCTCTCCGTCTTCTCCTCTTTTTTCCACCCCCCATTTCTTCTGCTGTTCCCCCTCTATTTATAGAGCCCTGTGAGCATGTTTTTTTCATTGTGGAGCCAAGGAACAGGTCATGTGGCGGCTGGTCGGGCGCGGCTGTCCAGGCGTGCCTACCTTAGTTTCAGCGGTGCGGTAGGTGGTCGGCCAATGTCTTCGGTCGGTAGGCTAGAGGGACCGCGGTCGGTGGCTTGAGGGACCGGCGTCATTAAATATGCATTCTTTTTCCTTCTTTGCTGCTGTGTGTTCGGCGGGGAAGAAAGGGGAACAGTGCCGTTGAAAACGGACACTGTTTAACTTTCTTTTTTTTTTTTTTTAAATTTTTTTTTTTTTTGTATTTATTATTTTTTTATGGGGACCCAAAAATAGGTTACAACAGTTGCCCCCTCTTTACAATACTTACGGAGCAGAGATTTGTGCATAGTAAGTGTTGTAAAGAAAAAAAATAACATTGGTCTTCAAAACTGGTCGTCTCAAAATTTGATTGACCTAAAACTTCAACCGGACCCAAAGTCCTGTGTATGGTTGGGCTAAACTGAGATTTCTTTCGCCAATCCCCTTTAACCCGAAAAAAAAAAAGGAAAGAATGTGAAGTGTGGTCTCATTGTAATGGGTGACCTACCCAGAAAAATGTTGGTGAGGGCTCAAAGGCGCACTTAAAATGGAGGTGAGGGCTCAAAGGCGCACTCAAAAGGAGGTAGGGTTAGAAAACGCACTACCAAAGGGATGAGGGCTCAAAGGCGCACTCAAAATGGAGGTGAGGGCTCAAAGGCGCACTCAAAAGGAGGTAGGGTTAGAAAACACACTACCAAAGGGATGAGGGCTCAAAGGCGCACTCAAAATGGAGGTGAGGGCTCAAAGGCGCACTCAAAAGGAGGTAGGGTTAGAAAACGCACTACCAAAGGATGAGGGCTCAAAGGCGCACTCAAAATGGAGGTGAGGGCTCGAAGGCGCACTCAAAAGGAGGTAGGGTTAGAAAACGCACTACCAAAGGGATGAGGGCTCAAAAGGCGCACTCAAAATGGAGGTGAGGGCTCAAAGGCGCACTCAAAAGGAGGTAGGGTTAGAAAACGCACTACCGTAGGGATGAGGGCTCAAAGCGCGCACTCAAACATGGAGGTGAGGGCTCAAAGGCGCACTCAAAAGGAGGTAGGGTTAGAAAACGCACTACCAAAGGGATGAGGGCTCAAAGGCGCACTCAAATGGAGGTGAGGCTCAAAGGCGCATTCAAGAATGGAGGTAGGGTTAGAAAACGCACTACCGAAGGGATGAGGGCTCAAAGGCGCACTCAAAAGGAGGGTAGGGTTAGAAAACGCGTCTACCAAAGGGATGAGGGCTCAAAGGCGCACTCAAAATGGAGGTGAGGGCTCGAAGGCGCACTCAAAAAGGAGGTAGGGTTAGAAAACACACTACCAAAGGGATGAGGGCTCAAAGGCGCACTCAAAATGGAGGAGAGGGCTCAAAGGCGCACTCAGAATGGAGGTAAGGGCTCGAAGGCGCACTCAAAAGGAGGTAGGGTTAGAAAACGCACTACCAAAGGGATGAGGGCTCAAAGGCGCACTCAACATGGAGGTGAGGGCTCAAAGGCGCACTCAAAAGGAGGTAGGGTTAGAAAACGCACTACCAAAAGGGATGAGGGCTCAAAGGCGCACTCAAAATGGAGGTGAGGGCTCAAAGGCGCACTCAAAAGGAGGTAGGGTTAGAAAACGCACTACCGAAGGATGAGGGCTCAAAGGCGCACTCAAAATGGAGGTGAGGGTTCGAAGGCACACTCAAAAGGAGGTAGGGTTAGAAAACGCACTACCAAAGGGATGAGGGCTCAAAGGCGCACTCAAAATGGAGGTGAGGGCTCGAAGGCGCACTCACAAGGAGGTAGGGTTAGAAAACGCACTACCAAAGGGATGAGGGCTCAAAGGCGCACTCAAAATGGAGGTGAGGGCTCGAAGGCGCACTCACAAGGAGGTAGGGTTAGAAAACGCACTACCAAAGGGATGAGGGCTCAAAGGCGCACTCAAAATGGAGGTGAGGGCTCGAAGGCGCACTCACAAGGAGGTAGGGTTAGAAAACGCACTACCAAAGGGATGAGGGCTCAAAGGCGCACTCAAAATGGAGGTGAGGGCTCGAAGGCGCACTCACAAGGAGGTAGGGTTAGAAAATGCACTACCAAAGGGATGAGGGCTCAAAGGCGCACTCAAAATGGAGGTGAGGGCTCGAAGGCGCACTCACAAGGAGGTAGGGTTAGAAAACGCACTACCAAAGGGATGAGGGCTCAAAGGCGCACTCAAAATGTAGGTGAGGGCTCAAAGGCGCTCTCAAAAGGAGGTAGGGTTAGAAAACGCACTACCAAAGTTGATGTTGAAACAATGATTGTCAATGTTGAAAAGCAAATGCATTATGATTGATATGCATGTATACTTACCTGAGAAATATAGGCCCCCATTTCTTCATGGTGTCTTTGTTTTCTCTCAAAAGTTGTGTGGTGTTGGTAGTAAACTTCGATGGCTTTTCCACTTTTTGCTTACTCGGGTTACATATTGTGATCTTGACCTCTGGGAAGAGTTTGATGTCATCATACATCTTTGTCCTTCACCGTTTATCTCAAGAGTTGCCAATTTTGCCCGACATTTTTCTTTAGAAAAGGAATCATGGAGCCAGCCCTACCATGTGTATTTGAATTGCCCCCCAGCTTGATCATGCCCCCCAAGTGTTCAACTTGGGTTTGGTTTGGGGTGAGGATATGTGAAAGTAAATTTGGGTTTTTTGTACAATGAAATGTTTTCATGCAAAATTTTTGGAACTTCCAAGTTATTCCAATCACAAAAATTATTTTGACATTGGTTCAAAATAAACTTGTTCTAAAAAATTCAAGTGATTCCTATGGACAGGTTTCTTGAAGTGATGAAAGATTTTTGCTTTTGGTTAAAGATGAAGATGACATCTGGTTGGTCACAAAAGGTTTAAATGTCAATTTGAGGGTTATTGAGAACCGAATTGATTCAAAGCATTTATTTTATTTGCATGAATAATGATTTGACTCGCATGAGAAAGCATTGCATACCGATCCAGATTGCTTGCCTTTGATCGGAAAGGGCTTGATTAGGCACGTAATGTAGGCTTGGGCTTTTGGTTATGAAGAAAATGATATATGTAGGCTCAAAAGGTGTTTAAGGGACTTTAAGACTAAGGATCACAAGTGCTTATATCCCAAACTCTTTTGTTCATACATTCCTGGACCTTATAATTGATTTGTAAAATGGTCCACGGTGCCCCCCAGTATTGGGCTTGGGCTCTCTCTTTGTTTTTGTTTTCTTCATTTGATTTTGAGCATCATTGCATTTGCTTTGTTTTTTTGCTCAAAATTTTTGGATCCTTTGGATTTTTCTTCATGCCCCCTAGCTTTGTATGGGCACCTTTGATGATTGATAATTTTCTTTTATGCCCCCCAGTATTTTTTGGGCACTTTCATTGTTGAAGACTTTTTCATGCCCCCAAGAGTTATTTGGGCACTTTCAATCATTATGGATTTTTTTGCACTTGCCCCCCAGTGTAGGGGTGTGATCCTAGCAAGGGTTATTTTTCAAGAAAAAAGTATTAGGCTCAAAAGGGGACTGCAAATGATATATTTCAGCTTTGTGAAAGGATTATCAAAGATAGCCTTTCTTCATCTCAAATGCATGCATTTAGGATCGGTAAGCCTTGCTTTCATGCGAGTATGCAATGTGATTTATTCATGCAAATAAAACCCAGCTTTTGGAGTCACTTTTTTTTTTTTTTTTTGGTTTTTTTTCTAGGTGTATGGTTACCTCTCTAAGGAATCACCTGAATTTCCAGAACTCGTTTGTTTCGGACAAACGTCAACATGATTTCTGTTTTTGTACTAAACTTTGAATTCCCAAAAATCCTCACATGCGATCATGCATAGTTTTGGAAGAAAAGGGAAATGCACCACAAGATTTTGGGCGTGATGGTTTCATGCTTAAAGGTTATGCTCAATGTGTTATTTGCATGAAACAACAAAAATGAAGGCATGTGATGAACACAACAAAACACATGATTTTATTAACAAGAAAGGCTCAGTGGACAAGGAAAGTCTTGTGGAATTTTTTAGCCAAATTATCAACAAAAACTAGAATGCAAATAGGCATCACGTTGAGCACGCTCTTCATCTTCCATGTTTCTTGCTCGAAGTCGGGTGTTGTAGATTTTTTTTTTTTTTGGACCTATATTTCAATCTGACATGTATGCATGTTAAATGTATGAACATGTAATCTATATGACAAACTCGCCCTTCGAGGGGTGACATATGGTCGCAAATCTTGTATGATGAAACAAGAATCTTGATTCTTGCACAAACTCTACAATGAAAATTTTCTGAGCGACGGTTATTGTGTCAACCAAAAGTCTGGAGTTCAAGATGCTTCAAGAAGGGCTTGCTCGGATGCAAAACAATGTATACGGAGCATACATCCTAAAGGCTGGTTTTAATCTTTTTAAGTGAGACAAAAGGTAGGTTTACTATTTGGTCTCTAAAAAAAGGGACTCTCGTTGTCCCAGTGATCGCCCTCGTGGAGGCAATATGGGGGCTTGTAGGCAATGAGATGGTACGTGTACCAACCATTACCAGTCTAAGCACTCAACGAAGAGTTGGGGTTTACACAAACTTAAACCTTGACTAAAAGTCGTAAGGTAAGCTGCTAGTCCCCCTCCTAACCTGAAGCTTGTGTGTGCTTTAAAAAAAGTAACTATGTGATGCATGAGATAAATATGTATAAAAATTAAAGCGCACAACTAAATATGAACAAATATATAAAGAAAATGCATATTTAAAAATAAACACGCAAACCACAACAAAAAAAACACAATCATCAGACAAAAACAAAGCTTAGTCCACAAAGTCCCCAGTGGAGTCGCCATTCTGTCGCACGTGTGCGGCGGCGCGGCGATCGTCCACCCCAACCCTTCATGAGGGTGTGGTATGTTGTCTATTTGGCATGGAAAATATGGTGAGACAAGGAGTTCTTTGTCTCTAAGGTAAAAAATGGACAGGGAGTCGCCACCTAGTATTCTGGTTACTAGGAACCTTAACTGGTCTTTAGAGATCGGGTACGGAGACTGGTTGCGTAAAGGGAAGGTATTAGCACCCCAACTACGCCCTACCTAAGGTAAGCTGCATTGTTTTAATGTCTGATAAAATCTAAGGTCGTGTTGTGGTTTTTTATTGTTCGGAATACGCATTACATGTAATGTCATACCCCAGGTTCTATTGTCCAAAGAAACAAAAAAAGAATTAAATATCCAGAATATGCATTACGTGTAATGTCATACCCTGAATACTAAGAGACAAACAAAATAAAATTTTTGTTGTTTTTAAAATTTTGGCCAATATTCTCTTGACTTTAATAAACTGGTTATTAAAGCCAAAATATATGCTAAAACATGGTTTTTTTTTGGTGTATGAAAAATACAATATGATTTTTTAGCTTTGAGACACTTGGCCGTATGCACAAAAACATTTTTTTTCTTTTTTCAATTTTTTTGTATTTTTGGAAGTTTTGTTTTTTACGAAAACCGGGTATTTTAATATCAGATTTTTGTATTTTTAATAACATAAAATACCACCCAATATTAATCAAAATGACATAAAAATTACACGGAAAAATTATAAAATGCTGAAAAAAAATGTTTTTTTTTTTTATTTTTTCTTTGAAATGGGCCGGGTCAGGCCCAAATACATGGGTTGGGCCGAACCTGGCCCAAATGCATGGGCTGGTTACTGTGCACATAGTAACCGGGGTTACTGCGTGCACAGTAACCAGAGAATTAATTAGCATGTAACCGGGTTACTGTGCACACAGTAACCCGTGAATTAATTAGCCAGTTACTGTGCACAGCACAGTAACTAGCTAATTAATCTTCATCTGCTTCTGCATGCAGATGAAGCCGAAGCCGAAGCAAAAAAAAAATGACAGTGGAGAAAGTTACCTGGAACGGTGTTGATGCTGGCAGCAGCTGATGCGGCAGGGGTGGTGGTGGCAGTGCTGGCGGTTCGCGGTGGCCGGCGGTTTTCCTTCTCTCTCTCTCCTCTGTTTTTTCTGTTTTCTTCTCTACTTCTTCCTTTCTCTTCTCTGCCTTCTCTCCTCTCTTCTCTCGGTCTTCCCCCTCTCTTCTCCCTTCTGTTCCCTCTCTCTCCGTCTTCTCCTCCTCTTCTCTTCCCCCCTCTATTTATAGAGCCCGTGAGCATGTTTTTTTCATTGTGGAGCCAAGGAACAGGTCATGCGGCGGCTGTCCAGGCGTGCCTCCCTTAGTTTCGGCGGTGCGGTAGGTGGTCGGCCAATGTCTTCGGTCGGTAGGCTAGAGGGACCGGCGGTCGGTGGGCTTGAGGGACCGGTGTCATTAAATATGCATTCTTTTTCCTTCTTTGCTGCTGTGTGTTCGGCGGGGAAGAAAGGGGAACAGTGCCGTTGAAAACGACACTGTTTAACTTTTTTTTTTTTTTTTTTGTATTTATTATTTTTTTATGGGGACCCAAAAATGGGTTACAACAAAGGTTTTGTTTCTTTTTGATCCAATCAGTTATAGGAGGTTTGCCTCTCATCTCTAAACAATCTTCAACTTCTCTCCAATAAGTTTTGGTTTCACCAATAAGCTTCATCTCAGCAAATCTAACTTTTCTATTATCATACAAGTTATGCCACTCAAAGAATCAATCCATATCACGAATCCACATATCAAATATCCAAAGGTCATGACGACCGTCAAAAGTGGGGGCTTCTATTTTGTTAGGACTCAAGACTAGCTCATCAAAGTTATCGTGTTTAGAGTAACCTAAATGATAGTCATACTGGTGGCGCTCAGAGTGAACTTGTCCACAATGATTATTCTTGTGATATTTATTGGTCTTTGAGTGCCTTATTCTAAAACTTTCTTAGGGCTCAATTCTTTTAAATATGGTGATCACCTAAGTTTGCAGTTCCCTGTAAATGGTCATAAGAGTATCACTAATAGTCGAGTCTACAATAAGTGTTAGCTTGAACACTAGATGATCATGACACAAAAGCATGCAACACTCACTTAGAAATGAAATTGAGATCACAAATGGTTCTTGCAAGTGAAGTCACAATACAAAAATAAAGCTAATCCTATCTTTTTTTTTCTTTTTTTAATGTGGAGATTAATCAAGAACAAATTACACCAATAAGATTATAAGCATGTAATGCTTAACCCTTAAGTGTAAATGATTAATCAAATACAATGTCAAGGCAAAGACTCACAATTATTAAAGAGGACAATATAATAGATATTAATGATAAAAAAAAGGTTAATTAGCAAATTAACGGATAAAAAGTAAGGTGAGAATTTTTTTTTTGAGCATTTTCTAGGCACAAAAGTAATATTAATAATAACTTTAAATGACAAGTGAAAAATCAAAAAAATAAACTTCAACAAATAACATGGGAGAGTGATTCACTAACTAGAGTGCTGGGAGGAAGATGGAATTTGTTGGAGCTGACGTGGCAAACTAGATGAATTGACTGCTGACATGGTAGATGATGTGGTCAGTTTGCTTAATTAATTTTGCATCGAGAGCCTTCTTTGGTTTCCTGGTTTCCCTCATTGATGGCGAGGATGAATATGTTGACATGGCTAAATATGTTGGCATGGTTAATGACATGGCATGTCTAATTATTTTGCCTCAAATCCCTTCTTCTGTTCTGCAATTGCCGAGTCTTTTTTTGTCATTTGCTGGTGGCGAGGCATGACTGCTGCTGTATCAATAGGTCTGAAGGACCAGTTGTGACTGCGGCGGGTGCTGCTTCTGCTGGAGGGTGCGATTTATCTAAGAATCGGTAAGGGTGCTGCTGTTGTTGATGCCGCTAGATGGTGCAAGAGGCTAAAGACAAATTTATTTTGGTGACAGCAATTCAGTGTGGCTCTGTGGGTTTCTTGTGGCGCGAAGTAGTGGCGGGGAGAGGATGAGCTGGTAGATGAGCCGCCGCCGATGAAGATCTACTGCTGCTTGTGTGAGTGACTTGTTGTGGCTATGGGTTATTGTCTGAGTTGGTTGGTGATGGTGGCGTGGGCTACGATTATTGTAACCCACTAATCTGTTGCTGTTGGTGGAAGTTGAGGTGCTATAGGAGTTTTAGAGGTAGTAAATCAGTGTGACTACAAGTGGCGTGGAGAGCGGTCTGCTGTAGGAAAATCTTTCGCCTTGGGTGCTATAGAGAGCTGTCGTGGGTTTTGGTGGTTGTTGGGGACGCCCGATCTGCCTTCTGGCGAAGGTGGCGTGCTGTGCGGCGGCGGTTTGCTGGGGGAGAAGATGAACAACGTTTCCCTCTTTTTTTTTTTCAATTAGAACAGTAGTTTTTTTTTTTAAACAGTGAACAATTTTTTTTTAAAGATCAAATCGGATCTAGGGGTTAGCATAAATATTGTGGATCGTTTAATTGTAAAAATAATTAAAACCTTGGCTCTGATACTAAATTTGATGCGGGACAATAAATAATAAGGATTAAAGCAAGAAAAAAAAAGAAGGTTTAGAGAAAGAAAGAAGCTAAAGAAGAGAAGAAAAGAGATTAGAGATATGCCAAGTCTGCAATATTTTTATTAATCATCAAAAACTGTTTAAGATTTTGAAAAGTAGGATATAAATACTAAAACCCTGATGCGGACCAGCCTAGAAACACCAACAAGGACCCATTACATGTTCCAAATGGACCAATGACTCGGTCCAAGACAAAGACATTGAAAGACGCATTGAATGCATTGGTTTTGAAGGTTTTCACCAAGTCAGAATTGGAAGGTCCATTAGAGTATCAAGAGGAGATCCTAGTACATCTTATCCATATGCAAGAGGGGTCCAATACAACCTTATTTGGGCCATGAGATGAGGACAACAAAGGAAACAAAAGAATCCTACTACAACTTGGAAACAACATGGTGGCTACCTTTTCCTTTTGTTTCTAGGATTAAAGGGCTGCATGGAAGGCTATAAATAAGCATTCAATCAATTCTGTATTATTTTAGTTCATTCTATTCTTCTCATGGCAGAACATGGATTTAATATTAGGGGCTTTATTTTATTTTGTTAGCTACAGCCCAAGGCTTGTTTGGGCTTAATTACAACTTTGTTTTGAGCTACGGTCCAAGGCTTGTTTGGATCTGGTTATGGGCTTTTCATTTTAGGGTTTTGGGCCAATTTTGAGTGGACCTCATATAAGTCCACATAAGGGGTCCATTAGGGTTAACTTTTCAAGAACTATTTAAACTCATGTAAGCCAAAATTTCGGCAGCTTTGATGATTATTATTCTGAATTTTTCAGTTTTAACGTGTGAGAGTGATTCTTGCACTCTTCAGTTCTTGAACGAACTCAATTTGACTTATCGAAGATTAACTGGCTTCGTGGCATCATTCTACTCATTCCAATAGTGTTGGTGCCTTGGGGCAGGTTTCCATTGTGTCGCACTCATATCAGACCTATTTCGGCTTTCCGGGATTAGATCTCAATCTTGATTGTGGGTTGCGTGACCACGTGACCACGAGGTTCACATCAAACCCTAACTAGAACAAGCGTTTGGGCTTATGTCCCACTAAATAAAATACCTAACAATAAAGAAATCAAACCCAACAAATAAAATCAAATTAATAAATCTTAACTAAAAGTTCATATAAATTAAACCAAAAAACATAAGCTAAAGCCCAATTTCTCAATGGTTTGGGCTATCCTCCATCGTCTATGATCATACGCGTATGTAACCAATGTTTCTGGTTTGGTGTCCCCATTAACAAAGCTATCTACACATACCATGCATTGATGATATGAGAACCTGAAAATAAACCCAATAAGCCTTCAAAGTCCAGGTCTTTACATTAGAAAAAATGATCTCAATCTTGATTGTGGGTTGCGTGACCACGTGATCACGAGGTTCGCATCAGTTGGTATCATAGCTAGGCTCCGAAACAAGGTCATATCATTATGTTATTTTCGTTTTTTTTTAGTGTTCCCTTAAGTTTTTCAGTGTTTGCGTCCATCTTCTTGTTCTTTGTGTCTGTGTCATCTAAGCAAAAAAAAAAAGTTTATATTTCATCTTGTTACTGTCTCTAATCATATCAGTTTGTTAAAAAAAAAAAAAATCAGAAAGAAATAGAGAAAAGAGTGATTAGTTGAAATTTGAAGGATCATTCAATTTTTTCCGCAGAAACACAAATCTTGGTGAACCATAAGCAAACCACTTCGGAATCAATTTAAACTTCATATTCAGTCTATTGGGGGTAGGATCACATCATATATCAAAGTTGGGCTTATTATGATATTATTTGCTTGAGGTTTTAATTCGAGTTTCAATTCTACCGCATAAACACTACTCTTAGTGAACCCTAGGTAAAACACCTTGGAATCTATTGAAACTTCATATTCTGAGTATTGGGTATGCGATTGCATCACATATTAAATTTGGGATTATTTTGATATCGGTTTCTGGAGGTTTTAATTGGAGGTTCAATTCTGCCGCAAACTGATCATACAAGGGGTTTGGGTACCTAGACATAAGAGAACGACCTATAAATTGAGTATTAGTGTTTTCATAGTGTTGTATTACTAAATATTGAATTTGAGGTCATTTCGAGATCGTTTGGTCTGGGTTTCAATTCTGTTACGTAAAAATTGCGTAATAGGATAGATTTGCGTCAAGTTTGAGAACATGATCTATACTATTTAGATTTATCTTAATCTTTTTATTTATATTATATTTGAGTTATATAGGAGTCAAGTAATTGTTTTCGCTAATATTTTCTTTTGTTTTATTTCGTGTCTTCGTTTCGTCCACAATTCGCACGAATTTGCATTGCTACTCGCAAAATCGTAATCTTAGTTTCGTTTTGCTTTATTTTCAGTATATTTTTTTGCTTCTTGAGTCTGAAAATTATAATTAGAGTGCGCCGCAAAAGCTACTGACTTTGATTTGTTGATTTCAGTTCCTAAAGAATCAAAAGAAAGCAAGTTGTGAGGTAAAAGGCGTAGAGAGCTTAATAGAGTGAAAAGCCTTGATTTTATTTTGTGTGATACACGAGAGGTGTGAGGATATATTTGTGTTACTGACCAAATTTTACAGATTCAAAGAATGTCTGAAAACAACGAATCAGCGACACAAAGCACTAACGTAGCTTTCCAATTGCGATCCATAGGCCAACAACTTGAGTTGTTGTCTAGGATGTACAAGGATCTGAAAGATGAGGTGAATTCGATAAAGCAATAGAATAGTGGGGCTGATCACCGGGGAAATACAGTCTGTATGGTTGCACGGAATGTCAGATCTGATTTTGAAGAGTTTGTTGATGAAAACGCAGATGGGGGTGGAGATGACTATGATTTTGCATTAGCTAGCCAAGGAATCAGGTCTGGACTGAACAGGGCTAGGAGGAATGTGAATTTTCGTGGCATGAGCACTTATGAAGATATGGATGGGGACTTAGACACCATTAAACTGAAAATTCCTAGCTTTCAAGGTAAAAACGATCCCGAGGTTTATTTGGAGTGGGAGAAAAAGGTAGATTGGATTTTTGATTGCCATAGCTATTCTGAACAAAAAAAGGTGAAATTGATGATAATTGAGTTTATAGAGTATGCATTGATTTAGTGGGATCAGATTGTGATCAGTAGGAGGAGGAATGGCGAGCGACCCGTTCAGACTTGGGGGGAGATAAAAGTTTTAATGAGGAGATGATTTGTGCCAAACCACTATTACAGAGACTTATATCTAAAGCTCCAAGGTCTGAATCAAGGTTATAAGACAATAGATGAATATCACAAAGAGATGAAGATAACAATGATTCGGGCTAATGTTGTTGAGGATAGAGAAGCCACCATGGCTAGATTTCTTAATGGGATGAATCAGGACATTGCTAATGTGGTTGAGCTATAGCACTATGTGGAGCTAGAGGACATGGTTCACATGGCGACGAAGGTGGAGAGACAACTTAGGAAGGGGCATGTTCGGCTAGCATTTAATTCGGGTTCATCATCATCTTGGAAGCCGAATCTAAAGAGAGAGGGCACTGTCCTCCCAAGATCCTTTGGTCCTTCTAGAACTGAACCACCAAAGGCTAAAGTTGATGTCCCTACTGATGCCAATGGTAAATCTGAAACTCAACCTAAACGTACTCGTGATGTTAAATGTTTCAGGTGTTAGGGACATGGACATTATGCTTCAGAGTGTCCAAACAAGAGAATCATGATGATTAGAGATAATGGTGATGTGGAATTTGAAAGTGACAATTCTGATTATGAAGGCATGCCACCATTGAAGGATAGTGATGGGGATGAGTTAGCATTACTGGTTGAGGAGTCCTTGGTTATAAGGCGGACACTTCAGGTTCAGGTCAAAGAAGATGATACTAATGAACAAAGGAAGAACATCTTCCATACACGTTGTTACGTACAAAGCAAGGTGTGTGGTTTAATTACAGATAGTGGAAGTTGTGTTAATGTTTGCAGTGCCACCCTTGTTAGTAAACTAAATTTATGTACTGCTAAGCATGCTAAACCATATAGATTGCAATGGCTGAATGATAGTGGTGAAGTGAAAGTGACTAAACAGGTTGTGGTTCCATTTTCGATTGGGAAATATATTGATGAAGTTCTGTGCGACGTGGTACCAATGCAAGCAAGTCACATCTTGTTGGGGAGACCATGGCAATATGATAGGAAGGCAATTCATGATGGGGTTAAAAATAGGTTTGGGCTATCCTCCATCGTCTATGATCATACGCGTATGTAACCAATGTTTCTGGTTTGGTGTCCCCATCAACAAAGCTATCTACACATACCATGCATTGATGATATGAGAACCTGAAAATAAATCCAATAAGCCTTCAAAGTCCAGGTCTTTAAAATTAGAAAAAAAAAATCTTCATGTGAACTGAGTATATGAAAATAATAAGAGAAGAAGAGGGAACCTGCTAAGGGGTCGTAGAAACCAACAACTTGAAGGTGTTTGCCATCTCTTGGAGTATGGCTATTAGTAGCAGCAATTCTGTAAAATGCCATGTTTGTGCATCCCAGTCTTGCTAAATGAATCTTCGCCGCCATTTCTTGGGCTATTCTTCTTCACCGCCATTTTCTCTATTAAAATATATATCTTAGTATTGGGTTGTGACTAATTTTATGAGATTTTTTATTATCATATAGAACCAATGATATAAATTCATGTTTTCTATATATATTTTTTTCTTTTCCTTTTCGTTGCTTTCCTCACATTCTTCTTGCCAACCAAGCTTGAACTATCAAAATGAAGATCAACATTATCAGAATGAAGATCAAATCATTCATGTTTAAACTCCCTTGTATTCAGCAACAGTTCAAACTTCCTTAAGACTAGGAGTCTTCGTCTTATCCTTCCTTGTATTTAGGTGTTGATTAGTTTCTCTTAAACCTATATGTACAACTTGGTTGATTAATAAAGAAGCACAACAACATTGTAGAAATTGTTCCATCTCTCATGAACTTGGTTTCAGAGTGGGAGAAGACCTTATAATTTACAATTTATTGCCATCATTGGCCTCAGTCAGGTATACTCTTATTTGTTATAGTGCTTTGGTCAATGGTTCTTTCACACACACACAAATATTGATTTTTAAGCTGATAATGTTCAAAACGAACTTCACACTTTTCTGATATTGTGCAAGTACTCAGATCCTTTGATGTATTCCATAAAAATGGCTTGCATTTGACCAATAAGATGGATCCCCTTTGTCTATTTTGCATGTGTCATTGCTAAATTTGGTTTATTGAACCTTAAGTTTCTCTAATTATTGGTTTCTCACACTCCATCAGACTATTTATCGGCCAAGTTGTTTCTTACATTGTCCCTGAAGATGAGTGAAGGCTAACTACTCTCTATTAGCATGGAGTTACTAACAAGTTCTATATCAAGACATAATAGATATTCACAGAATCATCAAAGAAATATATATCATATTGATTAGAACTTAGTTTGACAAAAAGCGGGTGCAAATTCAAGAATAAGTGAGTACTCAAAAAATATAGCAACATATATAAGTATTCAAGAGATTAACTAGTCTTACTCATCATATAATCAACTTACATATTTATTTATATTATATGCATTAAAGATTATTCCACTCACCCGGAAAAATATAGATTAAAAGGAATATCAGATGAAAGATCTGTAAAATCTATTGAGGATCATTAGGAGAGCCTATAACAAATATAGAAAATATACTCAAAAGCAACTCAAAACAACACAAATAATAGATTCCAATGCATAAAAGAAAACCAGGTTTAGTCTCCTAGGTTTAGGGACTAAAACGACAATTATCCAAAACAGGGACCAAAAAGTAATTTTACCAAAACTAGACCAAACTATAAATACATAACCACATTGAAATTTCACTCATAAACCATCCTCAATTTTTTCCAGAACGAAACAGGGACCAAACTGTAATTCCTTAAAAGTTCAAGGACTAAAATGTAAATTTCCAAAATTGAGGGACCAAACTAAAAATATTTCAAATCAATTATCAAACTGAGATTCATCATCCTTAACCTCATAATAACACTGTCCAAAATCTCAAAAGACATATCAGGGATCAAATTATAATTTTCCAAAGTTGAGGGACTAAACTGTAATTTTTATAAATCAAGTACCAAAATAAAGTTTTTTCACCTTCAACCTCAAGACCATTCTGTCTAGATTTTCCAACAAGGTTGAAATGGATTTCTTAACCCATAAAAAAATTAATTTAAGCAAATCAACTCATAAAACTTTATTTTTAACAACATACTCAATATCAACCACTTAACATTAAACCATTAATAATTATGAATTAATCTTAACAAAAAAAAATTCAAATCCTTATAAACCGTAATCTCTTCTTTAATCTTTCCATAAACAAACCATAATCGAAAGTAACATGAGAGAAAACCACTTGCTACTTCCACTTTTCTTGAACCCAAAACTCAAGATCACAAACTAAAATCCTTAGTTTGATTAGAGGAGGGTCATGATGGCCACAAGATTTAGAAGAGAACTTTTTCTTATATACCTAGGTTAACTTATGTTGGGTTTGGGTTGACTTGAGCTTGGGTTTGGGCTAAAAGGTTGGGTCTTACAATTACCACACTCGCAAACACCTTCTATATCTTCAGTCCAAGTGTTTGCACGTGCCAAAGACTTTTTTGCCTTTACATTATATTATAATGATTATGATGATTTGACGGAGAAGAAGTTGTTAGAAAACCTATTTGGTATTGTGGTAACATTTGTTTTTTAAAATGATTTTAAAATTTATTTTTGATAGCAGTACATTAAAATGATATAAAAAAAAATAAAATCAAAGCCATGTATTTTCTCGGACGTTACAGAGGGTGCACATCTACTTGGAAATTTCCAGTGTACAAAAAGGCTTAATGTCTTGTTATTTGTTTTTTCTTTTTGTTACTCTGCCTTAATAATAGGATTTTTTTTTTAAAAAACAAATTGATACAGTTAGAGAAATATATGGTTTAATTTTATTTTTTAATAAAACTCAATTCACTGTTTATGGCCCCTATCAGTATCTGCATTGAAAACACAGGTTCACTGAAAGCAGCAAAATGATTAACATTAGAACATGTCTCTACTATTCTGGCCAGACCGGATCCGATCTAAAACTAAATATATTGAACTGGATCTGACCAAGTAAAAAATTAAGTGTTTGCACGTACTACGACCTTGTTGACTTCACATTATATTATAATGATTGATAAAGTTAGAGAAAAACTTGTTAGTTGTTACTCTGCCCTAATAATAGGAATTTTTTTAAAAAACAAATTGATACAGTTAGAGAAATATATAATATGGTTTGATTTTTTTTTTAAAAAAAACATAGTTTTAAAAAAACTGCTATTTTAAACTACGATTTTAATATAAAAGCGATTGAAAATCACAATCGTGGTTCTGTTTACTGCTCTTGGCAACATAATTGGCATGCAGCCATGTAATTATAATAAATTCTTCTTTTTACATGCTTCCTTCCAGCTAATTGGCAGATGCCTTTTCCTTTTTCCTTTTGAAGGGATCACCGGCCGTCGGTGTTTTTGGAACATAAACAATTGAACATTGGAGGAAATAAATAATTTCCCCATGCTTAAATTACGGCTACTATTCTTCAAGAGCTTACCCAGAATTCCCTAAGCCCCATCCAGATAGATTGGCTGCATCCGTCAAACCGTCTCTGAAGCTCTGCACTTCTTCCAACGTCAGAGCTTTATTCCTTATAAGTCTAGCAAATGCATCCCCAAAGCTTCCTGTTTGATGTCTTACATGGGATGGATCCACCTGGTAGAATACCGGAATAACTATCTGTCCATTGTTTCATCCACCGAATGCATCTGTCAATTGTGCCACAACCTCTGCTGGGAAGAACAACACTTGGTTACTTGATTCGGCAGCTTCACATAATATAACGGGTGATCTTTCCAATTTATCTATTTATTCCAAATATGATGGAACTGATGAAGTAATACTCGGTGATGGTTCAGGTTTGGCGGTCTCACATATTGGTTCTTTGAATTTACAGTCTACTCATCGAAATTTTACACTCCATGACACTCTCTATGTTCCAAATCTTCACAAAAATTTAATTTCTGTTCATCACTTTACCAAACAAAATAATGTCTTCGTTGAACTTCATCCTTTTCATTTTTTTGTGAAGGACCCGACCACGGGGGTGATATTACTAAAAGAAGCGTGTAACAATGGCATCTATGTCTTTCCGGATTCCATGGTGCGGCCACCAAAAGTTGCTAATGTGCATGAACGGACTTCAATTGATGGATGGCACAAGCGTCTTGGGCATCCTTCACTCAAAATTGTTCATCACCTTGTTAAGAATTTTTCTCTTCCCATTTCATCGCAAAAACATTTTTCATCATTATGTCATCCTTGTTCCACTAATAAAATTCATCAACAATCATTTCATGGCACCAGCCTTCAAAGCCATGCACCACTTGAACTTATTTACACAGATGTGTGGGGTCCAGCTAGTTATACTGGAATTGATGGTTCCCGATACTATTTTATTTTTATGGATCATTATACAAAATATATCTGGTTCTTTCCAATGACAACTAAATCCGGTGTCTCTACTATTTTTCCACAATTCAAAAAGTGTGTCGAAACTCGTTTTCAAAAACCAATCAAAACACTTTACTCAAATAAAATAAATATGAATTCACAGAGCTCATCATTCTCAATAATTTTAAATTAAATTTCAAATCCTCAACAAATGAACGAATATTTTCTCATGGGATATATTTCAAGAGCTTACCCAGAATTCCCTAAGCCCCATCCAGATAGATTGGCTGCATCCGTCAAAGCGTCTCTGAAGCTCTGCACTTCTTCCAACGTCAGAGCTTTATTCCTTATAAGTCTAGCAAATGCATCCCCAAAGCTTCCTGTTTGATGTCTTACATGGGATGGATCCACCTTGTAGAATACCTTATCTGTCCATTATTTTTTCTACGCTAAAAAATCTAGCAAATGCCTTTTCCTTTTTCCATTAACTTTTATCATTGTACACAAGTCGTCTTGAAGGATAGAGGAAGGGACGGGGTATGGGCCAATCCTCTTCTTGATGCTCGGGCAATAATAGCCATATTGACGGGGACGACGACTTGACCTTATGTCTTCCTTGAAATTACGTGTTTCCTTTTTCCTTTTTCCTTGAAATTACACACACACAGATGCCTTTTCCTTTTCCTTTTTCCTGTTATGAAAATGTTAGTTTTAAGAACTTTGTTTTAAGAATATCTAAAAAGGAAAAGGCATCTGCCGATAAAAAAGGAAAAAGGAAAAGGCATCTGCGGGACACTGTTTGGGAACGCGGAAAAAGGAAAAGGCATCTAAAAAGGAAAAGACATTAATCCTTTATGTACACAGGAAATTTCCAAGTAAATTTGCACCCTCTGTAACGTTCGAGAAAATACATGGATTTGATTTTTTTTATTTTAAATTAAATTTTTTATTATTATATTATTTTAATATACTAATATCAAAAATAAATTTTAAAAAATAAAAAAATATTTTAATATAAAAATTATTTTAAAAAATAACTATTACCACAATACCAAACAGATTCTCTAACATTGTGCACTTTTTGTAATGCCATGAGAAAATGCTTGAATTTGAATTTTTTTTGTTTATTTTAAATTAATGTTTTTATATTTTAATTATATTATTTTAATTTTTTGATATTAAAAATAAATTTTAAAAAATAAAAAATATTATTTTAATATATTTCTAATTAATTTTTTTTTTACAAAAAAACCAAGTATTTCTAATATTTTAATATTTTAATGTATTTCTAATATTTTAATATTTTAATGTATTTTTAATATTTTAAAAACAATCAAGTACATTATCAAACAGACTTTCTATCAGGTTCTTTTTAATTAAATCATCATAACCATTATAATATAATATGAAGGCAAAAAAAAATTCTCTGGAAGGAAAATACTTGGACCGAAGATACATAAGTGTTTAGTGTTTTTAAAAAATATATAATAAAAAAGTCGAAGAGAAAATAACAAAAGATATGCTACTCCGCCAAGTGAAGACCTAATACATTTGAAATATTAAAAAAGTTATCTATCACAGCTGTGATATGATAAACAAGAATATATATATAAGCTTATGATTTTTAAAAATTATTTTTATACCAGTAAATTAAATAATAAAAAAACTTAAAAATTTTATTTTTTTTTAATTCAGAATTTATAAAAACACTGTCAATACCATAAAAACAAAACAACGTATAAATGCCTTTTTCTATCACATCACTTTGTAACTGGGGAATTTCCAGGAAATCAACAATGTGCAATCTCGTAATGTTCTAAGAAAATAACCTTAGTTTGGATGATTTAATGCGTTTGGAAGAATGGAGAGATTTGCTTGATGGACGAAACTGTTCATTTGGTCCGGGCAGTAAAGTTCTCATAACAAGTAGGGACAAGCAAGTGCTTAATAATGTAGTTGATGAGACATACGAGGTTGAGGGGTTGAACGATGAAGACGCGATTCAACTCTCTAGCTGAAAGGATTTGAAGAATTACATCCCCACAATTAATCACAGACACTTGATAGCACAGATTGCAAGGCATGTACAAGGCAATCTGTTGGAGCTGAAAGTTTTAGGTTCCTCTCTCTATGTTAAAAGCATCGAAGAATGGTGCAGTGCATTGAATGAACTAGCTCAGAACCCTCGAATCAAAAATACGTAAAGAATTAGTTACAATGGGCTGGATCAAGAACAACAATCCATATTTCTTGATATAGCACATTTCTTCAGAAGATTTGAGCAAAACCTAGCTACAAGAGTATTAGATGGCTTTTATTGTCAGCTTGTGATTTTCGATATAAGCACGCTCATTGATGAGTGTCTCATAACTACTTCTCATAACATACTAGAAATGGCATTTGGCATTGTTCGTGCAGAATCTAAGTTTCCATTATGATTTACCAAATTACACCATAAATACATGAAGGACAAAAGACTTATAAATGGGGCCATTGTAAGAAGCAACCGGCCGATAAATAGTCAGGTGGAGTGTGAAAAAACAATAATTAGAGAAACTCAAGGTTCACTAAACTAAATTTAACAATGACATAAAACTTTCCATCAAAGGGGATCTAGCTTAAAGGTCGAATGCATGCCATTTTTATGGAATGCATTAAAGGATCTGAGTACTAGTACAATATCAGAAAAGTGAATTTTTTTTTTTAACCATTATCAGCTTAGAAATCAACATCTCTGTGTGTGAAAGAAACGTTGACCAAACCACTATAACAAATAAGAGTATACCTGACTGAAGCCAACGATGGAAACAGTTTGGCAAGAAGAATGTGAGGAAAGCAACATCAAAGAAAAGGAAAGAAAAAATAAAGTAAACCAGAATTTATATCATTGTTTCCATATAATACTGCTGTAGTATTTCAAACTCTTCAACATTTTAGGGAGTTGTTCTTGAAAAGTAATAGAGAGCCTGTCCATGAGGAAGAAAATGTACTGACCTAGCAATGTATATGATGCTGCAGCAAAATTCTATCCACATCATAAATATAGTATAAGTAAAGCATGCACTGGACATTTGCATGGTAAGCAATAGATATTTCTCAATCATGAGTAGTTCTAGTTAACCATACACACATCTTTGTGGAATCATGTCTCTAGACTATACATTCGAAATAAAAAGAAAATGACAGTGAAGATTCGTTTAGCTAGATTGGGAAGCAAAAACAGGGCATTTTACATAATTGTTGCTACTGATAGCCATACTCCAAGAGATGGCAAACACCTTCAAGTTGTTGGTTTCCTTGACCCCTTAGCAGGTTCCCTCTTCTTCTTCTTACCCTTCTTTTATTATTTTCATATGCTCAGTTCACATGAAGACATTGTTTTCTAGTTTTAAAGACCTGGACTTTGAAGGCTTACTGGGTTTATTTTCAGGTTCTTATATCATCATTGCATGGTATGTGTAAATGACTTTGTTATTCAAGACTTAAACTTTGTTGGGGCAATGCATTTGTAATTTTAATTTTTTATGTATATGTAGTTTAATATTACCATTAATAGCACTGATTGTTCATAGTTCATTCTGTCATCGGTTGAAGTCTCAAAAATATGTTCATAGTTCTAGTCAGAACTAAGGTTTTAAGAAAGAGTATTTCTTTCCTCTTTTCTTTTTCCTCTTAAGGTTGGATGTAGGCGTAAAATGAGATGCAAGCTCACATCATGAAAATGGTGAGGGTAAAAAACAAGCCCAAAAATCACTAGTTGTTGTAAATCAAGGTTGTCAATTCCGTTTCGATAGGTGTTTTGATTTTCAATTGGAATGAAATGTTTCAGTTTTGGAGTGTTTTAATGTGTCGTTTCGGGGTTGTACTGTTTATATATATATATATATATATATATATTCAACAAACATAATTAAAATTCAAGATAAATTAATTACAAATTATGCAATACAAATACAATGCCAAACGAATATAATTTCAAAATTTAAAATATTTCTAAATAGTCAAAATGCATTTTTAACTTAAAGTAATTCAACTTAAATAAAATATCAAAATATTATGAAAGTAAAATGTTTTAACAAAAATATTTTAAATATAAAGTTAGGTCAATGTTATCAAGGCTAATGGAATCTAAAGCATCATTTGCTTTGTTCAAATTCCTACAAAGTATAAACATAAAAAAAACAACATGAATATAAACCATATATATTAGTGATAAATCCAATTTTAAAAAATTAATATCATTGTTAATGAAAATAGTAATAAATAATTTTCAATATTATTATTAATATCATTGTTATTGAAAATAGTAATGAAAAAAAGTTTTTTATAATTGGACGGTTTAATTAATTAAATTGAACAAGGTTCAATTTGATTTAATGACTTTTTTAAAAACGGAACGGAACATGTGGAATGAAACTAGAATATTCCAGGCGAAATTTAATTAAAAAATCCAGAATAGAACGAGATTTAAAATAAAATAAAATATGTTTTATTTTATTCTGTTTTTTGAATTGATATAAAATATTTCAATGATTTTATTCCGAACAAAACGAAATTGACAATCTTGGTGTAAACTGTCTTCATTTTCCGGCGCTGCAGTGCAGCAGTGCTATGACCATTATCGAAAGCCACCGTTAAGACAAGAAATGCGTACTTTCCAGGAAATACTCAGTGTCAAAGCAACTCAGCTTCCCAAACACACTTCCCAAGACGACTTCTTCTTCAATATATATATATAAAGGCATCTGCCAAATTATTTGGATAGATTGTGATTCTGCAAAATCATGGTTATATTAAAATCGTGATTTAAAATAGCAGGTTTTTTAAAACTATATGTTGTTTTTCTAAAAACAATTTAAACCATATTATTTCTTTAACTGTATCATTTTTTAAAACAAAAGTCCTATTATTGGGGCAGAGTAACATGTTCTTCCCAATGAAATCATAATAACCATTATAATATAATGTGAAACTCAACAAAGTTTACGCGCAAATACTTTTTTTCTTTTTTTAGCGCAAACACTTGGATGGAAGACTTGAAGCCCTTCCCTACCAAATTACAAAATAATAATAATAATAATAAGACATAAAGCCTTTTGTGGTTAATGAAAATTTGTAGGAAGTCAATAATGTGAACCATCTGTAATGAACTAAGAAAATATTTGGATTTGAGTTTTTTTTATTTTAAATTATTATTTTATTATTTTTTATTATTTTGATGTGTTAATATCAAAAATAAAAATTTAAAAATAAAAATATATTATTTTAATGTAATGTATTTCTAAGAAAAAAACATTTTAAAAAACAATCGTTAATACAATATTAAACAGGTTTTCTAATAAGTTCTTCACAATCAAATTATCATAACCATTATAATATAATGTAAAGGCAAAAATATTGTAATTATTTTTTAATTAAAAATACATCAAAATAATATTTTTTTATAATATCCAGAGAAAATGTTTCTTATGTAAGTGTAGCAGGTAGCTCTTGTTTTTTTATTAAAAAAATAATATAATATTTTTTATTTTAAAAAAATTAATTTTGATATTAGTACATATAAATATTAAAAAAATAAATAAAAAATAAAAAATTTATAGAAACACTATTTATACCAAAATTAAAGACAAACAGCATATATATATATATATATATATATATATATATATATATATATATAAGGAAAAAGGAAAAGGCATCTGCTGATTTATTTTGAATAGATTGTGTGTAATGAGCTGGAAGGAAGCATGTAAAAAGAAGAAGTAATTATAATATACATGGCTGCATGCCAATAAACAGAACCACGATTGTGATTTTGAATCGCTTTTATATTTAAATCGTAATTTAAAATAGCAGTTTTTTTTTTAAAAATAAAATTAAACCATATTATTTCTCAAACTGTATCAATTTGTTTTTTTTTTTTAATTCCTATTATCGGGGCAGAGTAACAAGTTTTTCCATTGAAATCATTATAATCACTATAATATTAAAAAAACTGAAAAAGCGATGAATCCTTGGGTTTGAAAATTTTACTAAATCATTCTTCTGTGCTTCTAAAACGTTTAAATATTAATTTATCTCCGACCATTTTGACCATTATCAAAAGCCACCGTTAAGACAAGAAACACGTAATTTCCAGGAAACACGTAATGTCAAGGCAACTCAGCTTCCCGAACACGCTGCCCAAGCACTCGCCGGGAAGACTTAAGGTCAAGTCGTCGTCCCCATCAAAATGGCTATTATTGCCCGAGCATAATTATAAGTGATAAAATATTAAATTACCTCTAATTCATATTAATTATAACTAAAAAGCTATGATAAAAATATTAAAAAAAATACTTGGACATCAATTTTAATTTTTTGTATTTAAAAGTAATGTAATCATTTTATTCTATCAAAACATTAAAATACTGAAACATCTACTTAATTTTTTTAAGAATATATAAATAATTCTATTATAATTATAAAATATTAAAAAAATAATTTATTCTCCATCAATATAATAATAATGACAAATAAACTTCATTAAAAAGGTTATATAGCTCTCGATCAAATAACAAAAGATCTGCTACTCCGCTGAGGGAACAGCTAATACATTTGAAATATGAAAAAAGTTATCTATATATCACAGCTGTGATGTGATAAACAAGAATCTATATGCTTTTGATTTTTAAAAATTATTTTTATACCAGTAAATTACAATAATAAAAAAACTAAAAAAATTAATTTTTAAAAAAATAAAAAAAATCAAAATTATAAAAACACCATGAATACCATAAAAACAAAACAATGTATAAATGCCTTTTCCTATCACATCACTTTGTAACTGGGGAATTTCCAGGAAATCAACAATGTGCAATCTTGTAATGTTCTAAGAAAATTCTTGGATTTGATGCCTATAAATTATACATATGCCTAAGGCAGGGTCTTAAACACGTAAAGCCTAAGCTACTCATTCAAAATCAGCCTCATCTTTTTTCCTTGAGTTACTTCCGCTCTCTCCCTCCAGACCTACCATACCAACAGAGTCCTACTCTTGTTTCTTCGACTGTTTCTCCACAAAACAATGATGGTATTTTTATTGTTTCTCAATATCTTTTTGTTTGTTTATATCTGGAGATTCATCATACCAAGCCGCCATGTTTCTCCATCGCCATCTACTACTTCCACCTTAACCACCGCCCATCCAAAAGTAATTAAAGATCATGATGTTTTCCTTAGTTTCAGGCGAGAAGACACTCGTGTTGGTTTTATCAGCCACCTCCATGCTGCTTTGAAACGGACACAAGTCCCAACTTTCGTAGATAATCAGCTTGTGAGAGGAGATGAGATTTCGGTATTACGTCTGAGAACAATTGAAGAGGCCAAGCTTTCTGTGGTTGTTTTTTCTGAAAACTATGCATCTTCCAAATGGTGCTTGGAGGAGCTTGTAAAGATTTTTGAGTGTAGAAAAAACAATGGACAGATAGTTATTCCAGTATTCTACAAGGTGGATCCAACCCATGTAAGAAATCAAACAGGAAGCTTTGGGGATGCATTTGCTAGACTGATAAGGAATAAAGCTCTGACGTTGGAGGAAGTGCAGAGCTTCAGAGACGCTTTGAAGGATACAGCCACTCTATCTGGATGGACCTTAGGGAATTCTGAGTAAGCTCTTGAAATATATCCCATGAGAAAATATTCGTTCATTTGTTGAGGATTTGAGATTTAATTTAAAATTATTGAGAATGATGAGATCTGTGAATCCAAATTTATTTTGTTTGATTTTGAAAACGTTGTAGCGAAACACTTCTATAAATATTATGTGGTTGGTTGTTCCGTATATTAAAATATTTGTTTTTTTTTTTAAAAAAAAAAATAGTGTTTTTAGATTATTTTATTGTGTTTGTATTAAAAAATATTTTAAAAAATAAAAAAGGTATTATTTGGAGTGAAATGTTTGTATAGATATTACGTGGTTGTTTGTTTTTCTGTATTAAATTGTTTTATTAAAAAATTAAATTAATTTTTTAATGTTTCTATATTATTTTGATATGTTTATATTAAAAAAAAAATTTAAAAATTATTTATAGTGAAATGCTTGTATAGATATTAAGGTTTGTATTGATATTAAGTGGTTGTTAGTTTTTGTGTTTCAAATTGTTTTTTAAAAATATATTTTTTAAAAAATAATTCTTTTTATTTTAAACTATTGTTTTTAGTGTTTTTAAATTATTTTAATGTATTTATATTAAAAATAATATTTTTAAAAATATATTATTTTAATATATTTAAAAAAATAATCAATTTTCTTGAATAATATCCTTGAGTTTTAGGAGATAAAAAGTAGATAGTTAGGAATCCTTACGTTAAATTTTTACGAAGACAGTAAATGTTTTCTTCTGTCCTTAAATAATATTCTATTTATTTGAGTATAATGTTTTCTTCTGTCCTTAAATAATATTCTATTTATTTGAGTATAATGTTTTCTTCTGTCCTTAAATAATATTCTATTTATTTGAGTATTTATTTGAGGTGAAAAGGATAATGCTATATTAAAAAATAACATTGATTAAGATGATTCTATATGATAAGATGATATGAGAAAACATCATATGCATTTGCATTTCATTGATTTTCTTAGATAAACACCGATTACAAGTAGTTTCCAGTTTCAAGGATTGCTTAACTCATACTACTAAGGAGTGAGTATGTTTATATGTGTTCTTCTTGTTTGTCAGCTTGGAGTTTGAGTTTATTGAGAAAGTCATTGGTGATGTTTTGAAAAATTTGCATGCCATGTTTTCAAGTCACACCATGGCTGGTCTATTTGGAATTGATGTTCGTGTTAGCGAAGTTGAGTCTTTGTTACATATGGAATCTCCAGATGTTCTCATTGTACGAATATGGGGAATGGGTGGTATCGGTAAGACAACGATTGCTGAAGCTGTGACCAACAAGGTTCGTTCTAGATTTGAAGGAATCTTTTTTGCAAACTGTAGGCAACAATCTGATTTGCAAAGAAGCTTTCTTTCATGGCTGCTTGGCAAAGAAACTCTGAACACTATGGGCTCCTTGAGTTTTCGAGATTCTTTTGTGAGGGATAGACTTCGTCGAATGAAGCTTTTTATTGTTCTGGATGATGTGAATGATTTAATGCGTTTGGAAGAATGGAGAGATTTGCTTGATGGACGAAACAGTTCATTTGGCCCGGGCAGTAAAGTTCTCATAACAAGTAGAAACAAGCAACTGCTTAAGAATGTAGTAGACCAGACATACAAGGTTAAGGGGTTGAACAATGAAGAAGCTATTCAACTCTTTAGCTCAAAAGCCTTGAAGAATTGCATCCCCACAATTGATCAAAGAGACTTGATAAAAAAGATTGTAAGGCATGTACAAGGCAATCCGTTTGCTCTTGAAGTTTTGGGTTCCTCTCTTTATGGTAAAAGCATCGAAGAATGGCGCAGTGCATTGACTAAACTAGATCAGGACCCTCAAATCGAAAGGGCGTTGAGAATTAGTTACGATGGGTTGGTTTCAGAACAAAAATCCATATTTCTTGACATAGCACATTTCTTTAAAGGATGGCGGCAAGACAAAGCTACAATAATATTAGATGGCCTTTATGGTTGGTCTGTGAAGTTCGATATAAGCACGCTCATTGATAAGTGTCTCATAACTACTTCTAATAACAGGCTAGAAATGCATGATTTACAACAAGAAATGGCATTTAACATTGTTCGTGCAGAATCTGATTTTCCTGGCAAACGTAGCAGGTTATGTCATCCTCGTGATGTCGTTCAAGTATTGGAGGAAAATAAGGTTAAAGCTACAGCCATTAACTGTCGTTCATGTATTTGCTCAAAAGTTGATGTGTTTGAGTAGATTGTATTATTGTTTCCTTTTTCTTTAACAGGGAACTAAAAAAATTAAAGGCATCTCTCTGGACATGGCCGTGTTACCGAGACACATACTCTTGAAATCTGATGCCTTCGCAATGATGGATGGTCTTCGATTTCTCAATTTTTATGGCCGTCGTTACTCCCAAGAAGATAAAATACAGCTTCCTCCTACTGGCCTCGAGTATCTTCCTAATGCGCTGAGATATTTGCGATGGGATGGATTCCCTTCGAAATCCTTGCCGCCATCTTTTCGTGCTGAACACCTTGTCGAGCTTCACCTACGCGGAAGCAAGCTTGAAAAACTTTGGACAGGAGTAAAGGTATGATTTAATTGCTGCAGATTTATGATCAGAAATATGAAGTTGGAGGTGCTAACTTTCTAATTATGCCTTTTGCTGTTGACAGGATGTTGGAAATTTAAGAAAAATTAACCTATCTGACTCTTCATATTTGATGGAAATACCAGATCTATCAATGGCCAAAAATTTAGAGTGCTTTAATTTTAGATCTTGTTTGTTTTTACGTTTTTAAAATTGTTTTTGAAAAAAAATAATTTTTTTTTATTTGTTTTAAAATAATAATTTTTTAGTGTTTTCAACTCATTTTGATATATTTTTAAATAAAAAATATTTTAAAAAATAATCATAATCACACTTTCAAACATTCAAACAATCCCGTAAATACTAAAGGACTGTCCAAGTTTAACCAGGTTCCGTCATCTTTTCAATATCTTTACAAATTGCTTCAAATTGGATCAGAAACCACTGGTAGCAGCAATGCATTTGAAAATTCAGGTATCTCTCATAACCCCGTCTTTCTTTCTTCGCTCTTTCTTGCTTGCTTCATCACATTTTCGAAATATGACTTTTGTGTTACAGTCCGGAGAGGAGATCAAGGGATTTGATGAAACAATTCGAATGGTTCTACCGGGGAGTGAAATTCCAAAATGGTTCGGTGACAAAAGAATTGGATCTTCACTCACCATACAGTTGCCCTCAAATTGTCATCAGCTCAAGGGAATTGCTTTCTGCCTTGTCTATCTACTCCTTCCCTCCCATGACATGCGTTAAAGCGTTACCTGAGCTCCCCACTTCGCTGAGGTATCTACATGCACAAGACTGTGCATCACTTGAAACCACGATATCAATCATAAATTTCGGTAGATTATGGGATGGATTGGATTTTACAAATTGCTTCAAATTGGATCAGAAACCACTGGTAGCAGCAATGCATTTGAAAATTCAGGTATCTCTCTAAACCCCCTTCTCTTTCTTTCTTCTCTCTCTCTTGCTTGCTTCATCACATTTTTGAAATGTGACTTTTGTGTTACAGTCCGGAGAGGAGATCAAGGGATTTGATGAAACAATTCGAATGGTTCTACCGGGGAGTGAAATTCCAGAATGGTTCGGTGACAAAGGAATTGGATCTTCAGTGACCATACAGTTGCCCTCAAATTGTCATCAGCTCAAGGGAATTGCTTTCTGCCTTGTCTTTCTACTCCCTCTTCCCTCCTGTGGTTTTTATGATGTATATTTTGATTGCCATGTTAAGAGTAAAAACGGTGAGAATGATCGATGGTGATGATGAAGTCGTCTTCGTTTCCCAGGAAAGACATGCTCCATTATATTTATTGGAGACATGTGTCTCAGATCACATGATTCTAAGCTACGAGCTCATATTCGTAAATCAATTGCGTAAATATTCTGGCAATGAAGTTACATTTAAATTCCACCACCGTGAAGGGAACAACATGGCGAGGAAGGTACGTCATGAGATCCGAAGGCCTGTCGGGTTGAAAAGCTGTGGGGTGTATCTGCACTTTGATGAAAATCCATCGGCGGACACGGACGGGTACAGATATTTACCCGTTAACAAGCAACGGTTCAGAAGAAAATAAATTGAGGGAGAAAGAAAAGAAAATTAAGAGTTATGTAGTTACTGCAAATTGTTCTTCAATTATTACTTGGTTTTCAAGATAGCTGTAAATATTGTTCTTCCCTTGCAACTGACTAACGAACCAACTTTCTTTTATTCAACTAATTCCTCTAGCAGAGGAAGTAATGTTTACGATCAAATCAAAGTCTATCTCTATTAACTATTATCCTAACAATTGTATGCAGGGCAACGTAACATTGCAGTAGGAGGGAAGCTCTGCAACTTGTGTTGGAGTTAAACTAAAAACTCTGGAAGTTGTGTTAAGGTCAGATTCTACAATCTGAATTGCAGGGGGATTTGCAATCCGTGTTGGAGTGGGAATTTGTTGTCCTTCTTTCAATAGATAGTCATTGGTTACCGAGCAGCTAATGCTGAAAGGGCTGTTATCAATCCCCCTGCCAAAAGTGAGAGACGTAGGTGGTCACTGAAAGATGTCTTCGTGGTAATTGCAGAGAAGGAATGAGGACGAGGTTCTTCTTCATCATCCCCTGAACATGATATCCTTTGAAAAAATTTGACGGACACCGACGAAAACAGCAACAGGAAGTGTTTATTAGTTTCTGCCGAGTCTGAAAAAAGAAAGAAAGAAATACTACAGATGTACAGTCACATGTAGTATATTTCTTGTACAAAAACTCAACCTCAAAGTTATGGATTTTTCTCGCTACCTAAATATGAAAGAGCTGTAACGTTTCCCAGGACATGTGTTTGGAGCACAAAATTGATAAGAAGGCTCTACCTTGCATGAAACATTTGTGATTTGCAAGAATGATAACTTCTAGCTGGATTCTTGCTTCGCCGAATGAGGAGTTATTCCCCTTTAACTACATCAGCTTATTACTTATAGCCAAAGAATAAAATCTCAATCGTATCCATATCACATTCAAAGTTGGTAGATTGGCTTATCAGGATTTTTGTTAAAGATCATAATGATTTATAAAAAACAAATGATAATAAATTGTAAAATTTAATTTTTTAAAAATAGTATTCAATCCCAAGCAGAGACTTATTTTGACATTACAAAAACAATGTGTCAAACAAATTGAAAGTAATTATTAGGTTTTAAACCATGCAAACATAATAGGAAGATGAAATTGAAATGAAAAACCTTTGGGAACGAAAACGAACAATTGCAAAAGGGTCAATTTTTTTTATATAAAAAAAACAGGGATCAATTAGGCGCAATGTGGTTAGAACGGCATAGTTTTGACAAGAAAGAAGTACAAAAGCCCATATCCGCAAACCATCCAATCCTCTATCCATATAAAAGCCCGTATCCACAAAAACTTTGGCCCTCCCTCCCTCCCCTGCAATTCACTCTCCCATTTCTCACTTGAAGGAGATCAGCCCAAGAAAATGGCGGTGAAGCTCGTTTAGCTAGGCTGGGATGCAAAAACATGGCATTTTAAAGAATTGTTGCTGCTGATAGCCTTACTCCAAGAGATGGCAAACACCTCCAAGTTGTTGGTTTCTACGACCCCTTTGCAGGTTCCCTCTTCTTCTTCTTACCCTTTTCTTATTATTTTCATATGCTCAGTTCAAATGGAGAATTTTTTTTTTTATTTCTAATTTCAAAGGTCTGAACTTTGAAGGCTTATAGGGTTTATTTTCAAGTTCTGATTGCATTGTATATGTAGATAACTTTGTTATTAAAGACTTAAACTTCGTGGGGTAATGCATTTGTAATTTTATTTTCTTATGTATATGTAGTTCAATATTACCATTGATAGCACTGATTATTCATAGTTTATTCTGTCATCAGTTAAAGTCTCAAAAATATGTTATTAAAGCATTATTGATAGGACTAATACGATTGCCTAGATATCATCAAGTAAAATAACTGTATTTAGTCCATTCCGGTAACCAAAGCTTCACTCCTTCCTTTTGATTATGTCGTAATGCTGACTGAATCCAGTCCATAAACCCAGAAACGAAACAAAGTTCGTTCCCTTTCGTCACTGAAGCACTAATCATGCTTAATTTTTAGCTTTGCTGTTCAATTCAGGTTAACTTAATTAACTCGTGATTTAAAATATGAGATTGGAATAACCTCACAGAAAGAAAAGCGAAACAAATCATGAATTTCAAGGTTCAATAACCTAATGTTGAACGATAAAATTAAAAAGAAATTAATTTATAAAAAAGAACCTAAAAAAGATCAAGGTTAAATCAGGTTAATATTTAAACCCGTGACGTAGATCATAAGACTAAGATTATTCCATAGAAGACAAACATGAAAAAATAACGAAGCAAAATTCATAATCATTCAAGATTAAAAAAACAAAAAAACAAAAGCAACTAAAAGAATGAGAACCAAATTTTGTATAAAAATAAAATAAAATAAAATAATGAGGGAATAAATTGAGAAGTAAAATAAATCAAGAAAAAAAAATAGCAATCAAATGAATGAGTAGCAAATTGCATAAAAAATCAAATGAAATAAAATTACAATGGATGAAATTAAAAAACAATATCATGAAAAATGATAAAAAAGAAATAGCAACTAAAAAAATGAAGACCAAATTGGATATAAAACTAAATGAAATAAAATGTCAAAAGATAAAATTGAAAAAAAATCAATTTTAAAAAAGCATTAAAAACAAAACAAGTAATAATTAAAATAATGAGAACAAAATGAATACAACTACAAATTGAACATAACATATTTAATTTTTAAAAGAGATGACATGAAACTCGAGGCTAGGAGAGAGAAAAGAGAAAGAAAAAGAAAAAAGTGTATTGTAGCCCAATCACTATGCTACTATGTACAAATCCCTGACCACTGGAAAGAGGATGTTGTGATGCTTCCAATATCGTCACAAAAGTAGCGTTTGCCCATTGAGAGATGTTGTACGTGTTGTCCAAAAAGCGTGGACGCTTCCCAAACACACACATTAACCATTTTTTATTTTTTTAATTATATTTATAACTAAATTACCCTTAATTTACATTGATTATAACTAAAAAGCTATGGTGAAGATACAAAAATAAACCCCTAAATATCAATTTTTTTTTTTGCTTTCAAGAACAATATAGTAATTTCATTGTACTATCGAAACATTAAAAAACTAAAATAACCATGGATCCTAGTTTTAAAAATTTTACTTTTAAGGATATTTAAATTATTTTACTTTGTTTTTAAAATGTTTAAAAACTGATTTGTTCTCATTTAATATGACAAATTGACCATGATAATAGATCACATGAAAATAATGTATTACTTTATTATTTCAATCCACAATTATATATGTCTTTAATGTACAATAAATGATTGGGGTAGAGTAACAAGTTATTCCCAATCAAATCATCACTATAATATGAAGGCAAAGAAGTCCTCTAGGGCATAGTTATTAAACCCGACCCGGCCCGGCGGGTCAACCCGGGACCCGGGCGACCCGGTGGCTGGACCGGTTCGGGTTTAATAAAAGACCAGTTGTGGCAACAGCCCGGCCAAACCCGGACGACCCAGGCAAACCCGGACGAGACCCGGGTTTTTTTTTTAAATGTGGGATAAAAAAAATTGGTTTAAATATTTCAACTTAAAATGATAACATAGCATCTTATCAATGTGGGGTTTGAAGCCCTTTCATATATATACTCTATGTTCACATGAAAAAAATTATATTTTTTCAATATGGGATTTGAAACCCATTAGTATATATACTCTATGTTCCCAAGGAAAAAATCATGTTTTTTCAATGTGGGATAAAACACCTTTTGGTTTAAATACTTCAACTTAAAGGGATAACATAGTATCTTTTCAATGTGGGATTTGAAGCCCTTTCATATATATACTCTATGTTCCCATGAAAAAAGTTATGTTTTTTCAATGTGGGATTTGAAACCCATTAGTATATATACTCTATGTTCCCAAGGAAAAAAATCATGTTTTTTCAATGTGGGATAAAAAACCTTTTGGTTTAAATACTTCAACTTAAAGGGATAATATAGTATCTTTTCAATGTGGATTTGAAACCCTTTCATATATATACTCTATGTTCCCATGAAAAAAGTTATGTTTTTTCAATGTGGGATTTGAAACCCATTAGTATATATACTCTATGTTCCCAAGGAAAAAATCATGTTTTTTCAATGTGGGATAAAAAACCTTTTGGTTTAAATACTTCAACTTAAAGGGATAATATAGTATCTTTTCAATGTGGGATTTGAAACCCTTTCATATATATACTCTATGTTCTCATGAAAAAAGTTATGTTTTTGCAATGTGGATTTGAAACCCATTAGTATATATACTCTATGTTCATATATATACTTTATGTTCTCATGAAAAAATTTATGTTTTTTCAATGTGGATTTGAAACCCATTAGTATATATACTTTATGTTCCCAAAGAAAAAAGTTATATTTTTTCAATGTGGGATAAAAAACTTTTTTAATTTAAATACTTAACTTAAAAGCTTAACATAATATCTTTTTAATGTGGGATAAAAAACTTTTTAAAATATTATTTTAAACTTTATTATTTATAATATGTATAATCTATATTTACATGGATTTTTTCATATGAAATATTAATTTATTTATTCTTTTTTAATTATTCCGGGTTGACCCGGGTTGACCCATGAAACCCGAGACCCGACCCCTTGGCCGGGTTAACCCCCAGGCCGGGTTTAATAACTATGCTCTAGGGTCGAAGACTTGATGCCCTTTCCTACCATACCATATATAAACAATGAACAAGACCGAAAATTTCCAGGAAGTCAACATCTTTTTTCTTTGAGTTACTTTTGCTCTCTCCCTACAGGCTTACCCTGATAAATTTGCAATAGCAGAATGTATCTTTTGCTTGTAGAAGCAGAGAAAGAAGAAAGGAATAGGATTTCCTATGAGAGAAAAGAAAAGAAGGAAGGCACGTTTAGAAAGTCTGCAATAAAAAATGCAGTAATTCTTCTTTGTATTTTCTACTACCATTTATAGTGGATATCAATACATATATATATACAATTTCTAACTAACGTCTGTTAACAAACGGTTAACTAATTGTAACAGAATATAACTAACTATATTATATCCATAATATTACAATGTGTTTATGATATCATGGCTAGTCTTCGTGAGTCTTCTGGTGTAGGAGAGTCGGCTGCAGGGGTGGCTTGTTCTGCAAGTATTGAAGAATTGTTTGCAGCTTTAGCTTCTGTGGGAGCATGTGCTATGTTCCAATATCCCCCCGCAAGATGAGAATGGATATTTATCATTCCCATCTTATCAAGTAGAGGATTAAGCATATGAGAACCAAGTGGTTTAGTGAGGGCATCAGCTAATTGAAACTTGGAAGGAATGTGAATGATGGTAAGGAGTCCTGCTAGCAATTTTTCACAAACAAGATGACAGTCAATTTGGATATGTTTGGTGCGTTCATGATGAACAGGGTTGTAAGCTATTTCGGAGGCTGGTTTGCTGTCAGTGTAGAGTAAGGCAGGTTGAGAGTGAGGGATGTGGAAATCAGCCAGTAAATAAGAAAGCCATTGTAGTTCACATGAAGTCGTTGCCAATGCCCGATATTCTGCTTCTGCAGAGGACCTACTTATAGTAGGTTGTTTCTTTGATTTCCAGGAGATTAAGGAATCTCCAAGGAAAACTAGATAGCCAGTAACACTTCGACGAATGTCAATGCAACCTCCCCAATCACTGTCAGAATAAGCTTTTAAATGAAGGGGAGAAGCAGCTTTGAGTAGTAAACCTTTTTCTGGTGTGGCTTTAAGATACCGAAGGACTCTCTCTGCTGCTTGCATATGGAGGGTGTGAGGATTTGACATGAATTGGCTAAGGGTTTGGATGGCATAGGATAAGTTGGGTCTTGTGAGTGTAAGGTAGAGAAGCCTACCAATAAGTCTACGATAAGATGCAGGATTAGGCAAGGGAGGGCTAGTATCATGTGTGCTGAGTTTGAGTGTGGATTCCATTGGAAAAGTGATAGGTTTAGCACCAGAAAAACCACTGTCCATGAGGATGTCCAAGGCATATTTTCTTTGGGAAAGAACAATGCCTTTGGTAGATCGAGCTACCTCAATGCCGAGAAAGTATTTGAGGTGTCCCAAATCTTTGATGGGGAAAATTCTGCGAAGATAGTTTTTGACTATAGTCAGTGCTGTAAGATCATTTGATGCGATGAGAACATCATCAACATAGATTAAAATGGCAATGAGGGTGGTTTTAGATTGCTTGATGAAGAGGCTGGAATATGATTTGGCTTGTAGAAAACCAAAGTGAAGAAGAGATGCAGAGAGTTTGGAAAACCATTGTCTTGAAGCCTGTTTAAGGCCATAGATACTCTTTTTGAGTTTGCATACTCGAGGGTCATTGTGATTGGAGTAGCCAGGTGGTAATTGCATATATACTTCTTCATGTAAGTCCCCATGTAGGAAGGCATTGTCTACATCAAGTTGATGTAAATGCCAATTGTTGGCTGCAGCAATGGTGAGAAGAACACGTACTGTTGTGATTTTTGCAACAGGAGAGAAAGTGTCAAAAAAATCAATTCCCTCTTGTTGTGTGTATCCTTTTGCTACCAATCGTGCTTTATATCTCTCAACCTGTCCATCAGCCTGAAATTTAACTTTGTAGACCCATTTACATCCAATGACAGTTTTATTAGGGGGCAGAATGACTAAGTCCCAAGTTTGGTTTTTCTCAAGGGTTGTGATTTCATTGGTCATAACATGCTGCCAATGAGGGATAGAGCTAGCTTGTTTGTAAGTTTTCGGTTCATAAATAGATGAAATAGAAGAAGTGAAAGCACAGTGGGGTAAAGATAATTGGGATGTAGATAAGTAAGGAAAGATAGAGTAGGGCTTACCAGGCAGGAAGCAAGGGGAAGAGTCTGGTGTTGCTGAAGCAATCTGAGCCATATGTCCACAATAATACTGTGTTAAGTAAGTAGGTGGATGTTTAGTTCTTTCAGATTTTCTAAGTTGAGTAAGAGGAGGAGGCAGGGTAGAAATGTGAGGAACAGAAGGTTGGATAGGAAGTGTTGCAGGAACAACAGAATCATGTAGAGTTGTGTTTGATGGGCGACAAGGAAAAGGGTCAAAGTGTTGAGGATAGTCAGGGAATACAAGAGGTGTATTAACCTTATTTGGAATAGATGGAAAGTTGGATTCATGAAAAACTACATTGCGAGAGACAAAAGTTTTGCAAGTGTTTAAGTCAAGAACTTTGTATCCTTTAATGTGTGGAGGGTATCCAAGAAAAATACATTTCGTGGCTCTTGGATGAAATTTACCTCTATTATGAGTGATTGTGCTAGCAAAACATAAACAGCCGAAAACTTTTAAGTAATTGTAATGTGGGGGTTTTTGATAAAGAATTTGGTAAGGTGTCTGATTTTGGAGAAGGAGGGAGGGGGTACGATTAATGAGGTGTGTGGCTGTTAATATGCAATCTGTCCAATAAGATAAAGGTAGTTGGGTTTGAAACAGAAGAGATCGAGCTACATTGAGCAGGTGTTGATGTTTTCTTTCAACCCTTCCATTCTGTTCAGGTGTTTCAACACATGTTTGTTGATGTATGATGCCATGTGTTTGGTAGAAGATAGGCATATTAAATTCTTGGCCATTGTCGGATCTGAGAGTTTAAATATTTGTGTTAAATTGAGTATGAACATATGCTAGAAAATTGCTGAGAAGATGTCTTGTTTCAGATTTGGATTTCATTAAGAACAACCAAGTAAATCTACTGTAATCATCTACAATAGTAAGAAAAAATTGATAACCAGAATAATAGGTGACAGAGAAGGGTCCCCAAATGTCAATATGAACTAATTGAAAAGTTTTTATAGATTGATGAACAGATAAAGAAAAAGGCAAACGTTTTTGTTTAGCTAAGGGGAAAATATCACAAAAGCTATTGTTGCTGATAGTGACTGAAGGATCAGTTTTGTTCAAAAGGGCGATTTTGGAGGGAGGTATGTGGCCTAAACATAAATGCCAGATATTTGTGGCAACAACACAAGATTTGATGTTTGTTATAGGAGGTGATTTTGTAGCATTTTGAGCAGGAGGTTTGTGAAGTTTGTATAGACCAGATTCAGCTTCAGCAAGACCAATCATCTTCCATTTGCTTAGGTCCTGTAGAATACATTTGGTGTGAAGAAAAAATAAACCAACAGTGTTAGCAGCAGTTAATCTAGAAACAGAAATAAGATTGATATTAAAAGCTGGAACATAAAGTGCATTGTATAAAATGATGTCAGGGGAAAATCTAACTGTTCCAGTGAAGAGAATTGGTACATGTTGACCATTAGGCAGATGAACGTTATTCTGAGTGTTAGGGAGAATGATGGATTCAAAAAGAAGAGGACTACAGATCATGTGATCTATGGCTCCAGTATCAAGAATCCAAGAAAAATTGTTATGAGGTGAAGATGCTGTATGACATGAAAAAGATATACCTGATGTAGATACTTCTGTAGCAGTGTTATTTAGCTTTGAGCTGGAAATGCTATTTGCTAGAGTGAGTAGATTCTGCATCTGTTCTTGAGAGAAAACAATGTTAGGGGTATCAAGATGTGGTTGCAAGGCAGTAGTATGATGTGCAGTAGGTAATCGTTGAAAGTTCTTGCTGGTATGTGGCATGGTAGCCAATCTTTTTCCTCTTGGTCCCTTCCACCCAGGAGGGTATCCAATAAGTTGGAAACATTTATCAGCAGTATGTCCAGGATATCCACAGTGGGTGCAAGTTGCCTCAATTTTACCTTTGTGTTTAGCAAATCGTGTAGTATAGTTTGAACCTGATTTGGAATTTTGATTGTGGTAGTGTTCAGCAATCATTGCTTGCCAATCAATTGGAATGCCTGCTGCATTTGTTAGGGATCTCTGACTCTCTTCTTGAAGAAGCAGGGAGAAGACTCTGCCCATAGATGGCAAAGGAGTTTGCAGCAATAGTTGGCTTCTAACTGATGAGTAAGAATCATGAAGGCCAACCAGAAATTTCATGACAAAGTCGGATTGTTGTCGATCAGTTAGATGTTTAAAAATATTGCATGAGCAGGAATCAAGATGTCCACATTTGCAGCTTGGGATTGGGCGATAACTGCTGTATTCATCTCATAGTGCCTTGAATTCATTGAAATATTTAGTGATAGATTTTGAGTTCTGTGAAATAGAACTCAAAGATTTTTCTAAACTAAAAACCCTTGGTCCATCACTTCTAAGATATCTAGTTCGTATTTCTTCCCAGATATCAAAAGCTGTTGTGAAGTAAAGAAGGCTGCTGCGAATTTCTTTGGAAATTGAATTCATCAGTCATGATAGAACCAAATTGTTTGATCTCAGCCAAGCCATACGAAGTGATTAATTGGTTGTATTTGGTTGAACTAAAGATCCATCAATGAAGGCAATCTTGTTTTTCACTGTTAAGGCAATTGTCATGGATTTGCTCCATGCAATATAATTTTCGCCAGTGAAGATTTTTGAAACCAGAAGAGCGCCAGGATTATCAGAAGGATGGAGGTAGTAGCAGCTGGAAGAATCATCAGAAAGATTTAGAGTAGTGATATTGGATGAATCTTTATGTGCTGTAGAAGCATTTTCTTCAAAATGATCAGACATTTTGAAAAAGAATCAAGAAGTTGATGACATAAAAGATATCCAACTACAAAGATCGTGAATCTTTAAAAATTAAAGAAGAGTATATGTTTTCAGAGTTTTAGAATATAGCAGAGATATTACAAAATCTTGATTTCTTCTATCGCTCTGATACCATGATAAATTTGCAATAGCAGAATGTATCTTTTGCTTGTAGAAGCAGAGAAAGAAGAAAGGAATAGGATTCCTATGAGAGAAAAGAAAAGAAGGAAGGCACGTTTAGAAAGTCTGCAATAAAAAATGCAGTAATTCTTCTTTGTATTTTCTACTACCATTTACAGTGGATATCAATACATATATATATACAATTTCTAACTAACGTCTGTTAACAAACGGTTAACTAATTGTAAAAGAATATAACTAACTATATTATATCCATAATATTACAATGTGTTTATGATATCATGGCTAGTCTTCGTGAGTCTTCTGGTGTAGGAGAGTCGGCTGCAGGGGTGGCTTGTTCTGCAAGTATTGAAGAATTGTTTGCAGCTTTAGCTTCTGTGGGAGCATGTGCTATGTTCCAATATACCCTGCCACCAGAGTCTTACTCTTGTTTCTCCGACTGTTTCTCCACAAAACAACGGAGGTTTTTTTCTTGTTTCTCTCTATCTTTTTGTTTGTTTATATCTGTAGATTCATCATACGAAACCGTCACATATCTCCATCGCCATCTACTCCTTCCACCTTAACCACCGCCCAGCCACAAGGAATGAAAAATGATGTCTTCCTTAGTTTCAGAGGAGAAGACACTCGTTTTGATTTTACCAGCCACCTCTATACCGCTTTGAACCGGAAACAAATCCTAACTTTCATAGATTATCAGCTTGTGAGAGGAGATGAGATCTCGGCATCACTTCTGAGAACAATTGAAGAGGCCAAGCTTTCTGTGATTGTTTTTTCTGAAAACTATGCATCTTCCAAATGGTGCTTGGAGGAGCTTGCAAAGATTTTTGAGCGTAGAAAAAATAATGGACAGATAGTTATTCCGGTATTCTACCAGGTGGATCCATCCCATGTAATAAATCAAACAGGAGGCTTTGGGGATGCATTTGCTAGACTTATAAAGAAGAAAGCTTTGACGATGGACAAAGAGCAGAGCTTCAGAGACGCTTTGAAGGATACAACCACTCTATCTGGATGGACCTGAGGGAATTCTGAGTAAGCTCTTGAAATATATCCCATGAGAGAATATTCGTTCTTTTGTTGAGTATTTGAAATTTAATTTTAAATTATTGACAATGATGATCTCTGTATTTATTTAATTTGATTTTGAAAACGTTGTAGCGAAACACTTGTACATATCTTAAGTTTTGGGAGACAGAAAGAAGATACTTAAGAATCCTTATGTTAAATTTTATTAGGGCAATCAATGTTTTCTTCTATTGTTTCACTTGAAATCGGGTCATTAATAGTCTATTTATTTGAGGTGAAAAAGATCACATTCCTTGAAAAATAATATAAATCATATGTTTTGAGATTTTCTCCTAACAACTTAAACTTTTTAACTGAAATGATTATATGATATGATGATATGAGAAAACATCTTTTGCATTTGCATTTCATTGATTTTCTTAGATATACACTTACAAGTAGTTTCCAGTTTCAAGGATTGATTAACTATATATAGATTTCTGAACTCAAATGCATTCTCTCGAGAGGCCCAGTCAAAGAAGCTTGTCCAGGTCTATGATTCATGTGTTACATATATTAGCACTATCCATTGCCAGTAATGATGCTCAATTACTCGTACGTGCCTCCTATGTATAAATGTAGCTACTTAGGAGTGAGTATGTTTATATGTTTCTTCTTGTCCGGTCCATTTTGACTAACGATTATGTGTGTTCTTCTTGTTTGTCAGGTTGGAGTCTGAATTTATTGAGAAAATCGTTGGAGATGTTTCGAACAAATTGCAAGCCATGTCTTCAAGTCATACTACGGGTTTATTTGGAAATGATTTTCATGTTAACAAAGTTGAGTCTTTGTTAAATATGGAGTCTACAGATGTTCTCATTGTAGGGATATGGGGAATGGATGGTATCGGTAAGACAACAATTGCTCAAGTTGTGTGCAACAAGGTTCGTTCTCGATTTGAAGGAATCTTTTTTGCAAACTTTAGGCAAGAATTAAAAACTGGTTCCATGGCTGATTTGCAAAGAAGCTTTCTTTCACAGCTGCTTGGCCAAGAAATTCTGAACATGGGCTCCTGGAGTTTTCGAGATTCTTTTGTGAGGGATAGACTTTGTCGTAAAAAGGTTTTTATTCTTCTGGATGATGTGGATGATTTAATGCCTTTGGAAGAATGGAAAGATTTGCTTGATGGACGACACAATTCATTTGGTGCGGGCAGTAAAGTTCTCATAACAAGTAGGGACAAGCAAGTGCTTAATAATGTAGTTGATGAGATATATGAGGTTGAGGGGTTGAACGATGAAGAAGCTCTTCAACTCTTTAGCTTAAAAGCCTTGAAGAATTGCATCCCGACAATTGATCACAGACACTTGATAGCACAGATTATAAGGCATGTACAAGGCAATCCGTTGGCTCTTAAAGTTATGGGTTCCTCTCTTTATGGTAAAAGCATCGAAGAATGGCGCAGTGCATTAAATAAACTAGCTCAGAACCCTCGAATCAAAAATACGTAAAGAATTAGTTACAATGGGTTGGATCAAGAACAACAATCCATATTTCTTGATATAGCACATTTCTTCAGAAGATTTGAGCAAAACCAAGCTACAATAGTATTAGATGGCTTTTATTGTCAGCCTGTGATTTTCGATATAAGCACGCTGATTGATGAGTGTCTCATAACTACTTCTTATAACATACTAGAAATGGCATTTGGCATTGTTCATGCAGAATCTAAGTTTCCATTATGATTTACGAAATTACACCATAAATACATGAAGGACAAAAGACTTACGGGGCCATTGTAAGAAGCAACCGGTCGATAAATAAACTAGCTCAGAACCCTCGAATCAAAAATACGTAAAGAATTAGTTACAATGGGTTGGATCAAGAACAACAATCCATATTTCTTGATGGCTTTTATTGTCAGCCTGTGATTTCTTCAGAAGATTTGAGCAAAACCAAGCTACAAGAGTATTAGATGGCTTTTATTGTCAGCCTGTGATTTTCGATATAAGCATGCTCATTGATGAGTGTCTTATAACTACTTCTCATAACATATTAGAAATGGCATTTAGCATTGTGCAGAATCTAAGTTTCCATTATGATTTACCAAATTACACCATGAATACATGCAGGACAAAAGACTTATGGGGCCATTGTAAGAAGCAACCAGTCGATAAATAGTCTGGTGGAGTGTGAGAAACCAATAATTAGAGAAACTCAAGGTTTACAAAACTAAGTTTAACAATGACATAAAACTTTCCATCAAAGGGGATCTAGCTTAATGGTCGAATGCATGCCATTTTTATGGAATACATCAAAGGATCTTAGTACTAGTTCAATATCAGAAAAGAGTGAAGTTTTTTTTTTTTTTTTTTTGGTTTTTTTACAATTATCAGCTTAGAAATCAACATCTCTGTGTGTGAAAGAAACATTGATCAAACACTATAACAAATAAGAGTATACCTGTCTAAAGCCAACGATAGTAACAGTTTGGCAAGAAGAATGTGAGGAAAGGAACAACAAAGAAAAGGAAAAAATAAAGAAAGAAAACCAGAATTTATATCATTGTTTCCATATAAATTCAAACTCTTCGACATTTTAGGGAGTTGTTCTTGAAAAGTAATAGAGAGCCTGCCCATGAGGAAGAAAATGTACTGACCTAGCAATGCATAAGATGCTGCAGCAAAATTCTGTCCACAACGTAAATATAGTATAAGTGGCGCACCCGACATCGCGGAGGCCTTAAAAATTAAGTTTTTGAAAAGAACGAGATTCTATGGTCCGAGACTGGTTACGTAAAAGGAAAGATATTATCACTTCTTAAACGTCCTGCCTAAGGCAGGCTGCATTGCTAATATTTATCATTAATTGCTAACATTTTGTTGGTTTATACTATGGTTGTTTGCGCGTAATATTCCTGACTCTGGCGCCAGTGAATATTCAACTACAGATATTTCCAACTCTGGCGTTAGTAAATATTACGCAGGTATCAAAGTAAATAAAATATTACGCATTATTTTTATTTTTTGGTGGCCAAATAAAAACAAGATAAAATAAAATAAAATAAATTTACATTAGTATTTTTTTTTATTCCTGACTCTGGCGTCAGTGAATATGCCAAATAAATTTATTTTATTTTATTTTATCTTATATTATTCAACTACGGATATTTCCAACTCTGGCGTTGGTAAATATTACGTAGATATCAAAGTAAATAAATTTAAATCATCATTTTTTGTATTCTTGACTCTGGCGTCAATGAATAAACAAGTAAAAATCAATTTATTTGTTTTTTACGCATACGCATTTTTATTTTTTATGTAGCTAAATAAAAACAAGATAAAATAAAATAAAATAAATTTACATTAGTATTTTTTTATTCCTGACTCTGGCGTCAGTGAATATGCCAAATAAATTTATTTTTATTTTATCTTATATTATTATTATTATTTTTGGTTCACACATTTTTTATTTTATATAACTTATTAAAATACAATGAAATAAATTTGAATGGATATTTTTTATTCTGAATCTGAAGTCAAAGAATAAATAAATAAAAAAAACAATAAATTCATATTTTTTTTATACACAATTTTTATATTTTTTTTTATACATTTTTGGGTTGGGCCCAGCTCAGCCCACATGGGCTGGGCTAGACCCAGCCAACCCAGCCTGGCCACTGGCCCAAGCCGGTGGCCCGGCTGGGCTAGGCAGCACGCGTCCGCTAGCGCACGCGTGCTGCTACACTGTGCAAGTGAATTAATTCACTTGCACAGTGTAAAAGACCATTTAGTTGTGATGTCAGAAGAAGAAACAGAGCGTACCTGTTCTGTTAGAAGCATTGGAGACGATGGCGAAGCTCGGGCTGGAACGGTTGTTGATGACTTTCGCCTGGCTGATCTCTTTCCCTCTATTTTCATAAATGAGAACGAAGTTGCTGGATTCTGTGGGTATTGATTTTTTTGGTTGTTTTATGTAAGGATGAAGGCAAAGGCCGAACTGATTCCCCTCTGTGATTTTTATGCTCTGTTTTGCTCTGGCTTTTTTACTCGGTTTTTTCTCCCTCTCTCCCTCTCCCCCTCTTCCCCCGGGGGCTGTCAATTGTTGGGTATTTATAGGGATCAATCCTCCTCTCCCTCAGCCTCACGTCTCTCCTCTTGATAAGCACGGCTGAGGGAGACGGTTCCTACTAGGACTCGAATGCGAAGTGCAATCTTTATCTCGTCGGGCTGTAATTATCGTGAAGATAAATATTGCTTTTCTGTATTTTGAATGGGCTAGGATACTGGTGTTTCACACTTTCGTTTCCTTCTTTGCAGGCGGACGTTCGGTGCTTTGGAGACGAAGATGACGGACAACACCTGATTGAAACGGTGCTGTTTTGGGGCTGAGAATGGTTATTTCCAATCTGGTACTTGAAGTTTCTAAATCCTTGCATTCAAACCCCTGGTCTTTTAATTTTCAAGATTTACCCTCCTTAAAATTAATTTAACAATAAGTGGGTCAAAATTGGGTTATAACAGTTGCCCCCTCTTTACAATGCTTACGGTGCAAATGCATTAGAAAATTTATTTTCTTTTGACTTTGTATAGTAAGTTTTGTAAAGAAGAATAATTGTGAAAACCCTTCCCCCCTTTTTTTTTATTGATTTTTTTCCTTTTGTTTTTTTTTTTGTGATGGTATATTGTAATGGGTTACCGGCCCAGATTGTCACATTGTAATGGGTTACCTGCCTAGTATAGGATGGTATATTGTAATGGGTTACCGACCCAAATGGTCACATTGTAATGGGTTACCTGCCCAGTATAAGATGGTATATTGTAATGGGTTACCAGCCCAGGTGGTCACATTGTAATGGGTTACCTGCCCAGTTGGTATATTCCAGTTGGTATATTGTAATGGGTTACCAGCCCAGATGGTCACATTATAATGGGTTACCTGCCTAGTTGGTCACATTGTAATGGGTTACCTACCCAGTTGGTATATTGTAATGGGTTACCTGCCCAGATGGTCACATTGTAATGGGTTACCTGCCCAATGGAAAAATACGAGGATTCTTTTTTTTAATAAGACATGATAGGGCTCGAAGGCGCATTATTCAATAGATGGAAGCTTGAAGGAAATGAGGTGAGGGCTCGAAGGCGCACTCAAAAGAAGGTAGGATAGGAAATGCACTACCTATAATGGTCGAGGGCTCGAAGGCGCGCTCGAAGATAAATAAGACGAGGGCTCGAAGGCGCGCTCGAATGGAGGTAGGATAGAAAATGCACTACCTTTGATGGTCGAGGGCTCGAAGGCACGCTCGAAAGCACGCTCGAATGAAGGTAGGATATGAAATGCACTACCTCAGGAGTGGAAACTGAAAGGTGGTGGAAAAATACAGAGATTTTTCTGGTGGCCTAATTCTCATGGGCGGCCTGCCCAGGTTGAAAAATTCTCAAAAATGAAAATTTTTCAAAAGCAATTTTGATCTTTGGCCATTTCAAGTTGGCCTTCCACTTGATGGATTCTGTTAGAATTTTCTCTAATAAAATTTGCAACACTCATTGTCCAATGTCTCAAAGTTTAAATGATATGCATGCATCTTTACCTGATTTGAAATATAGGCCCCCCATTTCTTCTTAGTCTTCTCGTTGCTTGGTTGGTGAGATCTTGCTATCTGATTTGAGTCATCTTTGTCGTTTGGATTTCTAGCCCACTCGAGTTAGCCCATGTAAGTTTATTTCCAGATTTGTTTTCATAACTCAGCTTTTACGGTGCCCATCGTGACCCACTTGCTTGCCCGTCTCATCAAATAATTTAAGAGGATTATTCATTACCCCTCGTCTCACTGCAAAAAATATTCGGTATCACTTGCTGAAAGGATCGAGCTGTCTTTTGTAAACCAAAATGCCCCCTTGTCTTGTTGTAAGGGATGATCTATTTTCCTTAAACACAATGTTGTCCCTTTGTACTGGTCATTGCCCCCAAGTGTGCTATGTCACTGACTTAGATGAATAGAGGATATTCTCTCATTTCTCTCCTTTTCAGTTTGGTGGAAGAATATGGGTCTAGAATGAATCTTGAAATCTTGATCTTGCATTTTGAAAACAAAAATTATTTCGATGTGAGTCCAATAACAATTTGCTTTTGAAATCTTGCAACTCCTTGGTTATTTTCTTTATTGAAAAAGAGATTATTTGCTCTTGTGTTTGGCAATGAGGTCTTCGGTGAAAATATGTCATGATATTATGACCTTTTGTTTTTATAGGTTTTCAGAGTGGAGGGCTCGAGAAAAAGCTCGAGGTTTTGTATGAGAAAAACTTGTCTCTTTTTGAATATTTATTTTTATCAGCATGAATAATAATGAGTAGTTTATTCTTGATGTCATGAATCTTATGAAAAAGTATTCTTTGCATTTTGAGAGCATTGTGTATTGTTCTAGGTTGCTTGCTTGCTTGATTAGAAGGAACTTCTACAGGTACGTAACGTAGGCTGTGGTTTTTGGCTATGAAAGAAAAGGATTTATAAGGCTCAAAGAGTGTTTCAGGGTTTCAAAGACTGAAGATCACTATCAATAGTTTGACTCTTGACGTCATTCATATATTTTTTTTTTCCGCTCTTCTTTGATTTGCCCCTTTTTCCTTTTTCTTTTCTTTTCATTGCTTTGCTAGAGCATACTCACTTTATCTTGGTTATCACTTTTTCTTGTGATTTGGGCATGGCCCCTAGCATTTGAGTCTCTTGGGCTCTTTTGCCTTTTGGCCTTCTCGCGACTTTATCATCCTTCTTTATCATTGAAATTTCACTTGCCCCCAGTGTAGAGTGTGATCTTAGTCGGGATTTTTTTTTATGAAAGAAAAATTATCCAGGCTCAAAAAGGGTTTGCAAGGGATGTACTTATTTTAGAACGTGAAAAGAATAACAAAGATGGCCTTTCCTCATTTCAAGCGCAAGCAGCTATGATCAATAAACTTTGACCTTGTATAGTGTGATGGTTTATTCTTTGCAAAGATGCATTTCATGAGTTATGAGCAACAAGTTCACTACATACCATTATTCATACATTTAAAAACACATGATTCAAGAGTAATGGGGTAAGGGTGTTTATTCTTTTTTTTTTCACAATTGTTTTTATAATTTAGTCACCTCAATGATGGAGTTGCTTGATTCACTTGTATTCTACAAGTAGAATGCCAAAAATATCATTTTTGAATAAACATCAAACCATTTTCGAAATCAAAATGCCAGATCAATTTTTCAAAATTCCAATAGTGAAACTGATTTTAGTAAAAGTAATGAATTGAATCTATGAGATCATGCGAGGCTTCAAGGGTGTATTTATTGATTCTTTGAAATCAATAACATTTATGAGAGAGAGAAAAGATATACAAAGTGAATTTCTTGGCCAAACTTTTATTGATTTGATGAGAACTTATACCGTCATCAATGACTCAACAATCATGGATAATATTTCTTTATAGAATCAGAATTCACTGGCCTACTCAAATCTTCACCATCCATTCCTGTTAGTATCAATGCTCCTCCAGAAAATGCCTTCTTTACTACATAAAGACCTTCATAATTGGGTGCCCATTTGCTGTGGTTCTCACTAGGTAGTAATAGGATTTTTCTCAATACAAGATCTCCTTGTTTAAACTCTCTTGATCGAACTTTTCTGTCATATGCTCTTGCTATCCTATTTTGATACAGTTGGTGGTGACAAATCGCCGCTAATCTCTTCTCACTGATCATATTTAACTGTTCATATCGTATCTCAGCCCATTTAGCCTCTTCTAGCTTAGATTCCATTAGAACCCTTAGAGAAGGAATCTCTACTTCCAAGGGCATCACTGCCTCCATTCCGTAAACTAGTGAATAAGGTGTAGCCCCAGTTGACGTCCTTATTGCTGTTCGATATGCATGTAGAGCATAAGGAAGCCATTCCTGCCAATCTTTGTAAGTAACCACCATTTTCTGGACAATCTTCTTTATGTTCTTGTTAGCAGCTTCAACATCACCATTCATCTTTGGTCTGTAAGGTGATGAATTGGAATGCTTGATTTTCCATTTAGTGCATAATTCCACAGTCATCTTCCCATTGAAGTTCTTGGCGTTATCGGTTACTATCCTTTCTGGCAGACCATACCTACAAATTAGGTCTCTCTCAATGAATCGCTTGACCACCTTCTGAGTCACATTAGCATATGAGCAGGCCTCTACCCACTTTGTAAAGTAATCAATTGCGACCAAGATAAACCGATGCCCATTGCTGGCTTTTGGATTAATAGGCCCAATCACATCTATTCCCCACATCGCGAATGGCCAAGGTGACACCATATTGAATAAGGGCACTGGGGGTGCATTGATTTTGTCGCTATACACCTGACATTTATGACATTTTCGGACAAATTCTATACAATCCTTCTCCATGGTCAACCAAAAATACCAAGCTCTTTGCATTTGTCTCGCCATCATGTGTCCATTTGCATGGGTGGTGCAAATTCCTCCATGCACTTCATACAAGGCTTTATTGGCTTCTGATCTGTCCAGACATCTTAATAGAGTCCCATTAAATGACCTTTTGTATAAGATTTCTCCATCTATAAAGTATTCCATTTCCATTCTTCTCAGAGTCTTCTTATCTGTTTTTGAAGCTTCAAAAGGATATTCCCGATATTGGATGAATCTTTTTATATCTGCATACCAAGGACTTCCATCCACTTCTTCTACTAAACAACAATGAGCAGGAGAACTTCTGATATCAATGCCTATAGGATGTACTCTAATACCGCAATCAATTATGGCCATGGAGGCTAAGGTTGTTAAAGCATCCGCAAACTGATTCTTATCCCTTCCTAAATGATTGAACTCTATCTCTTCAAAGTCTTCAGTCAATTTGGAGAGATATTCTTGATATGGTTTCAATTTCTCATCTTTCGTCTGCCACTCCCCCTTTGTCTGGCAGATTATCAACATAGAGTCTCCATATACCTTTAATTTTCTTATCTTCAACTCCAATGCAGCTTCCAATCCATGAATACAAGCCTCATATTCAGCTGTGTTGTTTGTGCAATTGAACTGCAACTTAATGGAGATGGGATATTGATTTCCTTCTGGAGAAATTATTACAGCACCAGCTCCATTACCAGATACATTCACCTTACCATCAAAGTACATGGTCCACCAATCACTTTCTATTACCAGCACATCTTCATCAGGGAAGTCAAAATTTAATGGCTCATAGTCTTCAATAGCGTTATCAGCTAAATGATCTGCGATTGCACTTCCTTTCACAGATTTTCTTGTTTTGTAAATGATATCATATTCAGCCAACAACACTTGCCATCTGGCCAGCCTATTTGACATGTATGGTTTTTCAAAAATATATTTTAGAGGATCTATTTTTGAAATTAACCAGGTGGTATAGTATAGCATATACTGTCAAAGCCTTTTCGCACTCCATACCAAACCACAACACAGCTTCTCAATCATACTGTAACGAGATTCACACTAAGTGAATTTCTTACTCAGGTAGTAGATGGCTTTCTCCTTTCTCCCAGACTCATCATGTTAGCCAAGCACACAGCCCATTGCTGATTCAGTCACTGTTAAATACAAAATGAGAGGCTTTCCCAGCACCGGTGGCACTAATAGAGGCGGGTTCTGCAAATATTGTTTAATCTTATCAAAGGCTTCTTGACAGTCCTCATCCCATACTCCGGGGTTTCTCTTTCGAAGTAATCGAAAGATTGGTTCACAAGTGACTGTAAATTGTGAAATAAATCGAGCAATATAATTTAAATGCCCCAAAAAGCCTCGAACCTCTTTCTCAGTTTTAGGAGCTGACATAGCTTGTATGACCTTCACTTTATCAGGATCTACTTCTATGCCATTATTGCTCACCACAAATCCCAATAACTTCCCAGACTTCACCCCAAATGTGCATTTTGCAGGGTTTAGCTTTAATTGATATTTTCTCAGCCTTTCAAATAATTTCTTCAGAGCTGGGATATGGTTTTCCTCATCCTTAGACTTAGCAATCATATCATCCACATACACCTCAATTTCTTTATGCATCATATCATGAAATAGTGTCACCATTGCTCTTTGATAAGTTGCCCCAGCATTTTTCAGTCTAAATGACATAACTTTATAACAATATGTTCCCCACGGGGTAACAGATGTTGTTTTCTTCTTGTCTTGCTCGGCCATTTTAATCTGATTATACCCAGAGAAACCATCCATAAAAGAGTAAGTAGAACTCTTAGCAGCATTATCTACTAATACATCTATGTGGGGTAAAGGAAAATTATCCTTCGGGCTTGCCTTATTCAAATCTCAGAAATCCACACATACCCTGATTTTGTTGTCTTTCTTGGGTACTACTACGATATTGGACACCCATTGAGAATAATCAACTACTTCCAAGAATCCAGCATCCCACTGTTTTGTTATCTCTTCTTTCACTTTGATTAGTATATCTGGCCTTGTCCTCCTCAACTTTTACTTAACCGGCTTACAACCTTCTATCAAAGTTAGTTTATGTACCACAATATCAGTATCCAGACCAGGCATATCGGCGTATGACCAGGCAAAAACATCAATGTATTCTTGTAAAAGAGCAATCAATTCACTTCTTACGTCAGCAGAGATTAGCTTCCCTATTTTCAACTCTCTTTTATTATGTACGGTGCCCACATTTATCAGTTCTAGTTCTTCTTTTGCAGGCTTCCATGTGCGATCAGATTGTTCCGCTAACTTTGCGAATTCATGAATATCCTCCTCACCAAATTCTTCCTCATCCATGGCAATTATAGTTTCATCAAAGTTAGGCCAATTATCCACAGTGCACTGAGTTTGTGGGGTGTACGACGATCCGCTTTCAGATTTCCTGAAAACGGAAAGTGTTTCGGTTATGAGTGTATAGTTTTGGGAAAGTAAATAAATGAACAGAGAAAAAAAGAAACAACACGATTGAAAGAAAATATGCATGATCTCATTGAAACTTAAAGGATAGAAGGGCTCAACCACAAAACCTTATTGCCAATCTCTTGAGCCATGATGATTTGGCAAGGCACAATTATTCAAACAATACAAATAATGAAAAAAAAAACAAATAAGCAATCAAAACATTACTTTTTGAAAACAATTGGGACTTCTTGAATTTCCCAATTTGCTAAATCTTCTCCCTCAACCAGTTTCCTCACGAATTCTGATGAGTCGTCTTCCAAAACACCAATAGTCAGCTGGGGCAACTGTTCATGAGCATTATCCTCTTCCTTTAAATCTTGTTCACCGACATTTTCAAGATAATTAATAGTAGCACCATTGAATTCTTTTCTTAGCCCCCCCTCATAATCCTCTGTTTTTATAACATATGCGGATCTTGGAAATGTTACATAGATTGGTGGGATCTCTATTCGGTCTTCATCTAGTTCTCTTCTCTCAATCCGGGCTATTCTCTTTTCTCTTCTAATTTTAGCTGCTCTTTTGAAATCTGCTTTCCCAGGCTTAAACCCTAAGCCAAACCTTTGATCCGCGCACTTCATTTTTATCACATTAACCTCTCAGGCATTCTAGTAGTGTGGTCATATTGAAATGGCAGTCCGTGCTTCAAGAAGTATTTAGCAGCCATCTTTGCTGCTTCAGAAATTTCTAGCTTCCTTCGTACCGTATTTTCGGGTACCCATTCAGCATTTACAACTTCAAATACATGCAGATTTCCATCCTTACTTTCTTCAGTTTCTATGTAAGGGATCGACACATTTTTTATCATTGACAAAGTTTCCTCAGCTCTCACAGTCACCAAATTCCCATTGATGACATACTTGACCCGTTGATGTAAAGAAGATGCGACAGCTCGGGCTGCATGGATCCAAGGTCTCCCAAGGAACATGATATATGATGGATGAATATCCATTACTTGTAATGTGACTTGAAATGGTTATGGGCCAATGATTAGTTCAACATCGATACTCCCAATGATTGGTCTAGGTGACCCATCATATGCCCTAGCAGTCATGGTACTTGGCTTCATGTGAGAGGCATCAACTGGCATTTTATCAAGTACATGTCTTGGCAAATACATTAAGGCAGAACCATTATCTTATCTAAGCACCTTAGCAATCACACAATCCTTGCATTTTACCGTGATATGCAATGTTTATTATGACCGGGTCCCTTTATGATCTAGCTCATCATCGGCAAAAATAGAGTAGTTACTAGCTCTTGAATCTACCACCAAATGTTCTATGGAGTCATTGTGTGATATCCTGAGGAACATATGCTTCATTAAGAACCTTCTAAAGTGCGTTCCTATGCAATTCTGAACTCAATATTAATGATAAACAAACAAATCCATAGCGGGTGTTTCTTTAGCTGATCAACCACACCATATTCGCTGTGCTTCATCAATTTCAAAAATTCATTAGCCTCCTTCATCACTTACTGGCTTATTAACCTCATCTATCTTTGTCAATTCCACCATGTTCTTTTCCTTTGCTTTTCTATGGTTTTCCAACTCTTCAGGAGTAAAACATCTTCCATCCGGAGTGAGCCCCCCTATTTCAGCATGGAAAATCCAGGGCAGGATTTTGCTTGTGAAAAGAATAACACCATTAATACATTTATAGGGTTGGGCAGTCTTTATATCTCGATCTCCGCGAGTTAACAGTATTTATAGGCTTGGTTAGGATCATTTTGGTGGATGAGCCCTTTTCGGTTGATATATATCTACAAACTTCCACTTTTTTGTTACAACCA